>NC_083342.1:55982730-56307198 GCF_019175385.1 Lycium barbarum | reverse complement strand
GGAGATTGGAGAAAAAGGTAAGAGTTCATCTCTTTTTATTGTGTTATGAAGTTTTGTTTGTGTTGTAGTAAGTGGGAATGAGTTGATTGTATGGAAAAATGGAAGATTTCAAAGTGGGTATGGAATAAAGTGTATGGCCGTGTGTATGCATGCATTGTATGCCAATGATGAATTGAAATTATGTTGTATTCTAGTTTTGAGTATGATGGAATTCATATTGAGAATGAAAGTTGAATAAATTTGGTTGAATTGATAAAAAGAGCATTTGGCCGTGTGGTATATTGGAGTTGGAATGGGAGTGAATTAATTTTGTTTAATGTGTTAGTTGTGTTGTTGTGATGCTTGCAATGTAAATTAAGATAAAATGATATAAGTTTGCATTGAAATGGAATGTAGAAGCTTATGTCGTTTTAGTACGATTTTATGACATTATGAAAATGAAGTTGTTAGGTTGCAAATTATGATGATCATTGATAGATTTGGAAGATGGAAACATGTTATGAATACGTATGCCAAAGATTAGGAGTTTTGGATGAATTATAACTTTGGCGGAAAGTTTGTATATTATGTATATCGTGTGTATAATTTGAGGAAACGATATGAAATGCTTCTAAATTATGTTGTGATGCTCTAGATTGATGATGAATGTGAAACCATTGAGATTAGTTTGGAATTTAAGGTTGAAGTGAAGGTTATGACATTGTGTTGGAAAGATAGCTAGTTGTGTTATATTGTGTTTAGTGTGATTGTTGTTGTTGATGTTGTTGCTGGGTTGTTGTTGATTGTTTTGGCCGAGTTAAATTCTCGGGGGTGCTATATGTATAGGGGAGGTGCTGCCGAAATTTCGGTAGACAAATATGAGTTAAGTTGAATTCGTAGAATCTATAACTCACAATTGGTAAATATGACCATTTGCAGATTTTTGACGAAACGGGAAGTGAGCTTGGAAAGGCGTAAGGAGCTTGAAAGGTATGT
This sequence comes from Lycium barbarum, assembly GCF_019175385.1. Taxonomy (NCBI): domain Eukaryota; kingdom Viridiplantae; phylum Streptophyta; class Magnoliopsida; order Solanales; family Solanaceae; genus Lycium; species Lycium barbarum. The sequence goes on along the minus strand of NC_083342.1, from coordinate 56,306,223 downwards.
AAAGCTACCCCGATTCTTCTTTTGGCATGTCCTAGGTGTACTAGGATTGGATTTGCACCTCGGAAGACATTCTGCCCATCTGAATCCGCATTTGAAAATACTCCTTTTTCGTTCAATAGAATTGAACCCCTTAAGTATGCTTTATTGAAAAATTAAGCAAGCCTCTCCAAACTGCCTAGAAAGCTAGGGAATACCCCTAAGTCCTCTGTAGGTGACCCCATAAGCTTAATATACGTAATTTGAGCCCGCCGCTTTGTTTGTCCCGAGGTGGGCCCACTATTTTTGATTTTACCCTTATGGTAATTTGTGACTTGATTTCAAGCGATTTTCAAGGAAACGTCCCGACTACTTTTCCAACTACTAATGATACTTATCTTAAATACTTTATTGAGTCTATGTAAAGGTACGATATGTTGGGTTGCATTTAGTCTCCCACTATTCCCGCTTTGCTCACTTATTGTACTATTGCCCTACTTTCGAATAATATAAAATGAAATGTTTTAATTATCCTTTCAACTACTAAGGAAAATCATTTGGTGACTCCCTCGAGTTTGGTAGGGTATTTTGAAATATGAAAACGATTTCAGGAGGATTACTCTTCTGTAACTCATTATGACATATGACATACACTTGCTAAGATTCCGTCCGACTTCATTGATTTGATTTGTCATTCGATATGCCTCATTGATTCTCTGGAAATCCGTGATATTTTTATTGCATTTAGTCTCTCACTACTCCATTTGTGGATGCCTCAATGTTTCCCACACTGAGCCCGGGCCAGGATATGTTGTCAAGCGTATTCCACTGCATTGTTCACCGTGCCTCGATGTGAGGGGGCAGGTATACATGTACATGGGTTTTGGAGTATGTTGTGCCATGTACACACATTCTGATATGATATGATCTGATATGGCCATCTGATATGATATGTTATGTGACGGGGTTATCCCCTATTCTGTTCCTTATGTATGGTGGCACCAGCGTCGGGGGGTGGCCACGTTCTGTTTGCTGAGCCCCTTGGCAGGGGCCGGATATGATGTGATATATATTTCTGTACACACTCCTCATGTTTTGAAAATATGCATTTGATACTTCGGATGTCACATTCACTTCTTTGTAAGTTCTGTTTCGGTTAAAATCTTGTTCCGCAATGGGACCAGGTACGATATATGTTTTCAACAAATACTATTTATGCTTTATGATCAGTATTTTGCTAATCTGGATATTCTGTCCATTTTCTGTACCTTCTGCTTTGATGATGACTTTGTTTACTACGTTCTGTGCTTTACATACTCAGTACATATTTCGTACTGACCCCCTTTCTTCGGGGGCTGCGTTTTCATGCCGCGCAGGTATAGAAGACAGATTTGCTGACCGCCTACCTAGGACATCTATTCTGCTATATTGGGAGCGCTCTCTTGTTCAGAGCCGGTATATTGGTACAGTCTGCCGCTATTATATATATGTACAGTATTCAGGGGTATGACGGGGCCCTGTCCCGTCTCATGAGTCTGTCATGTTCTGTAGAGGTCTGTAGACATACTTGTGTGGGTTCTGTATATGTTTGGGTATGACATGATTTGTGACAGCCTCACCGGCTTCCATGTACTGCGTCGGTTCATTTATGATCATTACTAACGCCGAGTGACTTTTATATTTGAAAATATTCTGTCGTTTGCTAATTTGGGTTATTGGGTACGTTTGGGTGTCCAGCACGGACACTAGTCGCGGCCTACGGAGTTGGGTCGTGACAATCATGGTCCCTAACAAGCATCTCATCCTCATAAAGATTGGGTTGCCCATAAATTTCATTGATCACCTCCGTCGTGACTTTAACCTGGATGCCCTGAATCATGATCTCCGGGTCCAAACCACTGTAGGAAGCATGGCACAAAAATCCCTGACCCAGTTAGCATTGTAATTGTTGGAGTCCTGGATCAACCTGTTCTACCTAATCTCCTGCAAACGTTTTGTTACATCCGACATTTTTGCATATTCAAAAAATTTGAGATAACTTGACTTGTAATGAATAAGGCTATATTTGGACCTTGCTTGGTATGAATGTGTCGACTATGAATACATTGGTGTGGAATTACGAAAGGAGACCAAGGGCAAAATTGGAATTTTGGGAACTTGTTCCATGAGTTACAATTATTTAGCCAACAATTGGGCCCAAAAAAAAAATAGAAAACAAGGCCCATTTTGAGAGGGGTGGCCGGCCATGGTGAGGCCCAAGCCATGGCCCCTAATCAATTTTTCCATGTGGTGAATTAAGATAAGGAACCATATTATATATATATATATATCGTTATCCTTTAGGGCCTTCAAGAAACTAGAAGAAAGAACCAACCAAAAGAAGAGCAAAAAAAATAAGAGACCATTCGGCCCTTCCTTGCAAAAATCAAGACCAAGATTTAGCCACCAACAAATTAAATTCTTCAAGTATACTTGCCAATTCAAGGGTGCTAAGTAATGTGGAGTCATTGTTTCGGACAATCGGTGGTTCGTTTTCTCTAGCTACCAACTTGGGTCAAGTTAAGAAGTGAAGAAGAAAGATGAGTTTGAATCTTGTTTTATGTGTTATGCATGGTTTGGAGATGTTGTAGTAAGCTAAAAAGGAAGAAATTCATGATAAATAATGTGGAAGTTTGGCCGTATGTATGTACATGTTGTATGTTCATGATGACTTGAATTCATGTTGGAATCTAGTTGTGGTTATGGTGGAATTTGTATTAGAAATGAAAGTTGAATGAATTAGTGAAAGTTGGAAATTATAAGGTATGGCCGTGTGGTGCTATGTGTAGGATGGAATATGAATTAAATTCCATTAGTATGTTAATTGTGTTGTTGTGAAGTGAATGAAAGAATAATGGTTTTTGTTGTCTTGGAAAAATTGTTGTTAAGTTGTTGTAGGAAGTTATACAACTTTATTGTCACTTATGCAAAAATGGAAATGAAAGTATTAAGAGGCAAATTATGGTTGTCATTGATGAAGTTGAAAGATAGAAATATATCATGAACATGTTTGCTAAAAGATTGGAAGTTGTGGGTGAAATATGCTTTTGGTAGGAAACTTGTATATTGTGCATACTTTATGAATATTTGGTGAAAATGGTATGATATGCCTCCGAAGTATGTTGTAATGACCTTGTTAAGTGATGAATATGAAAATGGTAAGATTGATTTGGAAATGTAAGGTCGGAATGAAAGTTATTGTGTTATGTCGGAAAGATGGCTAGTTATGCCATATTGTATATTTTGTAGTACTTGTGTTATTGTTAATGTTGTTGTTGGATTGTTGGGTTGCTGTGTTGATATATTAAGCCGAGCTAAGTCTCCGGGGTGTTATATGTATAGGGGAAATGCTGCCGAAATTTCGGTAGGCAATAATGTGATTAAGTATGGAATCCTAAAGGCTTGAATTGACAATTGGTAAACTTGACCATTTGTAGATTCTGGACGAAATTGGAAGTGAAGCTAAGCGAGCATAAGGCGCAATTGAGGTATGTAAATCCTACCCCTTTATTCTTAGGCATGTTCTGAATGTAATAGGCTCGGCCGCGAGCCTTGAATACGACTCTGTTCCTCGGAATTCGAGAGGGAAATCCGCTCCAATTCCTTCAGTACGATTGAAACCATTTCCTTATAAAATGCCTTTAAAGTGAACTTTTGTACGAAACTTTCCTAAACGGAGTCGGAATTCTTCCAAATGACTATGGATGACCTCATAAGGTCTATTGTCAGTAACTTACGTATGTCGCCTCGGGTTGGTCCGAGGTGGGCCCACGAAGCCCCGATACCTCGTGTATGACCTAAATTGCCTTATTCCTGTCCGTTTTTCAAAAGAAACATCTGGACTATTATTCTGATCATGATATGACTATTTTTATATAAATCCTACGAAATGGTTCTGATCTGTGGAAATCTGATTTCGGTGATAATCTGTCGTGCCTTCCCAAGTAGGATATAGGCGCGTATTATGAACACTGTCCGAATACTCTGATTTGACTCGCCATATGGCCTACCTCAATTTGATTGGGTCTGTATAATGATCTGTATGTATGTGGTTTCTCATTAATCAGTTCGTGCATGTGCTATGATCCCTTTCACTGGATCCCGGGCCGGTTTATATCGTGCGGATGGGCCGCCGAGTCCCTCGTCGGGGGCCGGGTCCCATGTATGAATTCCGAAGTATGATGTGTCCGGTTCCGGGGTACTGTGGTATATGTCGTTCCCGGTTACCGTGTATATGTTACGAAGTATGATGTGTCCGGTTTCCCGGCGTGTGATCTGTCCCCGGGGTTACCGTGGTTATGATATGATGTGTTATGTGACGGAGATGTTCGAAGATATGAAATCTTCTGAAATGTGATATGTTGTGGCGCCAAAGGCAGGAGTGAGGACCACGTTCTTGTGCCCTATTATGATTCTATCTGTCTGATTGGATTCTGATTCTGTCTGTCCGTATGGATTATGATTTTATCCGTCCGTCTGGACTATGATTCTGTCCGGTATCCTTCTGTCTGTCTGTCTAAACTACGACTCTGTCCGGTATATCTCTGTCTGTTCGTTGGATTACGATTCTGTTTGCTATACTTCTGTGCTTCTGATTTAGACTATGATTATGTTTGTTATGTTTCTGCTTTACATACTCGGTACATTTTTCGTACTGACCCCCGGTTCTTCGGGGGCTGCGCTACATGCCCGCAGGTACAGACGCACCTGAAGATACGCCGCCAGTCTAGGGCTCAGATTCTGCTATTTTGAAGAGCTCCTTTGATCCGGAGCGTGTACTTTTGGTATATATCTTTTGTCTTCTGTATATTCTGTATGTATGGCAACTCCGGGTATGGCGGGGCCCTGTCCCGTCATATGACTCTGTATGTCTGTTAGAGGCCTGTAGATATGTTTGTGGGTTAGGGTCTTTCCGTACGGATGTGTGTTTATGTTGTGTTTGGGGCGACCCCATTCGCCGCGGCGGCCTGTCCGCATACGTTTATATATTGCTTTGTTGGCCGGTGTGGCCTTTGTTGGTATTTTCTGTGCGCAGGGTTATTTGGGATAGTCTGTAAAACAAAGGAAACTCTGCCAAAATTTTTCTGGAAATTATCTAAATTTGAAATATAGCCTTGGCGGCTTCTGCTTTATACTTGAATGCGTTTGATAACAGTTGAGATAGCATTGGATATATGTGTTTGGGTGCCCAGATCGGGTACTAGTCACGGCCTACGGGGTTGGGTCGTGACAGAAGTGGTATCAGAGCGGTTAGTCCTCGGTATGTCTACAGGCCGTGTCTAGTAGAGTCTTGTTTATCGGTGTGTTGTGCACCACATCTATAAACAGGAGGCTACAGGGCATCTAGGATGTTACCCTTCTTTGGATCTTAGGTCGTGCGATAGAACTGTATTAGTAGGATGATCCCCTCCTGACGATTTGTTATGTTTTCAGCGATGCCTCCGAGGAAAGCAACAGCTGCCCAGAAGGGCAAAGCGGGGGTTGAGATAGGAGAAACCAGTCGGGCCCAGAGAGTTACCAGGGCCAGTGCGCGGCTAGCGCTTGAGGATGAACCCCCATCAGACGGATCTGTTACACCCCCCTTACCGGAGGAGATCGGAGCGGCAGAAGCTGCTGATCAGGGGACGGCTCCACCGCGAGCTCCCAGGGTTCCAGTGCCCGAGCCTCCAACTCCACAGCCAGGGGCGGAGGACAGGGCTATGCGAGATGCGGTTCAGTTATTGACCACACTGATGACAGAGCAGGTTCACAGGAATGGATTTGGGGGTGGTCGTGCAGACAGATATGAAAGCTCCAGGGCTCGTGAGTTTTTGACATGTAATCCTCCAGAATTCTCCGGGACAAAACCCGAAGAGGACCCCAGGAGTTTGTCAGAAAGATGGAGAGCACGATACGGTTGATTAAGGCTTGGCCGACTGAGTCCGTCGAGTTGGCTTCGTATCAGTTATATGAGGTAGCGGCGAACTGGTACGAGTCCTGGCAGCTATCCAGGGGTGACGGTGCTGCCCCAGCGGTATGGGCCGAGTTCACTCAGGCCTTTCTGGATCATTTTCTACCTCCAGAGCTACGGAGAGCCAGGGTTGATCGATTCTTGCATCTGAAATAAAATGGTAGAAGTGTTCGAGAGTATAGCCTAGAGTTCGACTCACTGGCTAGGTATGCACCCGCTATAGTAGCGGATATGGCCGATAGGGTGCATCGATATGTGGTGGGGCTGGATGACTATTTGATCGATAGCTGCCTGGCGGTGGCTTCTCAGCCAGGGATGCATATTGCCCGGGTGCAGGCGCACGCCCAGGGCATGGAGGACCGGCGTAGGGAACGTCGGCCTGATAGGGGCCATGGCGGGAGCCGGCCTAAGAGAGCCAGATCGGCCGGGTACTCAGGGGGATTTCAGAGTGAGTTTTCTCAGCGGCAGGGTAACAGGTATTCGTCCCAGCCAGCATATGGTACGCCCCCACAGTTCTCGGGACAGAACTCCATGGCTTCGAGTTCGCAAGTAAATAGGAGTTTCAGTCAGATGGGGCCATCCATACCTCGGTGCCCTTATTGCAGGAGGCGTCACCCTGGTGAGTGTTATCGTGCCACTGGTGCCTGCTTTTCTTGTGGGCAACAAGGCCATACGATGAGAGAGTGTCCGTATAGGGGTGGTCTAGGTGGTTCAGCCCAGCTTACCGGGTCAGTTGCTGGCTCGTCTTCTCCTTCGGCAGCCATACGCCCCACAGGGCGAGGAGCACCAGCACCAGCGAGTCGTGGCCGAGGTCGAGGTGCAGCTTCTGGTTACAGCGGTCCTTCGAACCGCGTATTTGCTTTGACCGGCCGGCAGGACCCAGGAGCGTCTTCAAGCGCACACCCAAGTATGTTAGTGATCTTTTCTTGAGGGATATGTGTATGAATGGGTCTATACTTTATCATATTATGTGATTTTCTTCTTCTGGGTATTAATAATAGCAAGGTAATTGTTAACCTGATAGACATTGAGAATTCGGAGGGGCGATATGGTAATTGTATGGTTTAGCCCGGGGTGGGACCCACTCTGAGAATTTTCCGAAAATTTATTAAGACCCCGATCTGCCCTGAATTATGTGACAAAGGTCGTGCGGGGCTGTCGACGAAATTATACCAGCTCTAACGCGCGTCAAAATGCATGAAAGTTTCGAGGTTAAGCGTGCTAGGGCCAGGGCAATTCTGGGATGGGTGACCCCCTGGGAAGTAATACAAATTTTTTCACAAGTGTAAGTATGATATATATAAAGGTGAATATTAGAAAAGATGAAGGATAAGAGATGCGATTAAGCAAAACTTTCGAAAGAGTCGACAAGCGACACGTAAGACGATTTGTATAACAATCTGACGAACAAGTTTGTGAATGAATAAACAGATTTTGACGAGATAATCCGTGGTATAATTGTCAGGGTGAACAATGAGATGTCGACAAAGGGAAATTTTCGTAGATCACTGGAGCCTTAATAGAAGTGGTTTGATGCTAATCAAAACCCTGTTTGTTGTACTTCTGCACCTCTGATTCTGATAAGGCTCTGTCTATTACGCCTCTGTACTTCGGAATCCGATTACGTTTCTGTCTGATACACCTCTGTCCGAATGACCCGGGATATGAATCTGTCTGATATAACTCTGTATGTCTGATTCTGATAACGAATCCGTCTGATACATCTCTGTACTTCTGACTCTGATCTCGGATCTGTCTGATACCCTCCCATACATCTGACTTTGACTACGAATCCGTCCACCATGGTTTAATACGTTTGCCTCCGATTACGAATCTGTTCAATACGCTTCTATGCGTCCGACCCTAGTTACGAATCTGTTTGATATGACGTGGGATTATGATAACGTTGTAAGGAATTGAGGAGTATGACAAGAAGTGAAAGATGTGGATGGTTGAACCTCTCCGAAGGGTTACGAGACCCCATAAGGTGAATTTAACATTCGAGGACGAATGTTTTAAAGGGGGGGAGGATGTTACATCCGGCATTTTTGCATATTCGAAAAATTTGAGATAACTTGACTTGTAATGAATAAGGCTATATTTGGACCTTGCTTGGTATGAATGTGTCGGCTATGAATACATTGGTGTCGAATTACGAAAGGAGGCCAAGGGCAAAATTGGAATTTTGGGAACTTGTTCCATGAGTTACAATTATTTAGCCAACAATTGGGCTAAAAAAAATAGAAAACAAGGCCCATTTTGAGAGGGGTGGCCGGCCATGGTGAGGCCCAAGCCATGGCCCCTAATCAATTTTTCCATGTGGTGAATTAAGATAAGGAACCATATTATATATATGTATCATTATCCTTTAGAGCCTTCAAGAAACTAGAAGAAAGAACCAACCAAAAGAAGAGCAAAAATAATAAGAGACCATTCTGCCCTTCCTTGCAAAAATCAAGACCAAGATTTAGCCACCAAGAAATTAAATTCTTCAAGTAAACTTGCCAATTCAAGGGTGCTAAGTAACGTGGAGTCGTTGTTTCAGACAATCGGTGGTTCGTTTTCTCTAGCTACCAACTTGGGTCAAGTTAAGAAGTGAAGAAGAAAGGTGAGTTTGAATCTTGTTTTATGTGTTATGCATGGTTTGGAGATGTTGTAGTAAGCTAAAAAGGAAGAAATTCATGATAAATAGTGTGGAAGTTTGACCGTATGTATGTATATGTTGTATGTTCATGATGACTTGAATTCATGTTGGAATCTAGTTGTGGTTATGGTGGAATTTTTATTAGAAATGAAAGTTTAATGAATTAGTGAAAGTTGGAAATTATAAGGTATGGCCGTGTGGTGCTATGTGTAGGATGGAATATGAATTAAATTCCGTTAGTATGTTAATTGTGTTGTTGTGAAGTGAATGAAAGAATAATGGTTTTTGTTGTCTTGGAAAAATTGTTGTTAAGTTGTTGTAGGAAGTTATACAACTTTATTGTCACTTATGTAAAAATGGAAATGAAAGTATTAAGAGGCAAATTATGGTTGTCATTGATGAAGTTGAAAGATAGAAATATATCATGAACATGTTTGCTAAAAGATTGGAAGTTGTGGGTGAATTATGCTTTTGGTAGGAAACTTGTATATCGGCCGCGAGCCTTGAATACGACTCTGTTCCTCGGAATTCGAGAGGGAAATCCGCTCCAATTCCTTCAGTACGATTGAAACCATTTCCTTATAAAATGCCTTTAAAGTGAACTTTTGTACGAAACTTTCCTAAACGGAGTCGGAATTCTTCCAAATGACTATGGATGACCTCATAAGGTCTATTGTCAGTAACTTACGTATGTCGCCTCGGGTTGGTCCGAGGTGGGCCCACGAAGCCCCGATACCTCGTGTATGACCTAAATTGCCTTATTCCTGTCCGTTTTTCAAAAGAAACATCTGGACTATTATTCTGATCATGATATGACTATTTTTATATAAATCCTACGAAATGGTTCTGATCTCTGGAAATCTGATTTCGGTGATAATCTGTCGTGCCTTCCCAAGTAGGATATAGGCGCGTATTATGAACACTGTCCGAATACTCTGATTTGACTCGCCATATGGCCTACCTCAATTTGATTGGGTCTGTATAATGATCTGTATGTATGTGGTTTCTCATTAATAAGTTCGTGCATGTGCTATGATCCCTTTCACCGGATCCCGGGCTGGTTTATATCGTGCGGATGGGCCGCCGAGTTCCTCGTCGGGGGCCGGGTCCCATGTATGAATTCCGAAGTATGATGTGTCCGGTTCCGGGGTACTGTGGTATATGTCGTTCCCGGTTACCGTGTATATGTTACGAAGTATGATGTGTCCGGTTTCCCGGCGTGTGATCTGTCCCCGGGGTTACCGTGGTTATGATATGATGTGTTATGTGTCGGAGATGTTCGAAGATATGAAATCTTCTGAAATGTGATATGTTGTGGCGCCAAAGGCAGTAGTGGCGACCACGTTCTTGTGCCCTATTATGATTCTGTCTGTCTGATTGGATTCTGATTCTGTCTGTCCGTATGGATTATGATTTTATCCGTCCGTCTGGACTATGATTCTGTCCAGTATCCTTCTGTCTGTCTGTCTGAACTACGACTCTGTCCGGTATATCTCTGTCTGTTCGTTGGATTACGATTCCGTTTGCTATACATCTGTGCTTCTGATTTAGACTATGATTATGTTTGTTATGTTTCCGCTTTACATACTCGGTACATTTTTCGTACTGACCCCCGGTTCTTCGGGGGCTGCGCTACATGCCCGCAGGTACAGACGCACCTGAAGATACGCTGCAGGTCTAGGGCTCAGATTCTGCAATTTTGAAGAGCTCCTTTGATCCGGAGCGTGTACTTTTGGTATATATCTTCTGTCTTCTGTATATTCTGTATGTATGACAACTCCGGGTACGGCGGGGCCCTGTCCCGTCATATGACTCTGTATGTCTGTTAGAGGCCTGTAGATATGTTTGTGAGTTAGGGTCTTTCCGTACGGATGTGTGTATATGTTGTGTTTGGGGCGACCCCATTCGCCGCCGCGGCCGGTCCGCATACGTTTATATATTGCTTTGTTGGCCAGTGTGGCCTTTGTTGGTATTTTCTGTGCGCAGGGTTATTTGGGATAGTCTGTAAAACAAAGGAAACTCTGCCAAATTTTTTCTGGAAATTATCTAAATTTGAAATATAGCCTTGGCGGCTTCTGCTTTATACTTGAATGCGTTTCATAACAGTTGAGATAGCATTGGATATATGTGTTTGGGTGCCCATATCGGGTACTAGTCACGGCCTACGGGGTTGGGTCGTGACACATTTGAAGAATTCTGGGGCAAGCTCATCCACCCTATCCATAATAAAACCCCTCTCATGCAACAACCCCTTCCTTTGCTGCTCCATGTAGTGCCTTCGGCACTGAGGGCTAACGAACCTGACATAAATGGGAGCTTCTTCTTGTTGTTGTTATCTGGCCATGACGTAGTAAGAATGTGTACCTATAAAAGGAAACCACATCAGTTCAAAGTTACACCACGTTCAGTTAGCTATACGACATGTACAGCCCATGGAAGACCAACAAAACTCAACCTAGATAGGAGACTGCTAATAATCAGGATTTTTCCCAGAGCAGCCTTCGCTACAGTGGTCGTAGTTGCAGCGAGGCCACGCCAGCGAATAGGGATCCGCTGTAGTGGATCCACCTTCCCCAGCGAGAAAACTCTTTTTCATAAAAAATGGTTGCCTAAAATTTTGACCAAATTTCTACAGATTTTGACATAGATCAGGAAATATGTTAGCATGCATGTTGTTTACACCCCCACGAAGCACCTTTTTAACAAAAATAGACACAAAAATTCGAGCATTATCAAAAACACTTTTACCAAATACACCCACTACCCCAATAAGGTTTTACCCCCTTTTTAAGGAAGATCTTAAGTAATCAGTGACGCTAAGGATTTATGAACATCAAAATAACATGCCATAATTTGAAATTTCCCTTCCCCAAGGAATCAATAACCATTGTCTCAAATCCCCAACATTTTGCACCATCCGAAAATTTAATTATGAAAATTTTCCAAATTAGAGGATCTAACAATCTCATAGAGTAGTAGAAGAGTGTACATACCTTAAGTTGGCCAAGGATTTGCAAGATTTTCCTCCAGAAATCTGACTCTTGCTATTTCACCCGAAATTATGCCACTTTCCTTTATGTTTTGAAGTGTGGGAGTTGAATGAGGTGTGTGCGGAGTTTAAAAGGGGAAGAGGATGAATATTAGAAGTTTAGGGGAGCGAATGATGGGAGAAAAATCGTGTGGAGTGCAGAGGATTTTCGGTTAAGGGAGAGGTATGGAAGTGGGAAGGTGAAATAACACCCTCCCCTGTTTTAATTCTTCCTGGGTAGTCCCACTACAGTGACCCTTGATCTACTGCAGCGGTACCGCTATAGCGGGGAATCCAACTGCTATAGCGGCCCACAATTTATTTCATTTTTTGAGTCGCGAAAATGACTCGTGGTCCTGCCTTTTCTAGCCATAGGGATTTTAATCGCATATGAGTCCTAGGTCCCTGGTTGTTCCGATTTGGCGGACTAAGGGTTTTAAATTCCGGTGCCTTGTCCCCTCATTAGTACGGCAGTTCTAACGACGCGTGTCCCGTATAGCCACAGTAGTGATACCCAGTAGCAAGTGAACACGAGTAAGGAGTTAAAACTTGTTATTTGGTATGAGGTCCGTAAATTTATAACATCCAATATAATATAACCTTGCAACCCCAATCCGCCCGATGCCGTTCGGGGAAGAACGGTTGTTTAATTGGTATCTGATGTAACGACCCGCCTGGTCGTTATTGGATCTTTCGCAGCCCGTGTATGAAAAATAAAGTGCATCATCATAAGATTGGTCTATGGGGGAGTTTTTAGTGTAATATTTAATCATAATTGAATTAGAGGAGAGTTAAAGAGTTTTGGGCTAGGGGAAGATGTCTTTACCGTCACGGGCGAACGACCGCTATAACGGTCCCACTGTAGCGGACGATCAGTCCGTTGCAGCGGTATATGCAGACCAATACCCGCATTTAATGACTTTATTTTGAGATTTAAACCCTTTTTCCCATATACCCTTCTTCTAAGCCATCATTAGGGTATTCCTATCGTAAAACACTTGAAGACTAGGGAAAGTAGCCATTCAAGTATCCTTCGTGTTATCTGCCTCAAGGATTTATCTATCCTAATTTTCGGCACAAAGACGGGATGGTGGATATTCCATGAACGTTCGTAATAGCTGCTCAGAAATGAGGTAGGTTATGATTTACTTGAGTTAGACTTAGATTAGTACATCGTATATATGTTATAGAATTGACAGGAGAAAGCACGATTAGGACTTCGAACACGGAGTTCGGTTGAATACTGTTTAGGGTACGATAAATGCTGATTTCTGTGGGCATCGTGCCATTAAGTGATTAAGTGAGCCAAGAGGAGTAGTTAATAGGCCCAAAAAGGGAAGCAAAGTGGTGAGTATGGTTTGTTATTGATTCTAGCTAGCGTGGTGGGGCATGTGCAATTACCGAGTTGACAATAATAGAGTCTTGTTATACCATGGGTGGGGGCGACCTATTCCAAAATTGTAGGCATCCTCATTGGACAGTCATATTTTCATTATTATATGTACCAAGCATGCGCAAACCGTCAGTATTTACATCCATGTTGATTCAGTGTGATTCCTTATTCACGTTATTGATGAGTCGAGTCCGATTCTTGGTATGGTTGTTGCGTGGTGAAGTGTATTCTTATTGTATGTATCTTTGTGTAGTATCCACAATGCTATAAGGTTGATTTCCTAAGTCTTGTTATGACTCGTGACATGGTGACTTGTGTTCCTTGATATTGATTTATTGATTGTTCACATTCCTTATTGATTGTGGAACAGAAATACATTGTGATGAGAAAGATAATATAAATTTGAAAAGGCAAATTTGACAGGGGGTGAGGATGTGGCCTAGTTATGAGCTCGTGATCCAAGGTCAGTTCCGGAGCAAGTGGTACATGGACACCACGGGTCCCCTGCAGGTCATGGTTATTTAGGCAAACATTACCATTTAGCATGTATATAAGGATATGATACTAACATTGACTGCATTTTTGTCACGCCCCAAAACCCACCCTATATATGACCGGCATTTGATGTCATGAACAACATCGGAAGAACCTAAAAGATACAATAACAATACATGAACCCGCCAGGTTCAATATTCGCCTCCAACAGTTCATAAAATAAATGTAAACAAATCATGAATACATGAACTAAATCAGTGGAAGTATTTATTAATCAAATACTTAGTCAAATGTAATAACGTGCCCGAGAGTTAATCAATAACTCAACAACTACCCATAAGAATGTATACTATGGAGCTTCTAAGGTAAAGGAATAATAGTTTGACTCATTGGGATGCAGCCCAGAAAACTAATATAATGAATAAACAAATAAATAGGGTGTCCCACGAATGAACGTGTGGGCTCACCAAATCAGCAGCAACAGCAAATCCTTCCTAAACGCCCGGAGTATCAAGAACCTGCTCTTCTCCGTTACCTAACATACCATCAAAAATAATAATGGTATGCCTGAGTACTTCGTACTCAGTGAGTGTCTCGGGGACAATAAGTAATAAGAAAATAGAGTACAATAATACATAAAGAAATCAGTCCTGAAAATCATGTGAAACCAATGTAAGAACAGTTATTCAGTTTGTGTATCTCAATAAGAATTAACAAAACTGACTATAAGGCCTCGTGTCAAGGTACAACTTCTAATATGCCATTCAATTGATCATAATTAACAACAACAATTCCATTATCAAATAAGAATATCACACATGCCAATACAGGCCCAAGAATCAAGAACATCGAAGGGATGACCGTAGAGGTTCCCTAGTCACAGCGTACCACACTGAAATATGTAATTCTCGGTGGCAATCCTTCCTCCCGAAAAGCTAGGCATAAACCACACTCTGGGTAGCGAACCCGGTAGTGGCCACTCTTACTCCAGAATGGCTAGGAAATTACCACACTAGGATCCATAGTGGCTATCCTTCCTCCCGAGTAGGTAGGCCAAATACAACAACAAAGTTCATAGCACAGAAGCCAATTCACAATTTGTCTCAAAGTAGTCACACCATCAATAACATTAAAGTTCATTTTGCTATTACGTAATCCATACTTTCATAGATAATCTTGAAAACATTTCCACTTCTTTAAATAAGAATCTATTATCACAGTTCCTTTTTAAAACATCAATGCCAACAATTAACCCTCATTAATGACCATCTCTTATATAAGAAAACGATTATGATTTCATGTACGTATATAGAGGATACTACAATCAAGGTTTAATGTGGGCTTGTCCCCTCACGCACATCAACCACAATCAAAACAAGAATTAGGGTTTTGTGTGAGAAGTTGTCACGCCCCAAAACCCACCCTAGACGTGATCGGCATCTGACGTCATGAATAACATCAGAAGAACCTAAAAGATGCAATAATGACACTTGAAGCCGCCAGGTTCAATAATCACCTCCAACAGTTTATAAAATAAATTCAAACGAATCATGAGTTATGAATTAAATTAGCGGAAGCCTTTAATATTATAACACTAAATCAAATGTGTCACGTGCCCAAGAGTTAAACAACTCGACAACTACCCACAAGAATGTATACTATCTAGGGAGCTTTTAAGATAATAAAGAGTGTTTAAAAATACCGGGATGCAACCCGAAACTAAAATACAAAAAAAAATAAAGATAGAATGGTGCTCCACGAACAATCATGTGAGCTCACCGATAGTCTTGAAAGCAGCAAGTTCTCCTAAGTCGTAGACATATCGCGAACCTGCTCCTCAATGATACCTAACATACCATAAAAAATAACAATGGTATGCCTTAGTATTGGGTACTCAGCGAGTGTCTAAGGGGCAATAGTTAATAAAACCAAAGAAAGATAGTAAAATCAACAAAACGATATTAAAAGAAATAGTTCAAACTCCAGAGAATAAGTAAGCCCAGTAAACTAGGGAAATCACCAATAAGAGTCAACATATAGGAATATATCAAGTTCCACTTATGTTACCTCTCACATCATTCTGTGTTTCATTTACGAACTCAAGGTTTCCACAAGCGACTCACAGGAAACAAAGATACAAAACAAGCCACTCACAGGAAAATCAACAAGTCGATACTCCGGGCTAGGAAACCACAAAGGCTAATCGTCCTCTGGACTAGCACAGCAATAGATATTCCAGCCTAGGAAGCAATGGAGGTCAATCATCCTCTGGACTGACACAGTAATGGATACTCCGGCTAGTAAGCAACGGAGGTCCATTATCCTCTAGACTGACACAGCAATACATACTTCGGCTAGGAAGCAACGAAGGTCAATCATCCTCTGGACTGACACAACAATACTCGTATTGATACGATAGGATCCATAACGGCTAATCATCCTCTAGACTAGCACAGCTTGCCCATAAAGGTCCCAACACAAACAAAATACAAATCATGGAATATTACCGAACCATTAATCATAACTTAGAGCCGAAACTCACTTCTCAAGTCATCATCTCAAAATAGAGGCATTTCAAGTCATAACCGATTTAGAATCTTATTCAAATCTCTTATTCAATTTCAAGTTCAAGTTCAAGAAACCTATTCAAAAACAAAGCAAGTTTAAGGTTAGAAAAATAAGTTCAATCATCTAATAATGGGAAAAGAGAGTTTCACAAAGTAGTATAGTTCATATAGGGTTTGATACGGGCTTAACCCTACACACGCATGACCTTGTCTAAAAGAAATCATCTTCAATTCCAAAAGAACTCATCTTTAATTCCAAAAGAAATTCCACCAAACAAGATTTATAACTTATAAAAACAATCAAGGAAGGATTGTCAAATACAAATCATGCTTTCACAACATAAACATACTTCAAAAGTAAACATACTTGAAAAGACGATTTTTGAAATATAGACATACTTCAAGAATGATTATTGGAAAAATCTAGACATACCTCAAATCCCGGTCAAACACACTTTCCAAGATTCAATAATCACACTACAATGGTTTTAGATGAGAAATATTAGAGCGTTAATCTAATTCTACCCATATACCCTCTTTATAGAAAAACTAGGGTTTTCATCTCTAGAATGTGTTCTTGAACACTTCATGAATCAATCAGGATTCTAATCGCATAGGACAACCTACACTAGTCTAACCCTTTCAATAACATCAAAAAAGTCAAGGATCATAACTTATTGAAGGAATCTCAACGCCTCCAAATGTCCCTTTCTTCTTCTCTTTCTTGAGTTTCAAGAATCTAGGGTTTTTGGAAGATAAACTAGTATTAATTTCATGTTAGATTGATGAAGCAATGATGGGAATTGATCAAGAACTTACCTTATATATTTTGAGAAAATCCTAGGGTTGTTTCCTCTCAAAAAGTCTGCCAAAACGCAGTGGAAATGAATATAACGAAGTTAGGCTTTTATAAAATTCGGCAAAAAATCACTTCAGGCATAAAATGGTCTGGTGCGTCTCCTGGGGCGTCGCCTAGGGCGGCGCACACAGTGTATCTATTTCAACGGAGTCAAAATTTTGAATTTCCTGAAAAGTTGGCTTGGGACACCGCCCAAGGCACCGCGTATGCCTAATTTTACACTACTCAGATGATGTTCAGTAAAATGGAAAAAACTCCCAGCACAGAGCTCAGTTGGATCTAGGCAACCTACCATTGGAACGGTATTTCGAAGGCCCATAACTTTGATTTAGTAAGTTTTCTCAAATTCCCAACCTATTTTCACGAAACTGGCTTACAAGTCAAACCTACTGAAATTTAGACTAGTTTGAGAACGAGCTTCACTATTTGGGTTGACTTAGAAACGACGGCTTATCACCCAAATTCATCCGGAATGGATTAATATACCTTAAATATCATCTTATTACTAGTTTTACACTTTCACACCTAACCCAAATTTATGGGGTGTTACATTATCCCCCCTTAGGATCATTCGTCCCCGAATGAAAGTCATGGCCTAACATTTTCACTAAACATCAAGTCTTCAAAAGTCTCGATAGTGTTCCTTTATATTGCAAGCTATCTCAAACAAAACTCATATAATACAATAACAATAACCATATGGCCCTCACCGAAACTCCCACAACTACACCAGACAAGCCTAAGCATGGAATAAGGGATTTACACCTGTAGTCTACCTCGAGATTTAACGATATTACTCTTCCATTTGTAAAGGGTTCATCTAGAAATACAAGCCTAACTATTTTTAATCAGCAGCTTAGAATTGCATGACACTTGGAAAGCCAGTCTATCCTTATAATCATTTCGAAGTTCACTATTCCTATTTCCAACAAATCATAGGTATTGTCACGGCTACACAATCTCTATAGATTTTAGAAGCAATAACGAGAATACTAGTATGGGTATTTACAGAAAAGGGTTCTAAAAATTACTTGGGTTCTACACCAAAATCAAAGGCAAGGTACTTTGTCACACAAGAAAGATTCGAACCTGGATCGATCAACGAATACTGATTAAAAGAACAAATAGTGTGAATACCTGTCTCAAAATATCAATGACCATACCTTACGATCACCACTAAACACCTAATGTAGAATTCCAAGTGACCTTGCACAATCCCTTGACTTATAAATCATAACCGATGTGTAACATCCCGTAAATCTGAGATAGGTGTGAATGTATGAATCTAGCATAAAGATGATATTTTAGCAATACGAATCCATTCGGGATGAACTCGTGTGATAAACAGTCGTTTTGAAGTTAAACCAAAAAGTGAAGTTCTTAAGACTTTCTAAAATCATCCAAGTTTGAGACTGTCTGTACTTGTGACCAGTTTTTGAATATTTGCGTTATGAATTTGAGAAAACTCACAGCATGAAAGTTGTAGGCCTTTTAAACACCTTTCCAACCATATATTATGGAGCTCAAACAGAGATGTTTTCTATAAGTTATGACCGTTTTACTGGACGCTGCGCAGTCTGCGCAAAGTGCCCTTCAGGTGCGCGAAGTGCCCTTCAGGTGCGCGATCGCGCACCAGAGGCAGTGCTACTGCCTTCGCTGTGCAATCACCTGCACGAAGTGGGCCTCCAGCTGAGGGACCGCACACCGGCCACGACGTTTTAAGAGCTAAACTTCATTATATTTATTCCCACTTCGTTTTAAATAATTTTTTCTGAGGTAAAGAACCCTAAAGAAGTCTATCAAGCCCTAAGGACGAAGCTCTTCTCTCCCAACCTTCAAGACACACCAAGTTAAGCCTATTCTAATCATTCCAAGTCAATTTTAATATATATCCTTGTATTCTAAACAAGAAATCATCATTCTTAACTTAGGGTTTTCAAGAAACCCATCTCAAGGTTCAAGATTCAAGATTTTGGAAATCTTCTTCAAAGTTCAAGTCTTTAATTCATGTTTTGAAGCATTACCAGGTATGTAGGGTTACTATCTACATGTGGGAACATCATTGTTCTTCCCCACGCCTCTTAATCCATAGATTATGAATCCTTACGAAAACTAGGGTTTCTTCTATACAATGCTCATGATAACCGTAGATATAAGTCCATGATTATATTATGTATGAATTGTTATTATTCTGTCATTGTGTTCTTAATAACACCATATGATTATTGAGAATCAGTCCGTAATCCATGAAAAACCCATATTTTGTATTCTATGGGTTCCTACATGCAAGTTATAAATTATCATGTTATTTTGAAGAAAACACTCTACATGCTTTACACGTTTTCATGCAAGTATATCATGTAATTATATTGTTCAAACCAATGTTTTACAAGCTATTTTATATGAAACCATGTTTATGTTATATCATTTCAGAACATGCCTACAAGTTATTTCATAAAACCATGTTACAATTTATTTTGTGAAATCGTGATTACAAGTTATTTCACGAAAATCATGGGATTCTTAGCGAACTATATCATGTTCATGTTTTTGGGAGTTGCACAAGTTACCGAGAAGGCTCAGATAGCCTGAAACTACGTAGCCACCGTAGGACAAGGATCGCTCCGCCCAGTTAGGATGATTCCTTAATTTACACTGAATGGATCTATCTGACATGTTACCTCCTTATACCCGGGCAAGGTATGGGGGATCTTCTGGTCCGGTGAGGTACCAGACTCCACATACCCACGTGGTAATATCATGTTGTCAGTTTATGAAATACTCTCTCTACTTAAAATGTTTTTACTAGTGTTATATCTATATGTATACATGTTCATGACTAGGTTTCAGTTTCAGTTTAAGATCTTAGCATGTTATTTCATGTGACATATTTATTCCATTCATTTGCTTTACATACCAGTACATTCATTACCCTTGGAGGGCAAGGATTTTGTTGTTTATTGTGATGCTTCATGTTCTGCGTTGGGTGTTGTTTTGATGCAGGAAAAGAAGGTGATTGCTTATGCTTCTCGGTAGCTAAAGGTGCATGAGAAGAACTATCTTACTCATTACCTAGAGTTTGCAGCGGTGGTGTTTGCATTGAAAAACTGGAGACACTACTTGTATGGTGTCCATTATGAGGTGTACACGGACCATCGCATTTTGCAGCATGTGCTCACTCAGAGGGATCTAAACTCTAGGAAGTGGACATGGATAGAACTGCTGAACGATTATGACAACACATTCTGTATTACCCCTGGTAAGGCAAATGTAGTGGCTGACGCTTTGAGCAGAAAGTCAGCTAGTATGGGGAGTCTGGCTCGTTTGATTTCATCGGAGCATCTATTGGCTAGAGAGGTTCAGACTATGGCTAATAGTTTTATGAGGCTAGATATTTCCAACACAAACAGGGTGTTGGCTTGCGTTGAGGCTCGGTCATCATTTTTATAGCAGATTAAGGCTAAACAGTTTAAGGATTCTAAGTTGTGTAAGATACGTGATAAGGTGTTGCGCGGTGAGGCGAAGGAGCCGTGATTGATGAGGAAGGCGTGTTGTGAATCAAAGGAAGGGTATGTGTGCCATGTGTGGGTGATTTGATCAAGACCATTCTGATAGAGGCTCATAGTTCGAGGTATTTTATTCATCCTTGCGCCACTAAGATGTATCGGGATTTGAGGAAACATAACTGATGGACTAGGATGAAGTGTGATATCGTAGAGTTTGTTGCTCAGTGTCTGAATCACCAACAGGTGAAGTATGAGCATCAGAAACCTGGAGGCACACTTCAGAGGATGCCCATTCCCGAGTGAAAGTGGGAAAGAATAGCCATGGATTTCGTGGTGGGTCTTCCGAAAATGTTGGGGAAGTTTGACTCCATCTAGGTTATTGTTGACAGGTTGACTAAGTCTGCCCACTTCATTCCAGTGAAGATAACTTATGATGCAGAGAAATTGGCTAGAATCTATATGCGTGAGGTGGTTAGGCCTCATGGGGTTCCTATCTCAATCGTGTCCGACAGGGGAACGACGTTCACATCCAGATTTTGGGAGTGTTTGCATGAGGAGTTGGGTACGAGGTTGGATCTTAGTCCAGCGTTCCACCCACAGTCTGATGGTCAGTCAGAGCGAACTATTCAGGTCTTTGAAGACATACTTCGTGCATGTGTGATAGACTTTTGTGGGCATTGGGATCAGTTCTTGCCTTTGGCTAAATTTGCATATAACAATAGCTACCACTCGAGTATCGATATGGCTCCATTTGAGGCATTGTATGGAAGGAGGTGTAGGTCTCCTATTGGATAGTCTGATGCGTTCGAGGTGAGACCTTAGGGTATCGATCTTCTGAGGGAGTCCCTAGAGAAGGTAAAGGTGATCCAATCTAAGCTCCCAGCAGCCCAGAGCAGGCAAAAGGAGTATGCAGACCGCAAGGGCCGAGATCTTGAGTTTGTAGAGAGAGAGCAAGTGTTGTTGAAGGTGTCACCCATGAAGGGTGTGATGAGGCTCGGAAAGAAGGGCAAGGTTAGCCCGAGGTACATTGGACCATTTGATATCCTCAAGCGTGTGGGGGAGGTGGCTTATAAGTTGTCCTTGCCTCCAGGTTTATCAGGCGTTCATCCGGTGTTCCATGTTTCGATGTTGAAGAGTTATCACGGGGATGGTTCGTACATAATCTATTGGGATTCGATTTTATTAGATGAAAATTTATCATATGAGGAGGAGCCCGTTGCCATCTTAGATAGGGATGTTCCTAAGTTGAGGTCTAAGGAAATAGCCTCTGTGAAAGTCTAGTGGAAGAATCGTCCAGTGGAGGAAGCTACTTGGGAAACAGAATCTGATATGCGTAGCAAGTATCCTCAGCTTTTCGCCGAGACAGGTAATTTCTCTTAGTTTACTTACCTTTTTCTGTTCGGGGATGAACAGTTTTTTAATTGGTATTTGATGTAACAACCCTTCCGATCGTTATGAATAATGTAGGGTCACCCCAAAAAATAGAACCTTCCCAAGGGTAGAACGAGTCAGTAAGAAATCGATTTTGTAAGCTTAAGAGCTGAAATTTGACTTGCTTGTGATTGTTGTTTTATTGTATTGAGTCCGTCGGGGGGTGACGTAGAAATTAGAACTCCATTGGGAATTTCGAGGTCATAGGTGGATTCGTATGGTTTTTTTATGTCTGTGTTCATGTGTTTTTTGTGTTTGTGAGACCTCAAATGAAATGTGGAATGAAAGAGGGAAAACTGGACAAAAAGTAAA
This sequence comes from Lycium barbarum, assembly GCF_019175385.1. Lineage (NCBI taxonomy): Eukaryota > Viridiplantae > Streptophyta > Magnoliopsida > Solanales > Solanaceae > Lycium > Lycium barbarum. The sequence continues at coordinate 56,284,023 of NC_083342.1, read as the reverse complement.
GCTCACTGCCCAAAAGACACTGCAGTGCCGGTGGGAGTACTGCTGTGGCGGTACCGCTGTAGCGGTGGGCTGGCTGTTGTTCTCTTGGGGCCACTGTGGCGGTCTATGGCCCACTACGGCGATACCGCTATAGCGGGGGATGGACTGCTATATCAGTGAGCGGATTATCTTTGGGTTCGCTATAGCAGTCACTTGGCAGCTATAGCGGGACCGCTGCAGTGGTGAAATGACTGCCATAGCGGTCGACTGGGGGACAGAACCCATGTTTGAAAGACTTAGTCTCATATTTCTATTCATAATACCCAACACTGTTGCCCACAAGCACCACGGGTGAATTTTCAAGCTAGGGCAAGAAAACTCTTTAGAGGTAAGTTTCGTTTATTCCTTCCAACCATTCTGTATCATCTTCATGATTATCATCACTCTTGTGGGTCTTCAATGATGAAATTATAATAGAAACCCTAGAAATTGGTAAACCTTCTCAACTTGATGGGTTATCGTTATCATCACTTATCTATCATCTAAAGGCTTGGGTTAATTTCTTTTAATCATGAATTGAATCCTTAGAGCCATAAGCTGAGGGAATTGAGACCTAGGTTTTTATAACAAGGGTATCTTGAACATGCAAAATGCTTGTAGTGGGAATGTTGTTATAATATCGGTATAATTTGATGCTTAATGATTACTAAGGCCCGTGTTAGGTTGTTTAACACCTAGAAAATTATCCACCCATTAGAATGGTTTAAAGGGAAAGGTATGCTTGCGTTGGTACTTGTGATTTGAGTAATTGTGACTCATTGAGCCTTCTATTTCTACACTTTGAGCAATTTGACACTGTAAGGAAAGGAAAAGCTGTAGCGGAGTGACTTGCGTTGTTCTAGCTCTACGTTTGAGGTAGGTTACAGTCTATTTGAGTTAGGCTTTGGTTAGTTGATTGTATGTTTTATGAATTCTTTAGGAGAAAACATGTCTAGTTTTCATGCATGATATTGTGTGATTGAATTCCTATGTGAATGTGATTGAGTGATTATGTAGGCTTCATGCCACTATTACTGTGTGTTAAATCTGCAGTGGATGTGTTTGTGATGAGAAGTTAATATAATCTTCTCGGTGATATTGTGATATGAAATGGTGACTTAAGCATTTATAATGAGAAGGTAAGAAACACTGTCATGTAAAGAGGTATGGAAAGGCACACATGTGACCTAGATTATGGGCTCGTGGTTCGAGGTTAGTTTAAAAAATGAGAGGTACATTGATATGGCTCGTGTGCGAGGTTCGTTCTGGAGTGGAGGTTTATGCTCGGGTCTAAGGAGTGAATCCGGAATAAGTGGTACATGGACACCATGGGTCCCCAGCAGGTCATGACTACTGAGCTATGACATCAGTTAGCATGTATGTACAGTGACGTGATTATTGTGATAGATGTATTTCCATTGTGGTTTCCATTGATTGTGATTCTTGATTTTTTGGTTACTTGATTGTGATTATCCTTGGTTGACTTGTTGTGGTTTATTGATATTCGTGTCTGTTGGCTGGCTTGTTTATTCTATTGATTTTATGAGATATGCATGATACTAATCTTAGTTGGCCTATGATATTTACCGGTACATAGTGTTTGTACTGATACTACCTTGCCGCATTCTTTTGAATGCATATTGTGATACATAGGCTGCTACCCGCCCTCACATCTAGCGTTGAGGACGTTGCTGACGGATTTAGGGTGAGCTTCTTTCCATGCCAGGCCGCCTGAATATCCTCTTCTTATGATATTTTTTCTTATTCCGGACATTATGGATATTTATTAGGCAAATTTCTTTCTTTAGACATGTTTCAGATTAGAGTCCTGGAACGATGACTTTCAGATTTTTGGGGATTTTGTAATAGATAGACTTCCGCAATTATTTCAGTATTTTATGGCATGAATTTTTTTTATATGATGCTTGAATAAGTAATAACTGACTGACTTGATTAATATAAAATTGCAGTGAATGAATAGATGAGTTGTGTGTTAGTTCGGCCCCTAGGAGTTAGTGTGGGTGCCAATCATGGTGGGTTGGGTCGTGACAGGGTTGATTAGTAATACCCTTCCCCCTCGATCCTTCTATTTAATCTTATCTTTGCATGGTATCCCAGACAGTGTATTAGTGGATTTCAGACTTATGTTTATTTGTAGTAGCTCTGGTACTTATGATACCAATCTTGGGTGGGTTTAGATGTTTCTGTATGTTTTTATTATAAATGTAACGACCTGTTTGGTCGTTATAGTCTTTTTGACGCATTCGTCCCTTTCCGAGCTTGGTTATCTCACTTTTGACACGAGGTGACCATTGACACGCTTCCCGAGGTGTCTATATTTGATTCGAGAGACTTTTTGTGAAATATGGGCTTTCAGCGATAAAAGGTTGAATCAAAGTTGACTTTTGGGTAAACAGACCTTTTCCAAAAATTCGTCGATTCCGAGAGGTCCGGATGGTCATTTAGAACTCGTGTGTATATCTGGTTCGGTCCCTAATGTAATTGGATGCATTTTGACACTTGTGTTGGAAAATTGGAATTGAGGTATCAGGGATTGACTCAGTTAACGAGACCTCCGTTGGGAATTTTGAGGCCACGAGCGCATTCGTAGCTTATTTTTATGTGTGTCTGTGTATGTGGTTTGTGAGCAGATGGCCTCGCGAATTAGTCAAAAATTTGAGTTGAAGTGTGAAAACTTAGGAATTTTCTGGTGTCTAGTGCCCACTTTGGTGGCACCAGCACCGCGGCAGCAGTACCGCTGAGGCGGTAACCCTGCCGCTGGAGTGGTCCTTGCCATTTGGGCATGACCGCTATAGCGGTCATGGCACCGCTGGACCGGGCTTAGTGTCGTGGAAATGGGTGACAGACAGTGAATTCATTAAATGAGGTGTTAAAACCCTTAGTCTATCATTTAATACCATTCTGAAATCTGTGCTCTTGGGAACCATTCTCTTTTGAAAATGAGTTTTCAAAAGAGAGACATACAAATCATCTTTATAGTCAAAAATGATTTTCAAAAAAAGACATACATGCCAAACCAATTTTCAATAGGGAGACATACCTTAATATGTTAAACAATGTTTAAAAATTCACTTTCCTAATGAAGAACACCCAAACCCTAGCTTGAATCACTATAGGAAGAATTATGCTGCAAACCCTAGGTTTTGATCACAAGAATCATGGGCTTGATGCTAGAATAGATTAGTAATGTTAAGGGTGTTCTTACCTTTGATTTGAAGACTTGGAGAGATGATTTTCGTGCTTAGGGTTTGGAAGGATGAAAAGAAATGGGAACAAAATAAGACCATACCCATTTTAAACCCAATTTTCTACCAGAAACAGAAGAAGTACGTCCTAAAAGGACGTTCCGTACTTTAAAGTACGGCTCATACTTTCTGGGCGTACTTTGGGCGAAATCTCTAGCTTTTGTACCCTTCAGTAAAACAGACATAACATTTTGTACATAGCTTTGCTCAGGCTGGACGACCTACCATTGGAAAGCTATTTCAAAGATATACAACTTTCATCAAGGAAGTTTTTCCAAATTCGCAACAAATTTTCATAAAGATCGCCCAGAAGACAGACCTACCAAAACCTAGGCGAAGTTAAGAGCCCTTAAGAACTTCAATTGTTGGTTTGACTTCAAACGATCATCTTCCACCCGAATTCATCAAGAATGGATTCTTATAGGTATAATATCATCTTAAAACTATATTTTTGTTACATATTCACAGCTAACCCGAATTTACGAAGTGTTACATTATCCCCCCCTTAAGATCATTCGTCCTCGAATGAAAGTTATGGCCTAAGATTTTCACTAAACCTCAAGTCTTCAAAATTCTCGCTTGTGTTCCTTTGTATTGCAAGCTATCTCAAACAAAACTCATAGAATACTCTAAAAATAACCATATGGTCTTCACAGAGACTCACATCTACACCAGACAAGCCTAAGCATGTAACAAGGGATTTACACCGGTAGTCTACCTCGAGATTTAACGATATTACTCTTCCAATCATTAACGGTTTCATCTATAAATACTAGCCCAACTATTTCTTATTGGCTATCTAGAATTGCATAACACGTGGAAAGCTAGTCTACCCCAAAATTACATCAAAGTTTGCTATTTCAAATTCAATCGAACCAGCAGTAGTCTCACGATAATTAATTACACCACATAGTCTTATAGATCCTAGAAGACATAACGAGAATACTAGTAGGGGTATTCATAGTATAAGGTTTTAACAATCGCTTGAATTCCACACCAAAATCAAGGGCAAGATACTGAGTTATATAAGAAAGAGTCGAACTCGAATCGATCAGCGAATATGCTTCAAAAGAACATATAGTTAGAATACCTGTGACCATAACATCTGAGACTCCAGCTAACTCTGTATGAGCCAAATCACGAAATACAGCTTTCTTTGTACTAAACGACCCCGGAAAGATAAAAATACATATTCACCCAAATAAGAACAACATAGCCCTCACGGGGATTTCTAACGACTAGAACACTCAAGTCTCACATGAATAAGGGGGTTTCTACCTTCATCTCACTTTCCCAAGAGTTAGATACTCAAAAGGTTCAACACTATATGCTTTGACTTGGAAGCGTACAATATATCAATCTAGACAATATACTCCGACAAGTAGCCTAATTCAACAACACATGATTCAAGCTTAACTTACCTCATGCCAAAACTGAAAATAACAAATTAAAGCCTAAATCAACTACATCATCTTTTTAAATCATTATTGGACAAACGATTGTTTTCGAGTTTCAAGCCAAAAATCAAGTTTTTCTATTAAACATCAAAATAGTACAGATCTTTCAACCCAATAAGAATATAACCTTAATGTACGATAATTCTTAATTCACTATAAGAGACCCTCAATTGTTCCCTTCACCCTAACCTCCAGTACTTGAAACATATCACACCTTAATTATTCCTTTCAGCCTAACATGATTTTTGGCAGAGTTCTCCCCGTAACAAGGACTACTTTTGTTTCTATACCTGTCTCAATTTATCAACAATCAAACCCTACAACAACCATATATACCAAACACCTACAATACAATTTCACCGACTCTGTACCATCTATCAAATTACGCATCAGAACAATGTGCACTCCATAGCACCATTGTTCACTTAGTTAACATCTGCACACGAGTTAAAGTCATCTACATAAAGCACGAGTAACGAACACGTCAGAATGATCCTGAAGAAAGTTCAAGCTCTATAGCACAATCTAGAATCAAGAAGAATGAGAAAAATCTATTAATGTCCTGGTAGTCTTTTGATCATGCTGGTGATCAGGCTGCACAATGAAGACTCCACTGGACACAGCTCTATAGACACAGAAAACTCCTAGGACACATTTAAACCTAGGCTCTGATGCCAAGCTTGTCACGCCCCAAAACCCACCCTAGACGTGATCGGCATCCAACGTCATGAACAACATCGAAAGAATCTAAACGATACAATAGTAACATTTGAACCCCCAGGTTCAACATTCACCTCCTATAGTTTATAAAATAAAGGTAAACAAATCATGCATATAAGAATTAAATCAGCGAAACTCTTTAGTTATCTTGTTACACCTCGTAAAAGTCCCCGTACATGTATAATGAATAGACCAACGAATGGTATGAGTGTGCGACGTTTTAATAAGTAGGGAATGGCGATTCATGAATTTTTTTGGAAATAAGAAAGTTGTAGAATTTCAATTCAGCCAGTGGTCGTAAAACAGAATACGGCCCGGCCCGTAAAGTAATTTACGGACTGTATACTGCCATCGTCCTCCAACGTTTCAAAAATTTCAAATTTCTATCCAAAGTTTAAATGGTAAAATACGACCCAGTTTACGGACCGTAAACTAAAATATGGCCCGTAAACTGTGACCGTAAACCATCATGACCTCCAGCAAACCTTTCTGTTTTGATATGCTTAAATGCGACCACATTATATGGCCCATAAACTAGTATACGGTCCGTAAAATGTGGTTTACGACCACTGTACACACCGACGACTGTTCATTAAAAATCAGATTTCGTGATTATTATAAGTGACTTTCTCATTCATTTTCATTCATACTTCATCTATAACCTTCAAGAAATCTCTAGAATACTCCAAACACTTCAACCACAAGAATACCAAGGAAATCAATGATCATCAACACCAAATCTATGAAACAAAGTGTATGAAACCTAATTGGAAGTCATCTTCTTTAAGAAATTCCAAAAGAGGTGAAGAAGGATTTTGGTGCTAAAGAAGTGATTCCACTCTAGGCTTGTCCCACCATCATCTAAGGTATGTTTCATGACTTTATCATGTTATTTAAGGTATTGGAAAGCTAAGATGCTTGAAATGTAGAAGAACATAGAAAATGGACCATTATTGAGTGAATAGTGTCACAATTGAATGATAGTTGAATGGAATCATGAACGTTGATATGTTGTAATGATGAATACGTTATAAATGGCGTATAGACCATGGAATAGGTGTGAAGTAAGCAAAGTTATGATGATGAGCTAAAACCATTAAATGTGGAGAAAATTGGAGAAAAATGGTGGATTTTGCTAAATATAGATAAGTGATGAATGTTGATACGATATTGTGAGTGTTGTTGTAAATGTTGGGAGTTGAAATAGAACATGAGAAAAGTATAAGAAATAAAGGAAACGCAGCCCAATTTTCTCTAGCAATAACGATGCGTTCTTATGGTCGATTGACTAACTGTAATGCGTATTCTCTCGTGAAGGTAACAACGTGATATTGAAGGAGAACAAGTGAACGATAGCTTATCTAAATGACAAAGGTATGTGAGGCTAGTCCTCTCCTTTCTATGGCATGAATCCCATGACATGATTCTTCTCCCTTTCTATGATTCTCCTATATCCCGGAAAGCCAAGAGCCTAAGATCATGCATAGCTACATGAGTCAAGATATATGAGACGTTCTTATAAAGTAAATGATGTTGTTGCTTGTAGACACTCACCTTATATCCTTATCCCTTCAAGGTGAGGCAGAATGTCCCATGACATGATTCTTCTCCCTTTTCATGATTCTCCTATATCCCGGAAAGCCAAGAGCCTAAGATCATGCATAGCTACATGAGTCAAGGTATATGATGTGACGTTTTTATAAAGTAAATGATGTTGATCCTTGTATACACTCACCTTATATCCTAATCCCTTCAAGGTGAGGCAGAATGTTCATAAATGCTCACAATGGAATCGAGGGTTCGCGACCTTACGTCACCTCGATAGAATGCAGTTGTCCTAGAGTCCTTGGGCATGTATGATAATACGTATATTTTGATAAGCATATCATTATAAATATTTTATGATGAGCATGTCATGATTGCATCACACCGGGCCTAGTTGGCCGGGCAGTCACTGCGAAAGCGGGCAGCTATACGATACACCATGGCCAGTTAGCATGGGCAGACACCACTAGTGGGCGGCATGAGATGGAACCCCGGACGCGGGAGCCCTGGACGCGGGCTAATGTTACTGATTATCAAACCGCACCTGTATGGTCGGCCAGTTTAGATATATATATATATACATATGATATGCATACATGAGATGATGATAAGCATAAAAGTAAGTCAACATGCATTACTTTTCATATGATTCCCAGTCAGGTACAGTTTCTCCATACTTGATGCCTCCTTTACTTTTTTGATGTGTTGTTTTTGTTCATGCCTCTCATACTCAGTACAACATTCGTACTGACGTCCGTTTTCTTTGGACGTTGTGTTCATGCCCACAGGTAGACAGGGAGGCGAGCTCGATCCGGATTCTTAGGAGCTGTTAGCTGATTGAAAGCACTCCATTGTCCGGAGGTGCTTATGATTATCCTTTTGGTACATATGTATATTTTAGGCATGACGGAGTCTTGTTCCGTCTACATGTATAGTATGCCAGTAGAGGCTCGTAGATGCATAGTGTGGGTTAGTTGGTTTCACAAGTTTATTACAGCATGCATGTATATATTATATATATTATTTTGATGGCCTAATGAGGCATTTGTATATATATGTATGTACTAATGGTGTTTTCCACCCAAAAATGATTTTCGTACAATCATGAATGATAAAGAAGCATAAATGACTATGACAAGTGAGGAAATAAGGGGTGCTCGGTGGTAAGCCTCGGGTACCCGTCGCGGCCCCTAGCTGGGTCGTGACAGAAGTTGTATCAGAGCGGTTCAGTCCTAGGAAGTATCTACGAGCCGTGTCTAGTAGAGTCTTGTTTATGGTGTGTTGCGCACCATGCTAATAAACAAGTGGCTACAGGGCATTTAGGAAAATGACCGTCTTTCTTCTTAAGAGATCGTGCCATAGAACCATGCCTAAGATTATATCCCTCCTAAAAGTGTGTTATGATTTCAGAATGCCACCAAAGGGAAAGTGCCTCAGTACCGCGGTGCAGCCAGTGCGGTAGACTGCATTCCGGACAGTGCCTTCAGGTTTCGGATGCTTGCTACGCCTGCGGGCAGGTTGGTCATATGATGAGAGATTTCCCTTCAGCAAGGGATAGAGTTGGGACTCAGCCTACGGGATACATATTTTATGATGTTCAAAAATTCTATTTGTTATGTTCTGAATGTTGTTCGAAAGAAAAACGAGAAGATTAAAGTCTTTGATGAATACTTCGATATGAAAATATGGTCTTAAAGTCCCCATTTGATTTGATCCATAATATTATCCGCAAGTTTCCTAATATGAATATGTGATCCATAATGATGTTCGAAAGTCTTCTAATATGAATGATACTTGAATTTCCAAGTATGACTTATGAAATATTTTCAGAAGGTTCCGTACGTCGAAAGTTCGTAACTCTCTCACACTAATTCCGATTGACCCGAATCTTATTTTTGAGCCTTCAGATGTTTGTAAATATATTTGTCCATTGAGTTTGAAATTTATTTATGTACTTATATGCATATGGTTTCCGCACTACTCCGCTCGTGCATACTACTATTACATCGTTCGCCGGATCCCGGGCCGGTTTTGTGATCGTGCGCACTATGTTACATTCGGCAGTATGATGTGTTACGGTTCCCGAGACCTCGCCATAGGGCCGGGTACCGCTTATAGACGGCGTTATGATGTGATATGGCATATGATGTGTTCTGATGATACGATGTGTTCTGATGATATGATATGTTCTGATGATATGATATGTTCGGAGATTGTACGGAGATTTGAAACCTTCTGGAGTATGATGTGTTGTGGCGCCAGCGTCGGAGTGGCGACCATGTTCCTGAGCCCTCTGCATGATTTTTATTTGCATTATATATATATATTCAGCACAGGTTTTGATATATTAATTCTGTATTCATATTCTGTACTTCTCACTTCAGTTATGATTTGGATTACTGTACTTCATGCTTTGCATACTCAGTACATATTTCGTAATGGCCCTCTTTCTTCGGGGGCTGCGTTTCATGCCCGCAGGTACAGACGTTCGTTCAGGTGACCCGCCAGTGTAGGGTACTTATTCTGCTATTTGGAGTACTCCTTTTGATCCGGAGCTCATATTTTTGGTACATATCTTCTGATATACATGTTCTGTATATATAAATGGCTATTTGGGTATGGCGGGGCCCTGTCCCGTTATGTGTTTCTGTTCTGGTTTGTAGAGGCCTGTAGTCATATATGTGGGTCATGGGTCATGTTTGTTCGATTATGTTTGTGATTTGTGCTTTAAGCGGTCCCGTTTGCTATTATGGCCAAAACGGCCCATATGTTTGTATATGTATGTATATCGGGGCGATGTGTATTCCGCCAGCCTACCGGTTTTGGTATGATATGTCTGTACAGGTGACCGCTTAAGATGATGTCTGTTTTCAGTATCTGTTCAGAATAACGTATGCTAAATTTGAATAAGTCTTTGATATATCGATCTGGTGAGTAAGTCTGTATGGGTGTCCAGTTAAGGCACTAGTCATGGCCCACGGGGCTGGGTCGTGACATTGTGTAGGATGTTTTATGGAATATTTTGATATTGATGATGATGCTGTTGGTGTTAGTGTTGTTGTTGTTGTGTTGGTTGTTCAAGGCATTGTGATTTCGGGCCAGGGGTATAAATATGGGAGATGCTGCCCGAATTTTGACAGATTCTAGAGAGGTTTAATTTGAAGACTTAAGATAAGCATATGACGATAAGCCTAACAGTAGTATGAATTCTCTTGAATGTAGATTTACGAGCTTGGAAGGATAAGCGTTAAGTAGTAGGAGACCCAAAAGGTATGTAAGGCTAGTCCCTTTCTTTCTAAAGGCATGATTCTTTTCTTATGAACCCATACATTTTTTCCATAATATCCTTATTCCCAAAAGCTAGAAGCTCATGATTCTTAGAGTATCTTATGATGCTAAAGATAAGTATGCTCCATGATGATAATGATGATGATGATGATACCATTTCTAGAGATTCCAAAGTTTACAATCTTGATGCTATTATGAGATTATTTAGTTTATTTCATTAATTTCTTGATTTTATTCATTGTTGTTGATCTTACCTTATGATAATTTTTCCTCCAAGGTGAGATAGAGCGATGATGATGGTTCTATAATATAAATCAGAGGTCACCGACCTTAGGTCACTCCGATAAAGTTGTAGCTTTTAATTGGGCTCTTATGCATGCTTGATATATACATATGTATGTATTTTAATAACACCGTGCCTACGTGGCCAGGTAGACACCACTACAGTGGGTGGCTTATGGTTAATGATAATAACACCGCGCCTATATGGCCGGGCAGCACCACTAACAGTGAGCTAGCAGAAGATCCTTGATGAGGTATTTAATGCTAGAAGAGAGAGTTATGATGTATCTTAGGAGTTGTTTGAGGTTTAGTTAAGTGGGAAGAAGTCCTAATGACGAAGAACTGTGCTTATAAGTAATATTTGATCATGTAGGCATTAACAGATAAGTGATGACGATGAGAAGCACTTAGAAGCTAATAGGTAAAGAGTGAGTACTAGAATTGTATAAAGGGTACCTATAGGGGATATTTGGATCCGGCTGCACATTCCGCAACACATGCTTTGATATTTGCCAGTGGTCTGCAGCTAGTTGGGCAGTTATTACCGCCGAGCTACGGCTAGTTGGGCAGATATGTATTTACCACCATGCTATGGCTGGTTGGGCAGTTACCACCGTGCCATAGCCGGTTGGGCAGTTACCACTGATCAGTTAGGTAGGTAGTACCGGGATTATATGAAGGTCAGGACCACAATATTATACATAGATATAGTTAACGATATCAAAGTATAAAGAGACATGCGCACTAGGTTCTCATTAGTAGTTCAGATGGTCCAAGTTGATTCCTATCTTTCTTATTTACAACATATGTTTATTACATTACATTTTCGCCTTACACACTCGATACACTGTTCGTACTGAAGTCCTTTTGCTTGTGGACGTTGTGTTCATACCTGCAGGTATAAATAGACGAGACGAGGACCTTCTACAGTAGGCTACCTCCAGGTACTAGTCTTGATTGGTGGGCTCTACTTCTTCCTGGAGCATTGCCAGTCTGAGTCTGTGAATGTATTCTTATGTGTTCTGGGTATGTCGGGGGCCCTTTCCCGACTTGTGTACTTCAGTATGTTCATAGAGGCTTTGCAGAAAGTTTCTTGTATACAACTTAGTTATGTCTTGTCAGTGGTTACGTCGGCATCATAGGCCCATTATATATATACATATGCATGATACTATATTAATAGTTAGCCTCCTTAGCCTTATTATGCCATTCGAGACATAGAAGACGCAACTTACAGTTTGGTTCGCTCAGCCCTAGTAAGGTGTCGGGTGCCAATCAGAGCAGGTCTGTCCTAGGGTTTTCTGCAAGCCGTGTCTAGCAGAGTATTGTTTATGGCATGCAGTGCACCACACTTATAAACAGGATGCTGCAAGACATTTATGAAGTTTTATTTTTTTTCCTGTCTTTGATCATGCGATAGAACCATGCTATGAGGGATTGCCCGATGGGCGATAGACGTGACATTGCTCGGCCCACTAGATCAGCAGCAGCTTTATCTCCTTCGGAACGTTTCCAAAAATGAGAAGCTCAGGCATCCACCAGTAGAGGCAGAGGTAAAGGTGGAGCGTTTAGCTCCGGCGGTGGTAAGAACCGCATATACGCTTCGACTTGGTACCAGGATCAGGAGCAGCTACCCTATACTGATACAGGTATATTTACTAATTATGTGTGGCTAAAAAGTTGCTATTATTTGTGGTGGCCCAGTGTGGCATTATATATTTTGGATTGCTGGGTCAATAAGTCAGTAGTTATATAGTTACAGAGGAAACTCTGTTAAAATTTCCATAAGGTCCCTGAGAGCTTAACATTCGAAGACGAATGTTTTTAAAGGGGCGAAGAATGTCACACCTCGAAAAAAATTCGCATCGTCTGCATTGTAAGTAAACTAATGTAAGCTAGGAGAGGTCATGGAACCCTTATAAGGTTAAGGAATACTCTTAGCAAGTTTTAAGCAAGTGTCTAAAGGTTCCGGAATCAAGCAAATCGAAGAAAATAAGTTTGTCAAAAATTTGGAAAAAGTTGGTAGAATCTTGGACAAAAATTTTAGGTCAAATTTACAGGGGTATATCTCCTAGTATATCGGGAGTGTTGAAGTGAAACAAAATCCTAAATTGAAGTTCAGGAAGTCTAGTTTCGAACGCAACACACCATTTGTCAAAATGACATAAGAGTAAGGAGTTATGGGCATTTCAAGATGAGCCTCCAAGCTGCCAAATAGCTCCCCGCAGCCCCACTTAGAAGCCGGCGGGACTGACTCTCAAGGGGTATAAATACCCAATTATTCCACTTTTTTCATCATTTACACTTCTTGAGAGTTCTAGGCACATCCATACACTTCTCTTAAGCACATATAAGCCCTTAAATCAAGAATTCAACAAGATTACACCAAACTAGTTCATGAAAAGTGATTATTCTGGTTTCTACTTGATGTTGTGGCGTGTTTGGTCTTGAAGAAAGTTGGTGTGGCTCCAGTTATTCAAATATAAGGTATGTTGTTCATCCTATATCTTATGTTGAGTTTATTTGAAGGTTTAGCAAGTCTTAAAACTCAAAATAGTTATGGAGGAAATGTTATAAAGTGTTGTGTTGTAGTTGTTGAGTTTATGGACTGTTTTGAGCATGTCGTGGCTGTGGTTTTGGGATAATTTCCATGTATATGGATGGTATCTATTGTTGTTGGGTCGTCGATGAGATTATGCTCCTTGATTGGTAGGAAAGGAAGTGGTATATTGTTATTGTATGTTGACAAACATCGTGTGAGATGTTTTATGGAATATTTTGATATTGATGATGATGTTGTTTATGTTAGTGTTGTTGTTGTTGTCTTGGTTGTTGGTATTGTGATTTCGGGCTAGGGATATAAACAGCGGAGATGCTACCTGAATTTAGGCAGATTCAAGAAGGGTTTAATTTGAAGTCTTAAGATAAGCATATGACGATAAGCCTAACAGCAGTATGAATTCTCTTGAATGTAGATTTACGATCTTGGAAGGATAAGCATTAAGTATTAGGAGACCAAAAAGGTATGTAAGGCTAGTCCCTTTCTTTCTAAAGGAATGATTCTTTTCTTATGAACCCATACCTGTTTTTCATAATATCCTTATTCCCAAAAGCTAGAAGTTCATGATACTTAGAGTTTCTTATGATGCTAAAGATAAGTATGCTCCATGATGATAATGATGGTGATGATGATCCCATTTCTAGAGATTCCAAAGTTTACAGTCTTGATGCAATTATGAGATTATTGAGTTTATTTCATGAATTTTGTTATTTTATTCATTGTTGTTGATCTCACCTTATGATAATTGTTCCTCCAAGGTGAGATATAGTGATGACGATTGTTCCATAACATAAATCGGAGGTCACCGACCTTACGTCACTCCGATAAATTTGTAGCTTTTAATTGTGCTCTCATGCGTGCTTGATATATACATATGTATGTATTTTAATAACACAGTGCCTACGTGGCCCAGCAGACACCACTACGGTGGGCGGCTTATGGTTAATGATAATAACACCGCACCTATATGGCCGGGCAACACCACAAATAGTGAGCCGGTAGAAGATCCCTAATGAGGTATTTAATGCTAGAAGAGAGGTTTATGATGTGTCACGACCCAACCCCGTAGGCCGTGACTAGTGCCGATCTTGGCACCCGAACACATCTATCAAATGCTATCTCAAATTGTATCAAACGCATTCTAGTATATAGCAGAAGCCGACAAGGCTTTATTTCAAATTTAATTAATTTCCAGAAAAATTTCGGCAGAGTTTCCTTTGTTTTACGGACTATCCAATATACCCTGCACGCAGAAAATACCAATAAAGGCCACACAGGGCCAACAAAGCAGCATTTAACATATGCGGACCGGCCGCCGCGGCGAATGGAATCGCCCAAACACGACATATACATACATCTGTACAGAAAGACCCCAACCCACAAACATATCCACAGACCTCTAAACAGACCGACAGAATCATATGACGGGACAGGGCCCCGCCGTACCCATGAACGAGAATATACATATATAGAAGTGACAGACTATACCAAAAGATGGCTCTGAATAAAAGAGCGCTCCAAAATAGCAGAATAAGATCCTAAGCGGACGGATCAGCAAACCAGTCGTCGGTACCTGCGCGGCATGAAAACGCAGCCCCCGAAGAAAGGGGGTCAGTACGAAATATGTACTGAATATGTAAAGCCTGAATTACAGAAACAAGCTCATAACTGGTACAGAACGTACAGAAAGTGAGCAGAAAATCCAAGGTATCAAACACATAATTTCAAAACATGCAGAGTGTGTACAGAAACATATGTCATATCAAATCCGGCCCCTGCCAAGGGACTCGGCAGACAGAACGTGGCCACCCTCCCGACACTGGTGCCACAACACAGAAGAATCAGAATAGGGGCATAACCCCGTAACATATCAGATGGCCATAACAAATCATATCAGAACATGTGTACATGGCACAGCATACTCCACAAACCCATGTACACGTATACCTGCCCCCTCACATCGAAGCACGGCGAACAATGCAGGGGATTACGCTTGACAACATATCCTGGCCCTGGCTCAGTGTGGGAAATATTGGGACATCCACGAATGGAGTAGTGAGAGACTAATGCAGTTAAAATATCATAAATGTTTCCATAGACTCGATGAGGCATATCAAAGACAAACCAACCCAATGAAGTCGGAAGGGATCATAGTAAATGAGTTTTGAGTGTTAAAACAATTTATCAGACTTAATGGAATATTTAAAACCATGTTTGTTAAGTAATGAGAATGGTAGTCAAAACATTTGTTTCCAAAACCGTTCGAAAATAGGACTTAAGTACAATATGGGCAAAACCAGGAATAGTGGGCCCACCTCGGAACAAACAAGGCGGTGGGCTCATATTGTGCATTTTCAGCTTATGGGGTCACCTACGAAGGTTCTACGGACATTCTATAACTTTTCATAAGGTTTGGGGAAGGTTTGCATAATTTTCAAGAAAGCATACAAAAAGGGTTCAATTCTATTGAACGAAAATGTAACAATTTCAGACGCGGATTCCGATGATCAGAATATCCTCCGATGCGTAAATCTGATCCTAGTACTTCTAGGCCATGCCAAAAGAAGACTCGGGATAGCTTTACATACCTTTTGAGCTTTTTGAGTCTATCCAAGCTCACTTCCCGTTTCGTCAAAAATCTGCAAATGTCACATTTACCAGTTGTGAGTTATGGATGCCATGATTTCAACTTAATGCATATTTGTCTACCGAAATTTCGGCAGCACTTCCCCTATACATATAGCACCCCCGAGAACTCAACTCGGTTAGAAACCATCAACCACAACCCAAATGACGACATCAACATCAACAACGAACATTAAAAACACAAATATCCTTCAACTAGTCATCCTTCTAACAAGTTGACATAACCTTCATTCTAACCCAAACTTTCAAACTAATACCAATGATTTCACATTCATTAACAATCAAGATCATCACAATATAGTTCTAGAAACATTTCATATCGTTTTCCTTAAGTTATACACTCGATATACATAATATACAAATTTTCGTCAAAGTCATATCTTGTGCAAAACATCAAATCTTTGGCATACAACTTCATAACATGCTTCCAACTTCGAAACTCATCAATGATCATCACAATCAGCAACTAAACAACTTCATTTTCTTAATGTCGGAAAAAATCATACTAAAACGACATAGGTTCCTACATTCCCATTCAATACAAACTTATATCATTCTAACTTCATTTACATTGCAACCATCACAATAACACACTAACATACTAAACAACTTAATTCATTTCCATCCCAAATCCAACATACCACACGGCCAAAAGCCTTTTTTTGTCAACTTCAACTAAATCATTCAACTTCCTATTCTAATATGCATTTCATTACAACCACAACTAGAACATAACATGAATTCAACATCTTATGGCTATACAACATATACATGCACACGGCCACACACTTATAACACACACCCACTTTGCAAACTTCCATTTTTCCATACAATCAACACATTTCTATATGCTACAACACAAACAAGACTTTATAACACAAGAATAAGGAATAAATTCTCACCTTTTCCTCAAGTCTTCTTCACTTGAACTTGTGATCACTTTTATGAAATAAGTGCTTCTCTCTCCAACCCAACTACACCAAGTTGTAGAGAATACCCAATTTAGTAGGAAAACCACAAAAGAAAAATTTTAGGAGCAATATTCTTGGGAGTGATTTTTCCCAAGCAAACCCAAAACCCTTCTATCTTCTTGCTCTTATTTTTTTTACTTTGGTTTTCTTGCTCTCTAATGGATATACTATGAAGACTTGGTCTTCTTATAATTAATAGTCACATGGTCAAGCACATGACCATGTAAATGGACTTGGGCCAAGGCCAAGGTGGCCGGCCATGGTCCATGGTTTGGGCCTCAATTCATTATTTTTTTTTTGAGCCCAATTTGTTACGAATTTTATTTTGTAATTCCCGGAACTAATTTCTGAAACTCCAATTTTACCCTTAGCCTCATCCCACACTTTCACAACCATACTCTTTCATGCACAACTCCTATGTCAAATAAAATCAAATTTGACCTCATTTCTCAAAAATCCAAGATATTTCAAATTTTCCAAACGTGTGAAAACACGGGATATAACATCCTCCCCCCCTTTAGAACATTCGTCCTCGAATGTTAAATTAATCTTATAGGGTCTGAAAATACTTTGGGGGAGTTTATGTTTACAGACAGTACATATGACACACATTCATTATTGAAATAGAATTAAACAAAGATTCAAGATTACCTGCGGGCGTAGGGAACAAATGAGGATACTTCTTCTTCATTTCCTCTTCGGCCTCCCAGGTCATTTCTTCCATATTGTTGTTCCGCCACAGCACCTTAACAGAGGCTACATCTTTGTTCCGGAGCATTCTTACCTGGCGGTCCAAAATAGCTACGGGCTGCTCATCATAAGATAACTGCTCTGTCACCTGAATATCATCCGCAGGAAATATTCTGGAGGGATCACCAATGCATTTGCGGGGCATAGACACATGGAATACCGGATGTACCGCTTCCAAATCAGATGGCAGATCTAACTCATAGGCGACATTTCCAATTTTCCGCACAATCAGATAAGGCCCAATATAACGCGGACTAAGCTTACCCTTTCTGCCGAACCGCATTACGCCTTTCATAGGCGATACCTTTAGAAATACCCAATCACCAACCTAGAATTCCAAAGGACGACGCTGTTTATCGGCGTATGATTTCTATCGACTCTGGGCTGCCAATAGTCGCTCCCGGATAAGTTTCACCTTATCAACGGCCTGCTGGATCATATCTGGGCCGATTAACTCTGTCTCGCCAATATCAAACCAGCCAATAGGTGACCTGCATTTCCTGCCATACAGAGCCTCGTACGGAGCCATCTGGATGCTGGAATGGTAGCTGTTATTATAAGCAAATTCAATCAATGGCAAGTGATCCTCCCAGCTACCTCTTAAATCAATAACACAGGCCCGCAACATATCTTCATGTGTCTGTATAGTGCGCTCGGCCTGTCCGTCACTCTGAGGATGGAATGTTGTGCTCAGGCTCAGCTGAGTCCCTAATCCTTCCTGAAAAGATCTCCAGAAGTTCGCAGTAAACTGAGCACCTCGGTCAGTGATAATAGATATAGGAACTCCATGAAGTCGCACAATTTCTTTAATATAAAGCCTGGCATAATCCTCAGCGGAATAAGTAGTTTTGACGGGGAGAAAATGGGCTGATTTTGTTAGCCTATCAACAATAACCCAGATGGAATCATACTTCTGTGGAGTGCGAGGCAAACCTGTAATGAAGTCCATATTAATGATCTCCCACTTCCACGTCAGAATTTCTATTTCTTGCAACAGTCCACCCGGTTTCTGATGTTCAATTTTGACCTGCTGACAATTTGGACACTGGGCGACAAATTCTGCGATATCCCGTTTCATGCCATCCCACCAGTATAGGCATCTAAGATCATGGTACATCTTCGTAGACCCAGGATGGACAGAATAGCGAGCATAGTGTGCCTCGCCCATAACCTGCTGCCGTAGCCCTGCAATATCAGGCACACACAACCTGCCTCTGTATAGTAAGGCTCCGTCTGGTGTAAACTCGAACGGAGTCTTCTCCTTATCATAGGATGTGTCTCTGTACCGAGCTAAAATAGGATCTTCATATTGACGCCGCTTAATATCGTCCTTGATGGATGACTCAGAAACCCCTCGAACAGAAATCCGGGTATCTCCAGAATCGGCTAGACGAACCCCAAGACTAGCCAACTGCTGAATATCACAGGCTATGTCTCTCCTGTCTGGCTGTAAATCTGCCAAGCTGCCCATAGATTTCCGGCTGAGCGCATCTGCAACAACATTAGCCTTGCCCGGATGATACAGAATATCCACATCATAATCTTTCAGAAGCTCCAGCCCCCTCCGCTACCGCAAATTAAGCTCTCTCTGCCTGAAAATATACTGGAGACTCTTATGATCAGTATAGATATCAACATGAACGCCATATAAATAGTGTCTCCATATCTTCAGAGCATGAATCACCGCTGCGAGCTCCAGATCGTGGGTAGGATAATTCTTTTCATGCTTTTTGAGCTGCCGGGAAGCATACGCTATAACTCTGCCGTGCTGCATTAATACACAGCCTAACCCCATGCCAGAAGCGTCACAATAAATAACATATCCATCGGGTCCCTATGGAAGAGTCAGAACTGGAGCTGAAGTCAACTTCTCTTTCAGCAACTGGAAGCTTCGTTCACATGCATCGGTCCACTGGAACTTAGCTCCCTTCTGAGTTAGCCTTGTCAAAGGCGCTGAAATCAAAGCAAAGTTTTCCACAAATCTTCTGTAATAACCTGCTAACCCCAGGAAACTACGTACCTCTGTGGGCGTCGTGGGTCTGGGCCAATTCTTCACGGCCTCAATCTTCTGTGTATCCACCCGGACACCATCAGCTGCAATAACATACCCCAGGAATGCCACTGAAGCCAGCCAGAATTCACATTTAGAAAATTTTGCATATAATTTCTGATGCCGAAGTACCCCCAATACCGCTCTCAGATGATCTGCGTGCTCTGCCTCGGACCGAGAATAAACCAGAATATCATCGATAAATACAATTACAAACATGTCTAAGAACGGCCTGAATACCCAGTTCATTAAATCCATGAATACCGCAGGAGCATTAGTCAGCCCAAAAGACATAACTCTGAATTCATAATGCCCATATCTGGTCCGGAATGCTGTCTTAGGAATATCGGCCTCCCGTACCCGTACCTGATGATAGCCAGACCGAAGATCTATTTTCGAAAAATATTTGGCGCCCTGCAACTGATCAAACAAATCATCAATTCTGGGAAGGGGGTATTTATTCTTTATGATTACCTTATTCAGCTGCCGATAATCAATACACATACGCAGCGACCCGTCTTTCTTACGCACAAATAATACCGGGGCTCCCCAAGGCGAAGTACTGGGTCTGATGAAGCCTTTTTCTAACAGATCCTTCAACTGCTCTTTCAGTTCTTTCAATTCTGCCGGTGCCATTCTGTACGGGGGAATAGATATCGGCTGAGTATCTAGAAGAAAATCAATAGTAAAATCTATCTCCCGCTCTGGAGGAAGGCCTGGAAGCTCATCTGGGAATACATCTGGAAATTCATTAACCACCGGAACTGACTGAAGAGTCGGCGTTTCTGCTGTCAAGTCTTGTACCCGAACCAGATGATAAATATAACCCTTTCTGATCATTTTCTTCGCCTTAAGGTATGAAATAAACTTACCTTTCGGCGATGCAGTATTACCTGCCCATTCTATAACTGGCTCCCCAGGAAACTGGAAACGAACTACCTTATTTTGGCAGTCAACATTAGCATAACAGGAGGCTAGCCAGTCCATTCCCATAATAACATCAAATTCAATCATATCTAATTCCACCAGATCTGCCTTAGTGTCTCGGCCACATACAGTTACAGAACAGTCTTTATATACCTGGTTCGCTAAAATAAAGTCCCCGATCGGTGTAGCTACCTCAAATGGCTCTATAGGCTCTGACGTTATACCAATTTTACTAGCAACAAGGGGCGAAATATATGACAAAGTCGAACCTGGATCAATCAATGCATACACAGACCGAGAGAAGACCAATAATGTACCTGTAACGACATTAGGCGATGCCTCCTGGTCCTGGCGGCTGGACAAAGCATAAATGCGGTTCGAAGGACCGCTAGTACCAGAAGCTCCACCACGGCCTCTGCCGCGACCCGCCGGTGCTGATGTACCCGGCCCTGTAGGGCGCATAGCCACTGACGAAGATGATGACCCGGCGGCTGATCCGGTAGGCTGCGCTGCACCACCCAAATTACCCTTATACGGGTAATCTCTCACAGAATGGCCCTGACGGCCACAAGAAAAACATGCACCGGTGGCTCGGTAGCACTCCCCAGGATGGTATCTTCCACAATAAGAACACTGATGCCTAGGTGGCCTCGTCTGACCAGAACCCCTATCTGTCCGCGAACCTGAAGCCCTGGAGCTCTGACCTGCTCCTGAATACCCTGGGCTATCAAATCTGCGACCTGTAGGCTGTGGAGGTGCGCTCTGTGCCGGCTGGGATAGATGTCTGCTAGGCTGCTGAGGCTGTCTGCCCCGAAAATCTCCAGAATACCCAGATGATCTGGCCCTCTTGGGCTGTCTCCGATCCTGACTCCTATCAGGCTGACGCTCCCTATGCCGGTCCTCCATGCCCTGGGCGTGCGCCTGAATCCGGGCAATATCCATGTCGGGCTGAGCAGCTAATACCAAACAGTTGTCGACAAAATAACGGTCCAGCCCCATAATGTACCTGTGCATCCTGTCAGCCATAGTAGCTACCACAGCAGGTGCGTATCGGGCCAATGAGTCGAACTCCATACTGTACTCTCGAACACTGCGACCCCTCTGTCTCAGCAATAAGAATCTGTCAGCCTTGGCCCGCCGTAACTCCGGAGGCAGAAAATGGCTAAGAAAAGCCTGAGAAAAATCATCCCAAACTGCTGGGGGAGCACCGTCACCTCTGGATAACTCCCATGACTCGTACCAATTAGCCGATACATCATACATGTCACGACCCAGCCCCGTGGGCCGCGACTGGTGTCCTTCTGGGACACTCCAAACGAACTCACACCCAGACCATCGTAATCAGACTCGTCCGAACTCAACGTACGTTATTCGAACTCATCATCGTAATCAGACATCTACCGAACACTTATCCTAAGCAGTCGCCCATACAGATCAGACAAATCACAAATCAGGAAGTAGGCGGAATGTACATCGCCAAATTTCACACACACACATCAGAAGGGTGGCGGAATGCACATCGCCCCCAAATACATACACATACATACAAACTTAGAGGCCGACTTGGCCATAGTAGCGTACGGGCCGCTTAAGATCGCAAAACAGACTCACATGCAAACACACCGGACCCACGACCCACAAATCTGACTACAGGCCTCTAGACAAAACAGAACATAAGAACATAGGACGGGACAGGGCCCCGCCGTACCCACTCATCCAAATATACAGAATACAGACACAACAAAAGATATGTACCAAAAGTAGGCTCCGGATCAAGGGGAGCTTTCCAACACAGCAGAATGAGTAGCCTAAACTGGAGGACCACCCAAACGAGCTTCTGTACCTGCGGGCATGAAACACAGCCCCCGAAGAAACGGGGGTCAGTACGGGAGAAGTACTGAGTATGTAAAGCAGAAGGTACAGAAATCACAAACATAGCTGGAGTCAGAAAGAACAAACACACCAACATCACAAACAAAGCAAACCTGTGCGGGAGGCGAACGTACAAATGCAAATCAAATCATGTATAGGGTTTAGGAACGTGGTCACCCCCCGACGCTGGTGCCACAACACATCATAACTCCAGAAGTTTTCAAATCTCCGTACAGTCTCCAGACACATCATATCACACACACATCACATCATCAGAACATATCAAATGCCATATCACATCATAACTCCATAAACGGTAACCGGCCCTATGGCGAGGCCTCGGAAACCGTAACACATCATAACTCCCGAATATAGTATAGCGCGCACGATCACAAAGTCTGCCCGGGTACCGACGAACGAAGTCATAGCAGACAGCACGAACAGAGTAGTGCCGAAACCATATGCATATTAAAAATAATTTGTCGAACTCAACATATCGTTTACATATAGATAGATACTGACGCCAGAAGGCTCGGAGTAGGAATCGAATTGATAAAAGTAGGCATATAAAGGTTACGAAGTTCCAAACTGTCAAATTCGTAAGAAAACTGTTCATAAGTCATTTTTCCGAAATTCTCACATCATCCCAAAGTACAGAACATGCATTAATGGCATAGGAAGTTTCAAACACATCCTTGAGTCATAAACAGAAGATTGCGAATCATAACAGACACAAGCGAATCAAACAAACCGAATAAGGGGAGCCTCGGGGCTCGCGGGCCCACCTCGGGTCAAATTGAGGCGGCGGACACAAATCACAGACTTTCGGCTCCATAGAGCCATCTACGAAAGTTTCGAAGGGTTTCGGACACAACAGCACAAGTTATGGAGGTACGAACATTCTTTTAACCAAAAGTGACAAAAAGGGTTCAATCGCGCTGAGTGAATAGTGCTCGAACTTGAACTTCAATTTCCAAGAGCAGGGTTATTCCCGAGATTCCGAAATTTACCTAGTGGGTCTAGGACATGCCAAAAGAATGAGAGGTAGGCTTTACATACCTGGTTGGCGCCTTACGCTCCTCAAATCGCAATTCCCGTTTCGTCCAGAAACTGCAAATGGTCACTTTTACCAGTTACTATTCAAGAGAATTAACATTTTAGTCTTTGGGCTATATTTGGCTACCGAAATTTCGGCAGCACTTCCCCTATAAATCTAACACCCCCGAGACTTAGCTCGGCTCAAAATACAACAACAACAACAGCCCAAACATCATTAAACCATACAAACCACAACCATATTACATTAACTTCAAAATTTCACTTTAATACATAAGTTGGCAAATTCTTGATTCAACTTCAAAATTCCAAATTTATTTTCACATTAGTCCATTCATTCACTCATTCTCAATTATTCAAACACACTACATACAAGTTCCAAATCACATACAAACATCCCCAAAGTTCACTACTTTCCAATTTTCATTCAAAACACCAAAAGTTACGACGAACGTTCTAACTTGCGTCGTTTCATTCCAAACTCATTATCATCAACCATAAATCATGTTCAAAGTCTTTAGTATCATAAATATACTATGATATACACAAATATACCAAGGGTATACACTTTCCAATAACGTCAAAAATTATTTTCTAATACCAACTCAATTCCTTAATCAATCATTTACAACATAATGACCACAACAACACATTATTCAAACTAAACAAGCTCAAATTCTTAGGCCTTTCACCTCCCTCACTTTCGGCCAAACACACCCTTTATACACACACACACCATGCACAAACACAACACCATTCCAAAATCTTCATGCTAATTCAATCACTAACACATATGTATCCCTTTCATAACATAAAAACATTGAAATCTTACCTCTTTCTTTAAATTCCGATTCGCCGCAAACGTCGTCCTCTCGTCAAACTAATTGTACCACCACGAAGAGCACCTTGAACTCATCAATTATTCCAAAAGAGACTAGGTGATTGGATTAGAAACAAAGGCCAAGAATTTTTATTTTTTTTTTCTATCTTGGTTCGGCCGAGAGCCTTCAATGGGTGCTCTCCAATTTTTTTTTTTTCTTTGTTCTAGATAATTACTAGCTACAAAGTGATATATATCCAATATTGAAAGTCATGTGCATAGCACATGACATTAAACAATTGGGTTTGGGCCAACCTAGTGGCCGGCCCCCCTTCAAATTGTTTGGGCCTCATTTCTTGTTTCACTTTCTTGGCCCAACTCATTAAAAGTCCCGTTTTGCAATTCCCGAAACTAATTTCCGAAATTCCAAATTTACCCTCGGCCTTTCCCAATGTCTTAACATCAATGATTCCATAACCAACATCGTCATATTCACCACAATTAAAAATATTTCTTCATAAGGCACAATCTTTATTATTTCTCAATTTTCACTTACACGAAAATACGGGACATAACATTCTCCCCCCCTTAAGAACATTCGTCCTCGAATGTTGAATCGACCTCATGGGTGTCGCACTACTCCGGGAGGGTTCTCTAGATAGTTGTCCTTTATTGATTTCTCCGACATATCTTCTCTACCAATACCAGGGGTAGATTTCTCACGTCACCGATTCACATGCCTTCATAATACATTTTCTCATACTTTACGTAATCACCGAACTCTGCACTATATTCTTGTAAGGGACGGACGCTTTCCAGATATCATCGTCAATATCATCTTCTTTTCACACTCCTGAGTTTCCTTACCACATTGTCGTAATCTCTCTTTACTTCATAGCAAACACTTCATGCCAAACAGATTCAGAACTTAAGCCGGACGCGCATAAATATATCAGACGGATTCGTAGTCAACATCAAAAGTGCGGACGCATATCAGACACATCTGAGATCGGAGTCAGACGTACAAAGGCGTATCAAACGAATTCGTAGGCAGAATCAGACACCCGAAGATATACCAAACAGATTCACAATCAAAGCCAGACGTACAGAATCATATCGAACAAACCCGAAATCAGAAGCAAATATACAGAATTGTTTCATACCGAATCGTGATCAGACAAACCGAAATGTATCAAACACACGGGCGATCAAAATCAACGCACAGAAGTATATCAGACGGATTTATATCTAGAGTCAGACATACAGAGGTGTGCCAGACAGAAACGGATCCAGAATCAAACGCACAAAAGGTTCATCGGACGGGAACATAGTCGAACTCAGAAATATAGAGGCGTACCAGGTAGAGCCTCATCGGAATTGGAAGTGCGGAAGCACCACAGATAGATTGTCAATTTAGGATCACATCGTTCACATTAAGGCTCCAATAATTCATGAGAATTTCCTTTTTATTTGCAAACTCACTCATCAATCGTCACACAATTTACCTTGCGTCTTACGTATCGATTCTTTCAAGGATTCTATTTATTCACACTGCTTACCTTTCATTTATCACAACATTAGTTGCCGGGGCTCGGCTCTTAGCCCTCATGGCCCTGAATGAAAATCATACACACACACATACACACGTTTACTCATACCTTACTGGCGAACATCTCTGGCTGCTATTCAAATTCGTTCAATTTCCCAAGAAGTGTTGTACCCTTTCCTTTTTTGCCCGTTTAGTCCGCCTCGTTTCGCGCGACTCCCGAAAGGGCACCAATTACTCCACACACATTCTATTACCTTTTGGTTACCTCAAATTCCCATCTACATTAATCATACTTACACTTATGAAAAACTTTGCATTACTTCCCAGGGGGTCACCCATCCCAGAATTGCTCTGGCTTGAGCACGCTTAACCCCGAAACTTTCACGCATTCTGATGCGTTAGGGCTGATATAATCCCATCAATTGCCCTGCACGACCTTTGTCACGCAATTTTTAGGCCAAACGGGGTCTTAGCAAATCTTTCGGAAATTTTTCGTAGCGGGTCCCACTCTCGGCTAAGCCGTACCATTACCTTGTCGCCTTTCTGAATTTCCAACATTCACTTTCATACACATATACATATGATCACAACTAACCCACAAATTTAAGTCTCCAAATAGTCGATGTGATCCGCTAGAAATGCCACCGTAAGGTGTTCTCTGGCCACCAACAGAAGAAAACTAAAGCCCGATAAGTATCGCGGGGCCTTTTGTACTTAGTCTACATATTTACTTCTATATTTCTGGAAACATTTGGGCAGAGTTTCCTCTGTATTTCTTACTATCCGAAACCTGTACACCAGAAATACCAACCACGCCTCACAGGGCCAACACATATGTACACACATACACATCATATCACGTCGTAACGCAGCCACACAGGGCTGATGACTTCAAATAGGAATTATAACATCGTCGACACTTACCACACGTGCCCAACTCAAACGGCATCGGAGGCGTTTTCCTGTTTTCCTTCATCCAGGATTTCCAAAATCACTCGGACGGTGGGGATATTTAGTCGCCCTTGCCTTGGGTCACCCGGTCTCTAATTCCTTTAAATTTCCGTCGTCTTCACAGGACAACGTTTTGCGAATATCATACACATATAGAAAATTCTAAAAACTCATACACTTATAAATAATCAATATCGGGTCTGACCTGGGGAGTTGCCGTGAGAGGTATGTCCACTATCATCCACATCTGTCTGCTCCCTGCCTATCCGGTTTCCATTATTACCCGCATCTGAATCGGAGGGATACGGACGATCAGTCAAATCCCGGCTCACTGACGACCCAGGCCAAGAACCGGAGAAATCCATAGCACTCTCCGAGGTGGCTGGGCTATCAGGGTTCTCCCTAACGATAAGAGCTGGCGCATATTTGAAAATCTCCTCCTGAGTCATCCCAGAAGAATGCTCCGATGGGCCTGCCTCATCACTATCCTCCTCCGCGGAGGTAAGAAGCTCCGGAGGGGTCATCGCCAGATCCCCCGAGATGTCTGTGTCGTAGCCATCCTCCACGGGATCCTCCGCCCCAGGAATCGGGGACTCTGGAGGAGTCGTAGAGGGGTCCTCCGACGGATCTGTATCGTAGCTATCCTCCGGGGAATCCTCCGAAGGATCCGTCTCGAACGAGTAACTGGGGCCCTGCCTACTCGGCCCCGGTGACAGCTTGGGGGCCTTCTTGGCACCCCCATCCTCATCGTCGGAAGCCGTCCTCTTCATCCTTCACCAACCTACAATCACCTGCACGGAGAGGGTCAGAAATAATTTCCCAAAATACTGACGCTAACATTCTTTTCGGAGCCTTGCTGTGAACACAGCAATTCGTTGGGAGGAACCATCCTAACAGTATAGCTTTATCGCACGATCTAAGATCCCAAGAAAGGGTAACACAACATCCTAGATGTCCTGTAGCTCCTTGTTTATAGATGTGGTGCACAACACATCGATAAACAAGACTCTACTAGACACGGCCTGTAGACATTCCGAGGACAAACCGCTCTGATACCACTTTTGTCACGACCCAGCCCCGTGGGCCGCGACTGGTGTCCTTCTGGGACACCCCAAACGAACTCACACCCAGACCATCGTAATCAGACTCGTCCGAACTCAACGTACGTTATTCGAACTCATCATCGTAATCAGACATCTACCGAACACTTATCCTAAGCAGTCGCCCATACAGATCAGACAAATCACAAATCAGGAAGTAGGCGGAATGTACATCGCCAAATTTCACACACACACATCAGAAGGGTGGCGGAATGCACATCGCCCCCAAATACATACACATACATACAAACTTAGAGGCCGACTTGGCCATAGTAGCGTACGGGCCGCTTAAGATCGCAAAACAGACTCACATGCAAACACACCGGACCCACGACCCACAAATCTGACTACAGGCCTCTAGACAAAACAGAACATAAGAACATAGGACGGGACAGGGCCCCGCCGTACCCACTCATCCAAATATACAGAATACAGACACAACAAAAGATATGTACCAAAAGTAGGCTCCGGATCAAGGGGAGCTTTCCAACACAGCAGAATGAGTAGCCTAAACTGGAGGACCACCCAAACGAGCTTCTGTACCTGCGGGCATGAAACACAGCCCCCGAAGAAACGGGGGTCAGTACGGGAGAAGTACTGAGTATGTAAAGCAGAAGGTACAGAAATCACAAACATAGCTGGAGTCAGAAAGAACAAACACACCAACATCACAAACAAAGCAAACCTGTGCGGGAGGCGAACGTACAAATGCAAATCAAATCATGTATAGGGTTTAGGAACGTGGTCACCCGCCGACGCTGGTGCCACAACACATCATAACTCCAGAAGTTTTCAAATCTCCGTACAGTCTCCAGACACATCATATCACACACACATCACATCATCAGAACATATCAAATGCCATATCACATCATAACTCCATAAACGGTAACCGGCCCTATGGCGAGGCCTCGGAAACCGTAACACATCATAACTGTCACGACCCAACTAGGGGCCGTGACGAGTGCCCGATACTTGTACCGAGCACCCCTTATCTATCTCGTATAAACAGTGCCATATTTTTTTTTTTTGAAACATAGACTTGCAAACGTCGTTAATACTTTATACAACAACATCATAATGCCCAAACATCGTATATCTACTGAACCTGCCTAACTGTACATATCTGTCTACGAGCCTCTAGACATAGTGTAATTACACATAGAAAGGGCCGAGTACTATCGTGCCCGAATATACATATACAAAATAGTACCGCTGAAGTAAAGCTCCGGAACAACTGGAGCACTGTAGAGTACTGCTGATAAGCTCCTATAGATCACGTCCACCAGCCTGCTGACCTGCGCGGCATGAAACGCAGCGTCCACAAGAAGGGACGTCAGTACGAATAGTGTACCGAGTATGTAAGGCATGGAAAATAATAGAAGCAGTAATATAGAGCATGATTAACAATATCAGGGAATCATAGGATCGATAATGCAGCAAGAAAATAACCTGCACGTAGCGAGGCCCCTTCTCGGGCCGGCTTTCATATGGACTTGTCCCCTTTTTTTTTTTTTTTTTCCTTCTGCAACGTTTCTTTTTCGTAGACTTAGGAACTAGGGTTAATATCATGTTGCATTTTGTCACATTACGCTCTGCACTATCATAGTATGTCGTATCCGGTCATATCGTAGCTTATCACCTCACGGTATTTTATATTCTAGCGTATCATGTCATAGTGTGGCTTGCCACAATATAGTCTAGCTTATCATATCCTATCTTATCATATCATAGCATTTCGTGTCATAGTATATCATCTTATTACATAGCTTTCCTTTGAAAATCTCTTCTTATACATATATGTAAAAATAAGATGTCTCATATTGCCGAGGCGTCGGCAGCCGATCCATTTAGCCATAAATGTACTTCCCGCGTCCGGGCATCCCGCGTCCGGGACGATATCATGTCATGTAATGCCAACTGATCAGGTGGAAATGCGTGTATAACGCTCTGCCCTTATCCCCATCTTCCCCGTATACGTGTACATACATCATGCTTATATGTCAGCGTCTATAGCGCTCTGAATCTTTGATTATAGACATACTCTGGTATCATGTATGGATGTCGGCGACTATAGCGCTCTAGATCTTTGATTATATACACAGCTTGTACATACATATGTGTTTTACATACATTTACTTACATTATCTACATATACATATAGTGTATAAGCGTACAAGGGGGCCAAGGAGAATCATGTATCCATCGGAGTGACGTAAGGTCGGTGACCTCCGATTATCTTATGAAAGGATAGTGATCGTTTTGTCTTACCTCGGAAAGAAAACAAGTATTTAAGATGAGAGTATCAATGGAGGATAATATTATAATGGACGTAAAATAAAATCGGGGTATTATAGATGTCATTTCATAGACTTTGAAATCTTCTAGAAAATAAAATCATGGCTAGGGAATATAAATAAGTTTCAAGAATTAGTTTGTCACTTTCATGTTCGTATAAGATGCTTAGCTTAGTCGTCTTAGTCATAGGGTCATTCCGGTGGTACGTATTATAGGCATTCCCGCTTATCTAACATCATGGTCATCCTTGTCATCACAGAGGCATCCTCGTTAGAGGAATCATAGTACTTATCTCATGGTAACAAGATCGGGATCAAAGGTTCCCCTCGGGTTCACTTGAAGTACATCAACCAATACTATAGGAAAGTCCGGGGGTAGCGGGCCCACCTCGGGCCGGATGAGGTGGCGTATATTATTTACATATACTACAGGTCATGTCATTACTTGTGAGGGTTCTAGGGTGATCGGGTCCCATTTACGCACGTCATAGAGGTCTAGGAGGTCTTTCTATCATTTTGCGCACTTTCTACTTCAATTCAATTGAATGAAAAGTTGAA
Organism: Lycium barbarum; assembly: GCF_019175385.1. NCBI lineage: Eukaryota > Viridiplantae > Streptophyta > Magnoliopsida > Solanales > Solanaceae > Lycium > Lycium barbarum. Next base: position 56,253,340 of record NC_083342.1, on the reverse strand, counting down.
AACTTTAGGTGCGGATTCCGGGGATTGAGGTCGTCCCCGAGGCTTGTGCCCGACTTCTTACAACCAAGACATGCCATAGAAAGAAGGGTGAAGCCTTACATACCTCTCTCCGCTCCTTTAGCTACTCCAAAATCGCGTCACAATCTCGTCAAAATCTGCAATTTGGTCAAGTTTACCAAAACTTTCATTAGTATACTTTGAGTTAGAATCTTAAGGAAACATTTGGCTACCGAAATTTCGACAGCACTTCCCCTATAAATACTCCATCCCACCAAGTTCAACTTGGCTAATTTCAATCAACAACAATCCCGGGAATTCAACCCGGCCAAAATATCAACCACAATTCCAACAACAACAATACTAACAACTTCCATATTCAATCAACTTACTACTTCTTCCAAAACTTTCTAACTTTTATGAAAACAATGACAACCTCATAATCTATATTCCAACAACATCATACTAAATAAAATTGACTCATTCTCTTCCATTTTTTCCATAACCACACGGCCAACACCAACATACACACTACAACTTCTCAATATTCATTCAACTTCCATTTTTTTTTTCCATATATCATTCACAACAATAACAACCAAACATTAATTAAAATAATTGAAGCATGGCTCATACACATATATACATACACACGGCCATGTACTATATTTCTCTCCTTCATAAATTTCATCCATTTTAGCATACTACAACACATATAAACCATGTATAACACATAAAGCAAGGTTAGAATTTTACCTTTATTCTTCAACTTCTCACTTGCTTATCTCTTGGAAACCTATATGATTTTGAATTTTTCTTGCTCCAACAACAACTTCACCTTGTTGTGCACCCTCTACTTGATAGAAAATAATTTTTGGAGAGATTTTTTTCAATTTTTCTTGGAATTTTTGTTCTTGGCCGAAAGGCCTTGGGGTTTCTCCCCTTCTTTCTTTCTTTTGAGTTCTTGAAATTTCTAGACACTTAATGGATGAAGATGACTTAGTCATCCCTTATATTGACTAAGTCTTATTTCATATTGGGCTTGGACCCTCTCCAAGGCCGGTTGGGCCTATAAATTCCCAAAGAAAACCTTCAAGCCCATTTATATTTTGGGCTACTACTTGAAATTCTTGAAGGCAATTTTTCCAACTTCCAATTTTGCCCTTCGTCTTCCTCCGTATTTCCACGAGTCATGTCGTGAACTCCCCTTCATGCTCTTGACCTTTCTCATTATTTCCACTCCTAGACTCTTCATAAACAACTCAAGTGCCAAACACAATAAAATGTAGCCTCGCTTGTCGTTTTCCCGCGATTGTCTTGAATTATCCAATTACATAAAACGCGGGGTATAACATCCTCCCCCCCCTTTAGAACATTCGTCCTCGAATGTTAAACTCGCCTCATAGCGTAACACATCATTTCGGGGAGGTCTCCGTTGTAGATGCCTCATGTCCCTTAGCATGTCCATCTTAGAGGCTTAGATTGCCCTTTACGATCTTTACAATAGCGCTTCCTTCTTCGTGGAGTCTGCTGCGTCTATCCCTTCACTAGACATGTTCCTATACATCGCCACCTTAGGAATTCCTTGCCTTAGTCAGTGTGGACTCAATATTGGTCTCACCCTGTGACCTCTGTACTTTCCTCCTTCATTCCCAAAGCTTTCTGTTGTCACGGCTTCCCCTTTTTCCGTTAGTTCCGTCCAGCTCGGCCTATGTGACTCGTGTGGGGTTTCTAACCACTTTCCACGCCCCAATTTACTCTGGGCTACCTAATTTTACATTCGTTTCTTATTTCTGCATTTACGAAATTTTCGGCATATTTCCCAGGGGGTCACCCATCATGAAACTACTCCCACCTGAGCACGCTTAACCTTGAAACTCTGATGCATTTCAGCGTCACGGTGTTAGTATTTTTACTTCCGCTTCCCCGTACTACCTATATTATATAATATGGGGTAAGTTGGGGTCTCAGCAATGTTTGAACACCCTCGTAGCGAATATTTCTCTTTTAATGACTATTTTAGCCTTCGCAATCACAAAGATTCACTTTTTACCTGTGCGTGTGACTATTCCTCACTCTAATATCCAAATTCTTAGTATGTTTAGCAATACAAAAGGGCAGGGTTGGATAAGATAGAATCCGAATCAATTAATGCACATATTATAGAAAATACCAACAAAAAAAAATACCTGTGGCCGCATCAGCGGGAGGCTCAGGGTCCTGTCGTCCTGTCAGTGCATATATACGGTGTGGAGGACCGGCTGCGCTGGGTATCCCTCCTCTGCCTCGGCCACGACCTGCTGGAGCCTGGGAGGCCTGTCCCTGAGGGCGTACGGTCGACGATAAACCAACTGCGGACCCGGTAGGCTGGGCTCGGTCTCCGTCATCTCTCAATGGGCAATCACGCATCAAATGGCCAACCCGCCCACAAGTATAGCAAGCACCCGTACCTGCGCGGCACTCTCCCGAGTGTGGCCTGCCGCATCGAGCACATCGTGGCGGGGGTGACATTATCCTGCCAGCATCAGCCCTAAACTGAGATTCTGAGGCTCGGGTACCTTGATCCGGTCTCGAGTGAGTAGAACGGTCAAACCCCCTATCAGCAAATCGAGGAGGTGCACTGGCCGCCGGTTGGTCTGAGTACCCGAATTGCCCCTGTGTCTGTCCCCCTCTGTACTCACTTCTAGTCCTGGAAAACCGGCCTCTCTTTCGAGAACCCCTGTCTGGATAGCGCTCCTCCCTCCGTGGCTGATATTGTTCTTCCAAATTTTGGGAGTGGGCCTGGATACGGGTAATAGTCATCCCGTCTTGGAGTGAGGCCGTCAAGCATTCTTTAACCAAATGTGGCCCTAACCCACTCACGAAACGGTGCACATGATCTCCCCTATCCGCTATCATAGCTGGGGCATACCTGGCCAATGAGTTGAAACGAAGACTGTATTCCCGAACACTCATATTTCCCTGTCTAAGGTTTAGGAACATGTCGGCTCGAGCCCGTCGAACCTCTGGCGGTAGGAAATGTCGTAGAAATGCCTCTGTAAACTCCTGCCAGACCGGAGGGGGTGCATTTGCTCCCCTCGAAGATACCCAACTGCTATACCACAGAACTGCCACATCCCGCAGTCTGTATGAAGCCAACTCTACGGACTCCGTGTCAGAAGCATGTATAATCCTCAGAGTCCGCAGCATCTCATCTATAAAGCTCTGCGGGTCCTCCTCTGGCTTTGATCCATAGAACTCTGGAGGCCTCAAAGTGATAAAGTCACGAGCCCTTGCGCTTACCGCCCTGTCTCCCGAGTCTACATCTTGCCGCTGAGCCTGTGCGGCAACTAACTGGGTCAATAGCTGGATGGCCTCTGCCATCTGCTGGCCCGGAGCTGCTGGCGGTGGAACTGGAGGTGCGGGGGCTGGAGCTGGAGCTCTTCCCTGCTCTGCCGGTGCAGGGGGGATAGGAACAGTCTGAGGGGGAGCTGCATTATGAGATTCTCCTTCTTCTAGCTCCGGCTCGACTCTATTACCGGGCACCCTCTTGCCCTTCTCGGCTGCCGTAGCCTTCCTCTTCGGCGGCATTACTGAAATCATAACAAGGAATTAGGAGAAGGAACATGAAAGCCTAATAGCGTAGCTCTATCGCACGATCTTAGAATGCAAAGAAGGTCACATTTCCTAAATGCCCTGTAGCCTCCTGCCTATAAGTATGGCGCGCTACACACCCATAGACAAGACTCTACTGGACACGGCTCGTAGACAAACCCTAGGACCGAACTGCTCTGATACCACTTCTGTCACGACCCAACTAGGGGCCGTGACGAGTGCCCGATACTTGTACCGAGCACCCCTTATCTATCTCGTATAAACAGTGCCATATTTTTTTTTTTTGAAACATAGACTTGCAAACGTCGTTAATACTTTATACAACAACATCATAATGCCCAAACATCGTATATCTACTGAACCTGCCTAACTGTACATATCTGTCTACGAGCCTCTAGACATAGTGTAATTACACATAGAAAGGGCCGAGTACTATCGTGCCCGAATATACATATACAAAATAGTACCGCTGAAGTAAAGCTCCGGAACAACTGGAGCACTGTAGAGTACTGCTGATAAGCTCCTATAGATCACGTCCACCAGCCTGCTGACCTGCGCGGCATGAAACGCAGCGTCCACAAGAAGGGACGTCAGTACGAATAGTGTACCGAGTATGTAAGGCATGGAAAATAATAGAAGCAGTAATATAGAGCATGATTAACAATATCAGGGAATCATAGGATCGATAATGCAGCAAGAAAATAACCTGCACGTAGCGAGGCCCCTTCTCGGGCCGGCTTTCATATGGACTTGTCCCCTTTTTTTTTTTTTTTTTTCCTTCTGCAACGTTTCTTTTTCGTAGACTTAGGAACTAGGGTTAATATCATGTTGCATTTTGTCACATTACGCTCTGCACTATCATAGTATGTCGTATCCGGTCATATCGTAGCTTATCACCTCACGGTATTTTATATTCTAGCGTATCATGTCATAGTGTGGCTTGCCACAATATAGTCTAGCTTATCATATCCTATCTTATCATATCATAGCATTTCGTGTCATAGTATATCATCTTATTACATAGCTTTCCTTTGAAAATCTCTTCTTATACATATATGTAAAAATAAGATGTCTCATATTGCCGAGGCGTCGGCAGCCGATCCATTTAGCCATAAATGTACTTCCCGCGTCCGGGCATCCCGCGTCCAGGACGATATCATGTCATGTAATGCCAACTGATCAGGTGGAAATGCGTGTATAACGCTCTGCCCTTATCCCCATCTTCCCCGTATACGTGTACATACATCATGCTTATATGTCAGCGTCTATAGCGCTCTGAATCTTTGATTATAGACATACTCTGGTATCATGTATGGATGTCGGCGACTATAGCGCTCTAGATCTTTGATTATATACACAGCTTGTACATACATATGTGTTTTACATACATTTACTTACATTATCTACATATACATATAGTGTATAAGCGTACAAGGGGGCCAAGGAGAATCATGTATCCATCGGAGTGACGTAAGGTCGGTGACCTCCGATTATCTTATGAAAGGATAGTGATCGTTTTGTCTTACCTCGGAAAGAAAACAAGTATTTAAGATGAGAGTATCAATGGAGGATAATATTATAATGGACGTAAAATAAAATCGGGGTATTATAGATGTCATTTCATAGACTTTGAAATCTTCTAGAAAATAAAATCATGGCTAGGGAATATAAATAAGTTTCAAGAATTAGTTTGTCACTTTCATGTTCGTATAAGATGCTTAGCTTAGTCGTCTTAGTCATAGGGTCATTCCGGTGGTACGTATTATAGGCATTCCCGCTTATCTAACATCATGGTCATCCTTGTCATCACAGAGGCATCCTCGTTAGAGGAATCATAGTACTTATCTCATGGTAACAAGATCGGGATCAAAGGTTCCCTTCGGGTTCACTTGAAGTACATCAACCAATACTATAGGAAAGTCCGGGGGTAGCGGGCCCACCTCGGGCCGGATGAGGTGGCGTATATTATTTACATATACTACAGGTCATGTCATTACTTGTGAGGGTTCTAGGGTGATCGGGTCCCATTTACGCACGTCATAGAGGTCTAGGAGGTCTTTCTATCATTTTGCGCACTTTCTACTTCAATTCAATTGAATGAAAAGTTGAAAACTTTAGGTGCGGATTCCGGGGATTGAGGTCGTCCCCGAGGCTTGTGCCCGACTTCTTACAACCAAGACATGCCATAGAAAGAAGGGTGAAGCCTTACATACCTCTCTCCGCTCCTTTAGCTACTCCAAAATCGCGTCACAATCTCGTCAAAATCTGCAATTTGGTCAAGTTTACCAAAACTTTCATTAGTATACTTTGAGTTAGAATCTTAAGGAAACATTTGGCTACCGAAATTTCGACAGCACTTCCCCTATAAATACTCCATCCCACCAAGTTCAACTTGGCTAATTTCAATCAACAACAATCCCGGGAATTCAACCCGGCCAAAATATCAACCACAATTCCAACAACAACAATACTAACAACTTCCATATTCAATCAACTTACTACTTCTTCCAAAACTTTCTAACTTTTATGAAAACAATGACAACCTCATAATCTATATTCCAACAACATCATACTAAATAAAATTGACTCATTCTCTTCCATTTTTTCCATAACCACACGGCCAACACCAACATACACACTACAACTTCTCAATATTCATTCAACTTCCATTTTTTTTTTCCATATATCATTCACAACAATAACAACCAAACATTAATTAAAATAATTGAAGCATGGCTCATACACATATATACATACACACGGCCATGTACTATATTTCTCTCCTTCATAAATTTCATCCATTTTAGCATACTACAACACATATAAACCATGTATAACACATAAAACAAGGTTAGAATTTTACCTTTATTCTTCAACTTCTCACTTGCTTATCTCTTGGAAACCTATATGATTTTGAATTTTTCTTGCTCCAACAACAACTTCACCTTGTTGTGCACCCTCTACTTGATAGAAAATAATTTTTGGAGAGATTTTTTTCAATTTTTCTTGGAATTTTTGTTCTTGGCCGAAAGGCCTTGGGGTTTCTCCCCTTCTTTCTTTCTTTTGAGTTCTTGAAATTTCTAGACACTTAATGGATGAAGATGACTTAGTCATCCCTTATATTGACTAAGTCTTATTTCATATTGGGCTTGGACCCTCTCCAAGGCCGGTTGGGCCTATAAATTCCCAAAGAAAACCTTCAAGCCCATTTATATTTTGGGCTACTACTTGAAATTCTTGAAGGCAATTTTTCCAACTTCCAATTTTGCCCTTCGTCTTCCTCCGTATTTCCACGAGTCATGTCGTGAACTCCCCTTCATGCTCTTGACCTTTCTCATTATTTCCACTCCTAGACTCTTCATAAACAACTCAAGTGCCAAACACAATAAAATGTAGCCTCGCTTGTCGTTTTCCCGCGATTGTCTTGAATTATCCAATTACATAAAACGCGGGGTACATACACATACATACAAACTTAGAGGCTCGCGGGCCCACCTCGGGTCAAATTGAGGCGGCGGACACAAATCACAGACTTTCGGCTCCATAGAGCCATCTACGAAAGTTTCGAAGGGTTTCGGACACAACAGCACAAGTTATGGAGGTACGAACATTCTTTTAACCAAAAGTGACAAAAAGGGTTCAATCGCGCTGAGTGAATAGTGCTCGAACTTGAACTTCAATTTCCAAGAGCAGGGTTATTCCCGAGATTCCGAAATTTACCTAGTGGGTCTAGGACATGCCAAAAGAATGAGAGGTAGGCTTTACATACCTGGTTGGCGCCTTACGCTCCTCAAATCGCAATTCCCGTTTCGTCCAGAAACTGCAAATGGTCACTTTTACCAGTTACTATTCAAGAGAATTAACATTTTAGTCTTTGGGCTATATTTGGCTACCGAAATTTCGGCAGCACTTCCCCTATAAATCTAACACCCCCGAGACTTAGCTCGGCTCAAAATACAACAACAACAACAGCCCAAACATCATTAAACCATACAAACCACAACCATATTACATTAACTTCAAAATTTCACTTTAATACATAAGTTGGCAAATTCTTGATTCAACTTCAAAATTCCAAATTTATTTTCACATTAGTCCATTCATTCACTCATTCTCAATTATTCAAACACACTACATACAAGTTCCAAATCACATACAAACATCCCCAAAGTTCACTACTTTCCAATTTTCATTCAAAACACCAAAAGTTACGACGAACGTTCTAACTTGCGTCGTTTCATTCCAAACTCATTATCATCAACCATAAATCATGTTCAAAGTCTTTAGTATCATAAATATACTATGATATACACAAATATACCAAGGGTATACACTTTCCAATAACGTCAAAAATTATTTTCTAATACCAACTCAATTCCTTAATCAATCATTTACAACATAATGACCACAACAACACATTATTCAAACTAAACAAGCTCAAATTCTTAGGCCTTTCACCTCCCTCACTTTCGGCCAAACACACCCTTTATACACACACACACCATGCACAAACACAACACCATTCCAAAATCTTCATGCTAATTCAATCACTAACACATATGTATCCCTTTCATAACATAAAAACATTGAAATCTTACCTCTTTCTTTAAATTCCGATTCGCCGCAAACGTCGTCCTCTCGTCAAACTAATTGTACCACCACGAAGAGCACCTTGAACTCATCAATTATTCCAAAAGAGACTAGGTGATTGGATTAGAAACAAAGGCCAAGAATTTTTTTTTTTTTCTATCTTGGTTTGGCCGAGAGCCTTCAATGGGTGCTCTCCAATTTTTTTTTTCTTTGTTCTAGATAATTACTAGCTACAAAGTGATATATATCCAATATTGAAAGTCATGTGCATAGCACATGACATTAAACAATTGGGTTTGGGCCAACCTAGTGGCCGGCCCCCCTTCAAATTGTTTGGGCCTCATTTCTTGTTTCACTTTCTTGGCCCAACTCATTAAAAGTCCCGTTTTGCAATTCCCGAAACTAATTTCCGAAATTCCAAATTTACCCTCGGCCTTTCCCAGTGTCTTAACATCAATGATTCCATAACCAACATCGTCATATTCACCACAATTAAAAATATTTCTTCATAAGGCACAATCTTTATTATTTCTCAATTTTCACTTACACGAAAATACGGGACATAACAATACAACCGGTACGAAGCCAACGTGACTGACTCTGTCGCGGAAGCATTAATCAACTGTAAGGTGCGCCGCATCTTCCTGATAAACTCCTCAGGATCCTCCTCGGGCTTTGTCCCGAAGAACTCTGGAGGGCCACAAGTCAAGAACTCACGAGCTCTCGAACTGTCACGCCTATATGCTCGGTCACCTCCCAATCGGTGCCCCTGAACCTGTCTCGCCACAAGTCTGGTCAATAGCTAGACTGCCTCTCTCATAGTCTGATCCTCAGTCCCTGGCCGTGGAGCTGGAGGCTCAGGTACTGGAATCTCGAGAGCTGGCGGTGGAGCCGCCCCCACGACCTGCAGCTGCTGCTGCTCCAATCTCCTCTACGTGTGGCGGTGTGGAAGAGCCCTCTGCCGGGGGCAAAATATCAGGAGCAATATGTGCATGGGCCCTGGTAACCCTCTGGGCCCGACTAGTCTCCCACACAGCTGCTGCCTTGGCCTTTTGGGCCGCTGTCGCCTTTTTTGGAGGCATAATTGCAAATGTAACAATTTGTTAGGGAGGAGTCATCCTGATAACACAGCTCTATCGCGCGATCTAAGACAGAAAGAAGGGTAGTATCCTAAATGCCCTGTAGCCTCCTGTTTATAGGTGTGGTGCACAACACACCGATAAACAAGACTCTACTAGACACAGTCTGTAGACATTGCGAGGACGAACCGCTCTGATACCACTTTTGTCACGACCCAACCCCGTAGGCCGTGACTAGTGCCCGATCTTGGCACCCGAACACATCTATCAAATGCTATCTCAAATTGTATCAAACGCATTCAAGTATATAGCAGAAGCCGACAAGGCTTTATTTCAAATTTAATTAATTTCCAGAAAAATTTCGGCAGAGTTTCCTTTGTTTTACGGACTATCCAATATACCCTGCACGCAGAAAATACCAACAAAGGCCACACAGGGCCAACAAAGCAGCATTTAACATATGCGGACCGGCCGCCGCGGCGAATGGAATCACCCAAACACGACATATACATACATCTGTACAGAAAGACCCCAACCCACAAACATGTCCACAGACCTCTAAACAGACCGACAGAATCATATGACGGGACAGGGCCCCGCCGTACCCATGAACGAGAATATACATATTTAGAAGTGACAGACTATACCAAAAGATGGCTCTGAATAAAAGAGCGCTCCAAAATAGCAGAATAAGATCCTAAGCGGACGGATCAGCAAACCTGTCGTCGGTACCTGCGCAGCATGAAAACGCAGCCCCCGAAGAAAGGGGGTCAGTACGAAATATGTACTGAATATGTAAAGCCTGAATTACAGAAACAAGCTCATAACTGGTACAGAACGTACAGAAAGTGAGCAGAAAATCCAAGGTATCAAACACATAATTTCAAAACATGCAGAGTGTGTACAGAAACATATGTCATATCAAATCCGGCCCCTACCAAGGGACTCGGCAGACAGAACGTGGCCACCCTCCCGACGCTGGTGCCACAACACAGAAGAATCAGAATAGGGGCATAACCCCGTAACATATCAGATGGCCATAACAAATCATATCAGAACATGTGTACATGGCACAGCATACTCCACAAACCCATGTACACGTATACCTGCCCCCTCACATCGAGGCACGGCGAACAATGCAGGGGATTACGCTTGACAACATATCCTGGCCCGGGCTCAGTGTGGGAAATATTGGGGCATCCACGAATGGAGTAGTGAGAGACTAATGCAGTTAAAATATCATAAATGTTTCCATAGACTCGATGAGGCATATCAAAGACAAACCGACCCAATGAAGTCGGAAGGGATCATAGTAAATGAGTTTCGAGTGTCAAAACAATTTATCAGACTTAATGGAATATTTAAAACCATGTTTGTTAAGTAATGAGAATGGTAGTCAAAACATTTGTTTCAAAAACCGTTCGAAAATAGGACTTAAGTACAATATGGGCAAAACCGGGAATAGTGGGCCCACCTCGGAACAAACAAGGCGGTGGGCTCATATTGTGCATTTTCAGCTTATGGGGTCACCTACGAAGGTTCTACGGACATTCTATAACTTTTCATAAGGTTTGGGGAAGGTTTGCATAATTTTCAAGAAAGCATACAAAAAGGGTTCAATTCTATTGAACGAAAATGTAACAATTTCAGACGCGGATTCCGATGAGCAGAATATCCTCCGAGGCGTAAATCTGATCCTAGTACTTCTAGGCCATGCCAAAAGAAGACTCGGGATAGCTTTACATACCTTTTGAGCTTTTTGAGTCTATCCAAGCTCACTTCCAGTTTCGTCAAAAATCTGCAAATGGTCACATTTACCAGTTGTGAGTTATGGATGCCATGATTTCAACTTAATGCATATTTGTCTGCCGAAATTTCGGCAGCACTTCCCCTATACATATAGCACCCCCGAGAATTCAACTCGGTTAGAAACCATCAACCACAACCCAAACGACGACATCAACATCAACAACGAACATTAAAAACACAAATATCCTTCAACTAGTCATCCTTCTAACAAGTTGACATAACCTTCATTCTAACCCAAACTTTCAAACTAATACCAATGATTTCACATTCATTAACAATCAAGATCATCACAATATAGTTCTAGAAACATTTCATATCGTTTTCCTTAAGTTATACACTCGATATACATAATATACAAATTTCCGTCAAAGTCATAACTTGTGCAAAACATCAAATCTTTGGCATACAACTTCATAACATGCTTCCAACTTCCAAACTTATCAATGATCATCACAATTAGCAACTAAACAACTTCATTTTCTTAATGTCGAAAAAAATCATACTAAAACGACATAGGTTCCTACATTCCCATTCAATACAAACTTATATCATTCTAACTTCATTTACATTGCAACCATCACAATAACACACTAACATACTAAACAACTTAATTCATTTCCATCCCAAATCCAACATACCACACGGCCAAAAGCCTTCTTTTGTCAACTTCAACTAAATCATTCAACTTCCTATTCCAATATACATTTCATCACAACCACAACTAGAACATAACATGAATTCAACATCTTATGGCTATACAACATATACATGCACACGGCCACACACTTATAACACACACCCACTTTGCAAACTTCCATTTTTCCATACAATCAACACATTTCTATATGCTACAACACAAACCAGACTTTATAACACAAGAATAAGGAATAAATTCTCACCTTTTCCTCAAGTCTTCTTCACTTGAACTTGTGATCACTTTGATGAAATAAGTGCTTCTCTCTCCAACCCAACTACACCAAGTTGTAGAGAATACCCAATATAGTAGGAAAACCACAAAAGAAAAATTTTAGGAGCAATATTCTTGGGAGTGATTTTTCCCAAGCAAACCTGAAACCCTTCTATCTTCTTGCTCTTATTTTTTTTGCTTTGGTTTTCTTGCTCTCTAATGGATATACTATGAAGACTTGGTCTTCTTATAATTAATAGTCACATGATCAAGCACATGACCATGTAAATGGACTTGGGCCAAGGCCATGGTCCATGGTTTGGGCCTCAATTCATTAATTTTTTTTTTAGCCCAATTTGTTACGAATTTTATTTTGTAATTCCCGGAACTAATTTCCGAAACTCCAATTTTACCCTTAGCCTCATCCCACACTTTCACAACTATACTCTTTCATGCACAACTCCTATGTCAAATAAAATCAAATTTGACCTCATTTCTCAAAAATCCAAGATATTTCAAATTTTCCAAACGTGTGAAAACACGGGATATAACATGATGTATCTCAGGATTTTATTGAGGTTTAGTTAAGCGGGAAGAAGTTCTAATGGCCCAGAACTGTACTTATAAGTCATATTTGATCATGTAGGCATTAATGGATAAGTGATGACCATGAGAAGAGCTTAGAAGCTAATAGGTAAAGAGTGAGTACTAGAAGTATATAAAGGGTACCTATAGGGGATATTTGGATCGGGCTTCACGTTCCGCAGCACATGCATTCATATTTACCACTGGTCTGTAGCCAGTTGGGCAGTTATTACCGCCGAGCTAGGCTGGTTAGGTAGATATGTATTTACCACCATGCTATAGCTCATTGGGAAGTTACCACCATGCTATGGCCTGTTGGACATTTACCACTGATTAGTTGGGCAGGTAGTACCAGGATGATATGAAGGTCAGGACCACAGTATTCTACATAGATGTAGTTAACAATACCAGAGTATAAAGAGACATGCGTACTGGGTTCTCATTAATAATTCAGATGGTCCAAGTTGATTCTTCCATTCTTACTTGCATCATATGTGTATTACGTTACGTTTCCGTCTTGCATACTCGGTACACTATTCATACTTACGTCCTTATGCTTGTGAATGCTACGTTCATGCCCGCAAGTATAGACAGACGAGACGAGGACCTTCCACAGCAGGCTGCCTCCAGGTACTAGTCTTGATTGGTGGGATCCACTTCTTCCTGGAGCATTGCCGAGTCTGGGTCCATGTTTGTATTCTTGTGTGTTATGGGCATTTCGGGGGCCCTGTCCCGACTTGTATATTTTGGTATATTCATAGACGCTTTGCAGATAGTTTCTTGTATACAGCTTAGTTATGTTTTGTCAATGGTTATGCCGGCATCGTGGGCCCATTATAAATATACATATGCATCATATTATATTCATAGTTAGCCTCTTTGGCCTTATTATACCATTTGATACATAGAAGACGCAAGTTACAGTCTGGTTCGCTCAGCCCTAGTAATGTGTCGGATTCCAATCCCGCCTTTCTAAGGTTGGGGCATGACAAAGTGCTATCAAAGTAGGTCGGTCCTGGGGTTTTCTGTAAGTTGTGTCTAGCAGAGTCTTGTTTATGGTGTGTAGTGCACCACACTTATCAACAGGAGGCTGTAAGGCATTTAGGAAGATTTCCTTTCTTTCCTGTCTTAAATCTTGCAATAGAACCGTTCCTATAAGGGATTACCCGATGGGCGGTAGATGAGACATCGCTCAGCCCACTAGATCAACAACAACTTTATCTCCTTCGGTACGTTTCCCAGAACGAGATCCTCAGGAATTAGCCAGTAGATGCAGAGGTAGAAGTGGAGAGTCTAGCTCCAACGGTGGTAAGAACTGCATATGCGCTTTTACTAGGCACCAGGATCAGGAGCAGGTACCCAATGCTGATACAGCCATATTTACTAGTTATGTGAGGCTAAAAAGTTACTATTATTTATGGTGGCCCGGTTTGGCGTTGTATATTTTTTATTGCTGGGTCAACAAGTCGGTAGTTATATTACAGAGGAAACTCTATTAATATACATATGCATCATATTATATTCATAGTTAGCCTCTTTGGCCTTATTATACCATTTGATACATAGAAGACGCAAGTTACAGTCTGGTTCGCTCAGCCCTAGTAATGTGTCGGATTCCAATCCCGCCTTGCTAAGGTTGGGCATGACAAAGTGTTATCAAAGTAGGTCGGTCCTGGGGTTTTCTGTAAGCTGTGTCTAGCAGAGTCTTGTTTATGGTGTGTAGTGCACCACACTTATCAACAGGAGGCTGTAAGGCATTTAGGAAGATTTCCTTTCTTTCCTGTCTTAAATCTTGTAATAGAACCGTGCCTATGAGGGATTACCCGATGGGCGGTAGATGAGACATCGCTCAGCCCACTAGATCAACAACAACTTTATCTCCTTCGGTACGTTTCCCAGAACGAGATCCTCAGGAATTAGCCAGTAGATGCAGAGGTAGAGGTGGAGCGTCTAGCTCCAACGGTGGTAAGAACTGCATATGCGCTTTTACTAGGCACCAGGATCAGGAGCAGCTACCCAATGCTGATACAGCCATATTTACTAGTTATGTGAGGCTAAAAAGTTACTATTATTTATGGTGGCCCGGTTTGGCGTTGTATATTTGTTATTGCTGGGTCAACAAGTCGGTAGTTATATTACAGAGGAATCTCTATTAAAATTTCCATAAGGTCCCTGGGAGCTTAACTTTCGAGGATGAATGTTTTTAAAGGGGGGAGAATGTTACACTTCGAAAAAATTTCGTGTCGTTTGCGTTGTAAGTAAACAAACGTAAACTAGGAGAGGTCATGGAACCCTTATAAGGTTAAGGAATACTCTTAACAAATGTTAGGAAAGTGTCTAAAGGTTCCGGGATCAAGCAAATCGAAGAAAATAAGTTTGTCGAAAATTTGAAAAAAGTTGGCAGAATTCTGGACAGAAATTTTGGGTCAACTTTAGAGGGTTATATCAGGAGTTTTGAAGTGAAACAAAAGCCTAGATTGAAGTTCAGGAAGTCTAGTTTCCAACGCAACAAACCGTTTATCAAAATGATATCGGAGTAGGGAGTTATGGGCATTTCAAGATGAGCCTCCAAGCTGCCAAATGGCTCCCCGCGGGCCTCACTTGGAAAGTCGGTGGAACCGACTCTCATGGGGGTATAAATACCCTATTATTAAACTTTTTTCGTAATTTACACTTCTTGACAGTTCAAGACACATCCATACACTTCTGTTCAACATTTATAGCCCCTTAAATAAAGAATTCAACAAGATTACACCGAACTAGTTCATGAAAAGTGATTGTTCTTGTTTCTACTTGATGTTATGGGGAGTTTGGTCTTGAAGAAAGTTTTTGTGGCTAAAGTTCTTCAAATATAAGGTATGTTCTTCACCCTATCCCTAATGAGGTATTTAATGCTAGAAGAGAGGGTTATGGTGTATCTCAGGATTTGTTTGAGGTTTAGTTTAGAGGGAAGAAGTCCTAATGGCCCAGAACTGTGCTTATAAATCTTATGTGATCATGTAGGCATTAACGGATAAGTGATGACCATGAGACGAGCTTAGAAGCTAATAGGTAAAAAGTGAGTACTAGAAGTATATTAAGGGTACCTATAGGGGATATTTGCATCGGGCTTCACGTTTCGCAGCACATGCATTCATATTTACCACTGGTCTGCAGCCAATTAGGCAGTTATTATCGCCGACCTACGGCTGGTTAGGTAGATATATATTTACCATCATGCTATGGGTAGTTGGGCAGTTACCACCATGCTACGGCCGGTTGGACATTTACCACTGATCAGTTGGGCAGGTAGTACCATGATGATATGAAGGTCAGGACAACAGTATTATACATAGATGTAGTTAACGATATCAGAGTATAAAGAGATATGCGTACTAGGTTCTCATTAGTAATTCAGATAGTCCAAGTTGATTCTTATCATTCTTACTTGCAGCATATGTTTATTATGTTACATTTTCGTCTTACATACTCGGTACACTATTCGTGCTGACATCCTTTTGTGGACGCTGCATTCATGCACACAGGTATAGACAAATGAGACGAAGACCCTCCACAGTAGGCTGCCTCCAAGTACTAGTCTTGATTAGTAGGCTTCGCTTTTTCCTCGAGCATTGCTGAGTCTGGGTTCGTGTATGTATTCTTGTGCATTACGGGTATGTCGGGGGCTCTGTCCCAACTTGTATACTTCAGTCTATTCATAGAGGCTCTGCAGACAGTTTCTTGTATACAGCTTTGTTATGTCCTGTCAGTGGTTACGTCGGTGTCGTGGGCCCATTATATATATACATATGCATGATATTATATTCATAGTTAGCCTCCTTGGTCTTATTATGCCATTCAAGACAGAGAAGGCATAAGTTACAGTTTGGTTCGCTAGGCCCTAGTAAGGTGCCAGGTGCTAATCACTCCTTACCAAGGTTAGGGTGTGACATATTGTGGTTCCCTACTTGTTGGAATTTGATTTTGGGGATAGTGTATTTATATGACTTGTTTAGTATTTCTTGATATTATTGGCGTACCTATGTTTGGTATTTGTGATATTGATCTGATTATTCATGTTGACTTATACATCGCACGCATTCACATCTCTTATGATATATTGTTGATACATTGTTGATGCTTGATGAAACACTGTGATGAGCTGAGCTCAGTTTGCATGAGAGTGATGTGAGTAGTCCAATATTTGATGGTTGTCCCGGAATCATGGATTGTGTTTGAGTGATGTGAGTTGTTCGATGTCCGATGGTTGTCCAGGAATCATGGATTGTGTGATGTGAGAGTCTGATGCCCGATGATTGTCCCGGAATCGTGGATAAGTGCATACATGGACTTCGTGGGTCCCCCATGGGTTGTGCTACCGGGACATGGATACTTCCATCCGGAGTACATGTGTACACTGCATTTCATTGCATTGGCATCCTTACATCATTGCATTGCATTGCATCTTGACTTATATTGTGATGAACCGGTGTTTTACTTGTGTTGTTGATTTCGGATTGATATATATTGAGACTTGGCATACTTGGGTTTAGATGCTTCAACCTAGGTGATGAGGGATACTTGTTTCTGATTTTTGTTGACTTATACTTGTTGATTTATCTGCCTATCCTGCTTTATTGTCTGAATTATATTAGCTATACTTAGTCGGCCGATGATACCTACCAATACTGTTGTTTTGTACTAACCTGCACTTGCTGCATTCCTTTATGAATGCAGAGTTCTAGGTTGGGTCTGCTTCCATCTCCTGTGGCTAATAGTCGCCAGCAGTACACCATCGAGTTTCTAGGGTGAGCACGAGACGTTTGCTGCCTTGAAGACTCCTTTTATTATGTCTTACTTTTCCATCCTAAGACATAAACAGATTTGATCTATTATTATATTCCAGACTTGTATAATTTCATTAGATGCTTTTGTGTTATATCCCGTATTTTATACGTTCGGATATTCCAAGGTAGTCGTAACGAAGTTAAGGGAATGACCATTTTCCAAATGTATTTCAATGAACAAGTGGGTTATAAATATTATTCACAACATTAGTTTTATGGAAATATTAAGAAAGGTTGAGGGCGAAAAACAAAAAAGAGAAATTCGCAAAATAGAACCATGGTGATATTATGGAAAGCTAGGGGTAAAATGGGAATTTCACAAAAGTCTTGAAAGTTCATAAAATTTCCATGTTGGTTGTGTGGCATAAGTATATGCCAACATTGCTTTGGGGGCTAAAGTGTACCAAGGAAAACATTTGGTCTTCTTTGACCAAATAAAACAATTCAAGAAAAGAAAAGAAAAAGAAGAAGAAAATTCTAGAAAAGGAAAGGAAAAAAAAAATTAAATTAAATTAATTAGTCTTCTTTTAAGAAGACTCTAGAGAATAAAAGAAGGGGGGACATGTGAAAATTTTATGATTGGAAGGGACTAAAATATAAATATGGAAAGATGACTAGTTCATCCTTATTTAAGAATTGGAGAAGAAAGAAAAAAAGACAAAACAAAAAAAAGAAGCAAGAGATGAGAGGGGGTTTCGGCCATGGCTCTTAAAAATGAGCCATGGGAAGTTGATGGAGAAAAATCTTTTTCTTCTTGCATTTAGAGTGATTGAGAGGTCCTCGTCAACGTGGAGAAGTTGTTAGAACAAGAGAACCGCTCGTTGTTGCGTTTTAGCAAGCAATCCGAGTGGAAAAAGGGTGAAGAAGGAGGTGAGGTTTAACCTTCTCTTTTATGTGTTATGAATGGTTTATGTATGTTATTGAATGTAGAAGTGATGGGAATTCATGAAATATTGCATGTACAAGTTGGGCCGTGTGTTGTGTGAAATGTGTAGGAGTAATGAATTAAGTGTATTCAACATGATTATGTAGTGTTGTAATGTATAAAAAAAATGAATGAAAATCATGGAGTGGGTGTGTTGTGGTGTTGGCCGAATGAGGTGTTGATTGTATAGAAAAGATGAAATGATTTTTATTTAGTAGTTTGATGGTTGTGTTGTGAATTCCATAATGCAAAATGGATGAGAAATATGGAACACATGTATATGGTGGAAGTCGTGTGTTGTGTTGTGTGTTGTGTGGTCTAAGTTGGCCGAGTGTGTGAATTGTGTTATATGGAAATGAATGAATGAATTTTATGTAGCATGTTGTTGTTGTAACATGTAGAGATGGAAGAAATTGTATGAAAATATGTAAGGAGTCATTGTGGTCGAGAATGGTGTTGTTTGGTAAGTTAAGGTGAATTGATGTAATTTGATATTCTAGTTGTCGCCGTTATGAATTATGTGATATTGAATGAAGGGTGTCGTCGAAGTTAAGGTATACGAACGATAAGTAAATGTATGGTTGGGATTGAAGTTGAAGGTTTCGGATGAAATAGTATATTGATTAAGTTGTTGGAATATGGTGTGAATTAAATTGAATTGAATTGAATGTTGGAATATTGCTAGCATAATTGTTAGTATTGTTGTTGATTTGGCCGGGTTAAATTCCCGGATTGTTGTTGTTGATTTGGAGCCGAGCCATATTCTCGGGGTTGCTATGTTTACAGGGGAGATGCTGCCGAAATTCCGACAGAATATAAGTAAATGTGTTTGAAAGGTTAAAGCAAGTATATGATAATGGAACTAATGAAGGGATGAACTTTCTTGCATGTAGACAAACAAGTTGGATGCACAAGCGTAACTAGTTGGTCGCAACACAGGTATGTAAGGCCTACCTTTTTTTTCTTTGGCATGTCGTAGAGCCAAGTAAGGTATAATGTGATATGCTGCCTTGGGGTAACTCTGTTCTGTGATTCAGAGTCTGATTATGATTCTAATTCACTTCTTGACCTGAGTTTGTGATCCTAGTTCATCCCCTCATATAAGTATTTGATATAAGTATTTTGATATAAGTATTCTGGTACAAGTATTCTGATATCCACATTTTGACATAAGTATTCTGATGTAAGTATTTTGATATAAATATTTTGATATAAGTATTTTGATGTCAGTCCTTGATATAAGTATTTCGATACGAGTATTTTGATATAAGTATTCCGATGTAAGTTTGCTAATATAAGCATTCTGATATGAGTATCCTGATATGAGAATTCCGAAATCAGTATTCTGATATGAGCGTTCTGATATGTTTATTCTGGTTCGAGAACTTCTGTAAGAATTAACGTCCCTAACTTCCGTGTACGATCTCGGATTGCTCTGAAATGTTCGAAGAGGTTTCTGTATCAAGACGTCCATAATTTTCTTATACGTAAGTGTGGTTCCAAAATCTCTATTTGATCTGATTCGTAAGGACATCCGAAGGTGCCTGATATGACTATGACTCTGATTCCCCGAAAAAGGCTTCTGAAACGCTTATAAAGCGTTCTGTACTTCGAACGCACGTAACTTTCTCATACTACGTCGGATTGACCTGAAATCTGTTCCGAGCCCCCAGGTATCGGTAAGTATACTGGTCTGTCGAGTTTTGATTCCTATGCATGTGGTTTCTCACGACTCTGCTCGTGCATGACTCAATGTATCCTTCACTGCGTCCCGGGCTAGGTTCTGTTATGTCCTCGTGTGTCCGCTACGATATGATTCACTGCGTCCCGGGCCAGGTTCTGTTATTGTGCGCATTCCTCTGCATTGTTCACCGCGTCCCTCATAGGCGGGTCGGGCTCTGTTATATGGTTTGATGATATGATGATATGGGGTGGTGGCCAGGATGGCATATGATCTGTCTGTTCACCGCGTCCCGTACTAGAGGGTCGGGCTCTGTTACCGCACCCCTCACTGGAGGGTCGGGTTCTGATATATGCATATATGATACATGAATTTGATATATGATGATTCTGTTTACCGCGTCCCTTATCACAGGGCCGGGTTCTGTTATACGCATATGTGACATACGATTCTGAGTATTTTGTATGTTCTGACATCATCTGAGTATTCTGTATGTTCTGCATTCTGTCCGATATATGACATCATCTGTACGTTCTGTATTCCGTCTGATATATGACATCATCTGAGTAATCTGTACGTTCTGTATTCCGTCCGATATATGACATCATTTGAGTAATCTGTATGTTCTGTATTCCGTCCGATATATGACATCACCTGAGTAATTTGTACGTTCTGTGTACCGTCCGATATATGACATCATCTGAGTATTCAGTACGTTCTGTACTCCGTCTGACGTATGACCTTATCTGTGTGTTCTGTACGTGCCACACTCCTTCTGACATCTGGTATCGGTATGTGCGATCTGTGTCTGGAAAGTAAGTATGTCGGCATTCCGTATGCTCTGTATGATTTTGTTATGCTTTGTATGATTTGTACGGTCTGTAGGATCTGTATTGGTCGGTATGGTCTGTGTCGGTCTGTATGGTCGGTATTAGTCTGTATGAACTGTGTCTGAGAATCAAGTAATTTGGTAATCTGGATAACATGCGTACTCTTGGTACTGTTTGTTTCGATTATAGTTCTGCTTTCTGTATTCTATGCCTTACATACTCAGTACATATTCCGTACTGACCCCTGTTCCTTGGGGGCTGCGTTTCATGCCGCGCAGGTACTCCCAGACGAGATAAGGACCCTATAAAAGATATTTCACCAGTAGTGGCGAACTCCATTTGCTCCTGGAGGACTGCCAAGTCAGGGTATGGTATATGTGTTATGGTTTCTGTATGGTATTAGGGACTTTGCAGACAGCATCGTGGGTATAGTATGTCAGTCTGTAAGCGGCTCCGTAAGCCGATATGTCGGTCTGTGTTATGTATTGAATTTTGTATGACTATAGATTTGTTCGCTTGGAAGCTTCGAGAAAGAACATTTTTGAAAGAAAGAAAAAAAAAATTACTATGTATTTTATCTGATTTGATTTAAAAGTTTGACGTAACTTTATGTGCAGCAAGAGTCTGAGGGTTCGCTCGGCCCTAAGTAAGGGTCGGGTGCCCATCCCACCCTAGTAAGGTCGGGGTGTGACATTTTGTATGGCTTAGACTAGACCTTGGGGGTATTTCTTATTTCCGTATATGCTTCTATATTATATCGTGAGACATACGTGATTATTTTCTTCCGCTTAAATTGATTTATTTATTATGTCTTTACTTTCGCTGGGTTGAGGGTTCGCTTACCGAGGTGGAAAAGGTAAGTGCCCACACGGCTTAGCCAAATCGGGTCGTGACAATAAAAGACTTGGTGTTTGGATATTCGGCTTTTCTCTTCACTTTTCCGCTTATTAAATTTCTTGGAAATGTAAATTGTTGGTTTGGATTACCTATCGGTTAGGAATAGGTGTCATCATGGCTTTATGATTTTTTAGTCGTGACAGTCTACCCAAACAATCTTGTTCATTTGCATTCGTTTTAGTAGTTTAGTTACTACCCATGGAAACAATTGATGAGTTTGGAAGAGACTGAATATATATGGTAAAGAAAATACAAGGCAATCTTATGTTATATTCCGTCAAAGCAATTTATTAATTAGGTTCGTTACTAACCAGGCACTTTTGTATTTTCTAAATCCAACACTTAAGAAGTACAATACTATAGGTACTTTATTGTCCCGACCCAAGCTGATGAGCCGTGTCGAGTGCCCGACCGCTACTGACCAAGCACCCCTAAACTCGTATTTGCATCTCGCTGAGCAACATGGTGACCCATATAATTTATAACTGAGATATACTAACTCCTGTATGCATCAACAACTCGTAACCAGTATATATATATATACATATACATACGTGTTGAGGATAACAATGCAAGCCGACTAGGCCGCTACAAATGTTGTACAACAAAATAAGAACCCACAAGGCTACATAACATCTCAACTACACACCACTGTCTACAGACCTCTATGGAGTACGAGAGTTAGAAAGGACAGGACAAGGTCCCGTACCGATATATACATGTCAAAGAGGCATACCAAAAGGGACTGCGGCTCCGAGCCAAGTGGAGAGCACCGTTTGTAGCTGAGCGGAAGGCCTACTGAGCTGGATCGCCTGTCTAGCTACCTGAACCTGCGGGCATGAACGCAGCGCCCCCCGGCAAAAGGGACGTCAGTACGAAACGATGTACTAAGTGTGTTAGGCAAAGGATAACTGAAACTGAACTGAAAACAATACAATCTGGAGGCCAAAGAATGCCCTGAATATATCACCTGACCTGTCTCATATGAAATGCAATATAATGCTATTATATATCTCACTGACCAAATGTCACGCCCGAAAATCAACACTAGACGTGACCGGCATCCGACATCATGAACAATATCGGAAGAACCTAAAAGATGCATTAATAACAGTTGAACCCGCCAGGTTCAATAATCACCTACAACGGTTTATAAAATAAATTCAAACGAATCATGAGAAATGAATTAAATTAGCAGAAGTCTTTTTTAAAACTAAATCAGACGTATCACGTGCCCAAGAGTTAAACCGCTCGACAACTACCCACAAGAATGTATACTATCTATGAAGCTTGTAAGATAATAATGAGTGTCTAAAAAAAACATCAGGACACAGCCCGAAACTAAAATACGCAAAGTAAAGATAGAATGGTGGTCCATGAACAATCATGTGGGCTCACCGAATAGTCTCGAAAGCAGCAAGTTCTTTTAAGTCGTAGGCTTATCACAAATTTGCTCCTCAATGATACCTAACATACCATCAAAAACAACAATGGTATGCCTGAGTACTGGGTACTCAGTGAGTATCTAAGAGGCAATAGTTAATAAAACCAAAGAAAGATAGTAAAATCAACAAAACGATATTAAAAGAAATAGTTCGAACTCCAGAGAATAAGTAAGCCCAGTAAACTAGGAAAATCACCAATATATAAAGTTCCACTTATGTTATCGTTCACATCATTCTGTGTTTCACTTACGAACTCAAGGTTTCCACAAGCCACTCATAAGCAAATTAATCAGTCGATACTCCGAGCTAGATAACCACGGAGGCTAATCGTCCTCTGGACTTGCACAACAATAGATACTCCAAGCTAGGAGGCAATGGAGGTCAATCATCCTTTGGACTGACACAGCAATAGATACTCCGGGTTAGGAAGCAACGGAGATCAATCATCCTCTGTACGGACACAACAATAGATACTCCGGGCTAGAAAGCAACGGAGGTCAATCATCCTCTGGACGACACAGCAATAGATACTCCAGGCTAGGAAGAAGCGGAGGTCAATCATCCTTTGGACTGACACAGCAATACTAGTATTGTTATGTTAGGATCCATAACGGCTAATCATCCTATGGACTAGCACAGCTTAACCATACAGGCCTAAACATAAATGAAATAAAAATCATGGTATATTACAAAATCATCAATCATGCCTTAGAGTCGAATCTCACTTCTCAAGTCATCATCTCCAAATAGAGGCATTTCAAGTCATAATCGATTTAGGATCTTATTCAAATCTCTTATTCAATTTCAAGTTCAGGAAACCTGTTCAAAAACAAAAAAAAATTAACGTCCAACCTTTAGATAAATAAGTTCAATCATCCAATAATGGGAAAAACGAGTTTCACAAAGTAGTATAGTTCATATAAGGTTCGATGCGGACTTGACCTTAAACACGCATGACCATGTTTAAAAGAAATCATCTTTAATTCCAAAAGAACTTCCACTAAACAAGAGTTATAACTTATACAAACAATCAAGGAAGGATTCGCAAATACAAATCATGCTTTCACAATATAAACGTACTTCAAAAGTAGACATACTTGAAAAGACGATTTTTGAAATATAGACATACCTCAAATCCCGCTCAAACATAATTCCCAATGTTCTACAATCATACTACAATGGTTTTAGATGATAAAGATTAGAGATTAAATCTAATTCTACCCATATATACCCCCTTTATAGAAAAACTAGGGTTTTCATGTCTAGAACGTGCTCTTGAACAGTTCATGAATCAATCGTGGATTCTAATCCCATAGGATAACCTACACTAGTATAAACCCTTTCAATACCATTTGAAAATTCAAGGATCATACCTTATTGAAGGAATCTCAACGTCTTCAAAAATCCCTTTCTTCTTATCTTTCTTGGGTTTCAAGAATCTAGGATATTTTGAAGATGAACTAGTGTTAATTTGATGCTTGATTGATGAAGTACTGATGGGAATTGATCAATAACTTACCTTATACGTTTTGGGGAAACCCTAGGGTTGTTTCCTCTCGAAAAGTTGGCCAAAATGAAGTGGGAATGAATATAACGAAGTTAGGCTTTTATAAATTTTGGGAAAAATCGCTTCAGGCATAAAATTGCTTGATGCGTCGCCTCAGGCGGCGTGCACAGTGTATCTATTTCGACGGCATCAAAATCTTGAGTTTCCTAAAAATTTGGCCAGGGGCGCCGCCGAAGGCGCCGCACGACTAATTTTTGCACTGCACAGACAATGCTCAGTAAAATGGGATTAACTCCTAGCATAGAGCTCCATTGGAGTTGGGCGACCTACTGTTGGAATGATATTTCAAAGATCTACAACTTTCATTCAGGAAGTATTCCCAAATTCCCAACCTATTTTCATGAAACTGGTATAGAAATTAGACCTACTGAAATTTAGATGAGTTAGAGAACTCTTACGAACTTCACTTTTTGGGTTAACTTCAAAATGACTGCTTATCACCCAAATTCCTCCCGAATGAATTAATATAGATAAAATATCATCCTATTTCTAGTTTTACACTTTTACACCTAACCTAAATTTACGGGGTTTTACATTATTCCCCCCTTAGGATCATTCGTCCCCGAGAGATAACATACGACTAATGATATAACAAATGCTTCATTCAAGCCTAAATACAATAGTGAGGGATTCATACCCCAACTCTACACTTTCACTGGAAAACACAACCGAAAGGTTCAACACATACCTATAATAGCGAATAAATAAAGATAATACGACATGAGTGTCATTAATGGAAACTTGATGGAAACTGCACCCCTTCGAGTTCATCCTGCAAGTCTTACGATACGACATATGTCTACCCTGAGGTTTTAGAAATATCATTTTTCCACTTTATAACGAGTCCATCAGCAAGATTCAATCCTAACTATTTTTTATTGACAATCTAAAGTTTCATAATACTAGGAAATCAAGTCTAGCCCTAAAAATCACATCAAAGTTTGCTATCTCTAATTCAAACACCTCAGTCATAGCTTCACGACCCTTAACTACAACTACACAGTCTGTATAAACTCTAGAAGCAATAATGGGCGCTAGTAGGGGTATTCATAGAGAACATATTTAACAATTATTCGGGTCCCACACAAAAGAATCTAGGGAAAGTTAAGGAGTCACATATGAAAGATTTGAACCTGGATAGATAAGCGAATACGCATCAAGAGAGAACTAGTTTGAGATTACATATGATGACAACATCTGAGGCTTCAGCTTTCTCCCTACGAGCTAATCACCAAACACCTACTACATAGTTCCAAGCGAATTTATACCATCCATAAAATTATACATCATAACCAATGTACACCTTAAAGCCCCATTGCTCACTAGGTTAGAAATTGCAGCACGAATTAAATCAATCTCAGCAAAGCACGAGTAACGAACACGTTAGAACGATCCTAAAGGAAGCTCAAGCTCTATAGCACAATCTTGAATCAAGATTAGAAACACTTAGCATGTCTTGATAGTCTCAAGTTCATACATGTGGGCGCCTACACAAGTACGAAGAGGACTTCACTAGACACAGCTCCATACACAATCCTAGGACACTTAAACTTAGGCTCTGATACAAAGCTTGTCCCGCCCCAAAACCCACCCTAGGCGTGACCGGCATCCGACATCATGAACAATATCGGAAGAACCTCAAAAAGATGCAATAATAACACCTGAACCTACCAGGTTCAATAATCACCTCCAACAGTTTATAAAATAAATTCAAACGAATCATGACATATGAATTAAATTAGCGGAAGTATTTTACAAAACTAAATCAAACGTATCACGTGCCCAAGAGTTAAATAGCTTGACAACTATCCACAAGAATGTATACTATCTATGGAGCTTCTAAGATAATAAAGAGTGTCTAAAAAAAACATCGGGACACAGCCTGAAACTAAAATACAAAAAGTAAAGATCGAATGGTGCCCCACGAACAATCATGTGGGCTCACCGAATAGTCTCGAAAGCAGCAAGTTCTCTTAAGTCGTAGGCTTATCGCGAACCTGCTCCTCAATGATACCTAATATACCATAAAAAACAACGATTGTATGCCTGAGTATTGGGTACTCAATGAATGGCTAAGGGGTAATAGTTTTTAAAACCAAAGTAAGGTAGTAAAATCAATAAAATGATATCAAAAGAAAAAGTTCGAACTCCAGAGAATAAGTAAGCCAGTAAACTAGGGAAATCACCAAAAAGAGTCAACATACAGGAATATAAGAAGTTCCACTTATGTTACCGTTCACATAATTATGTGTTTCACTTACGAAATCAAGGTTTCCACAAGCCGCTTACAGGCAACAAAGATACAAAACAAGCCACTCATAGGAAAATCAATAAGTCGATACTCCGGGCTAGGAACCACGGAGGCCAATCCTCCTTTGGACTAGCACAACAATAGATACTCTAGGCTAGGAAGCAACGGAGGTCAATCATCCTCTGGACTGACATAGCAATAAATACTCCGGTCTAGGAAGCAACAGAGGTCAATCATCATTTGGCCTGACACAACAATAGATACTCCGGGCTAGGAAGCAACGGAGGTCAATCTTCCTCTGGACTGACACAACAATACTCGTATTGATACGTTAGGATCCATAACGGCTAATCATCCTCTGGACTAGCACAGCTTGCCCATACATGACCAAACATAAACAAAATACAAATCATGGCATATTACAAAATCATCAATCATGGCTTAGAGCCGAATCTCACTTCTCAAGTCATCATCTCAAAATAGAGGTATTTCAAGTCATAATCGATTTAGGATCTTATTCTAATCTCTTATTCAATTTCAAGTTCAAAAATCCCATTCAAAAACAAAACAAGTTTAACATCCAACCTTCAGAAAAGTAAGTTCAATCAACCAAAAATGGGAAAAACGGGTTTCACAAAGTAGTATAGTTTGTATAAGGTTCGATGCGGGCTTGCCCCTACACACGCATGACCTTGTCTAAAAGAAATCATCTTTAATTCCAAAAGAACTTCCACCAAACAAGAGTTATAACTTATACTAACAATCAAGGAAGGATTCTCAAATACAAATCATGCTTTCACAATATAAACATACTTCAAAAGTAGACATACTTGAAAAGGAGATTTTTGAAGTATAGACATACCTCAAATCCCACTTAAAAATAATTTCCAAGGTTCTACAATCACACTACAATGGTTTTAGATGATAAAGATTAGAGATTTTATCTAGTTCTACTCATATACCCTCTTTATAGAAAAACTAGGGTTTTCATGTGTAGAACGTGCTCTTGAACACTTCATGAATCAATCATGGATTCTAATCCCATAGGATAACCTACACTAGTATAAACCCTTTAAATAACATTATAAATTCAAGGATCATACCTTATTGAAGGAATCTCACCATCTTCAAACGTCCCTTTCTTCTTCTATTTCTTGGATTTCAAGAATCTAGGATTTTTGGAAGATGAACTAGTGTTAATTTGATGCTGGATTGATGAAGTAATAATGGGAATTGATCAAGAACTTACCTTATACGTTTTGGGGAAATCCTAGGGTTGTTTCCTCTCAAAAAGTTGGCCAAAACGAAGTGGAAATGAATATAACGAAGTTAGGCTTTTATAAATTTCGGGAAAAATCGCTTCAGGCATAAAATTTCCTGGTGCGTCGCCCAGGGCAGTGCACACAGTGTATCTATTTCAACGGCATCAAAATTTTGAGTTTCCTGAAAATTTGTCCTAGGGCGCCGCACGTCTAATTTTCGCACTGCACAGATGATGCTTAGTAAAATAGGCATAACTCCTAGCACAGATCTCCATTGGAGCTAGGAGCACTACTGTTGGAAAGGTATTTCAAAGATCTACAACTTTCATTCAGGAAGTATTCCCAAATTCCCAACCTATTTTCACGAAACTGGTTTAGAAGTTAGACCTACTGAAATTTAGATGAGTTAGAGAACTCTTACGAACTTCACTATTTGGGTTGACTTCAAAACGACTAGTTATCACCCATATTCATCCCGAATGGATTAATATAGCTAAAAATCTCACTAATCCATCGGCCAGACAATCTTTCTCACTGACCCGTAGGCCGGCCAATTTATCTCACTGGCCCGTAGGCTAGGCAATCTATCTCACTGACCTGTAGGCCAGGCATATCTGTCTCACTTACCTGTAGGCCAGGCATATCTGTCTCACTGACTAAGTGGCCAGGCTAAAGAAAACGTCTCACTGACCAAGTGGCCAGGCTAAAGAAAAATATATATGCAAATCATGGAGTATATCATGCATATGCTGAAAAACACTGATACTGTAACATGTCTCTTTTGTCTCTCTATAAACTCAAGGACATAGGGAGGGGATATGGCCCCTCGGAAAGAACAACATAACACTCGGAAAATATGCAATAATATGACAAGTTCTACTTTGATAAATCTCTAGTCCTAAGGTTCATTACATTCTTACCATAAATGGAATCATGCCAAGAAAAGAAGGAACAACCATAACATACCTTTTCGGTCTCTTTAACTACCTAACGGTTATCTTCCCAAGCTCGTATAGCTACATTCAAAAAAAATTCATACTATTGTTAGGCTTGTCGTCATATGCTTATCTTAAGCCTTCAAATTAAACCCTTTTTAGAATCTGCAGAAATTCAGGCAGGATCTCCCCTATATCTTCTACTCCCTCCAATCTTCAAAACAACTCCTAAAGCACAATAAAACATCTACAATACCATAATCAAAAGATTACATTCAAACTATACTCAATTTAATCCCAAAACTTCTTTTCATAATCAATCCATAACATCAACTTCATACAACCCCTTATACACTCGTATACAACAATTCCTTAACATCATTATATCCCTCATAACAAGATTATGCTCAAAACATACTAATAATTATAACTCAAGTTAATTCACAACTCAAAATATCATCAAATGTATATTTGAATTTTTCCTCCAATTTTCTTCTCCTCAAATCTTAACATAATTACCAAACAAACTCATAAACATGAAACTAGATGAAATCTTAACTCAAAATTCAAAAACACTTCAATTCCATGGTTACTCCACCATAAAAAATACTCACCCAAACGTCTTCAAGAAGAGGAGATAAGTGTAGACCTCACTTGGAAACCTTAACAACTTTAATCTTCACTTGGATCTTTGGGTTAGGCTTGGAAATATGTTGGAATATGTTTGGAGAGGTTTCTAGGGCTTACTAAGACTTGGGGTTATGTTAAAAATGAAATACAAATTACCAAAATTGTCATATTGACTTGTAAGAATATATGTGCATGTTGTAGAAGTTGGGGGAATGTTCTAAAGGATTTGGGATATGTTTAGGGTGTTTGGATGAATGTTGTGGGAGGTTCTAGAGAGGTGTGGAGATGAGATATGGTGAAAAATTAAGTGATTTAGGTGACTTAAGGGGGTATATATAGTAGTCCAAATCAGGTTGGGCTGATGGGCCAAAATTGGTGGGCCTCGTAAGTACTTTCTAGAATTTTCACGTAGGTTCGTAGGCTTCTGACAGTCCATTTTAAAATTCCCATAACTCGCTACTCCGATGTCGTATTGACGAACGGTTTGCTACGTTGGAAACTACACTCGACGAACTTCATTTTAAAATGTTCCAAATTTTTCCCAAATTTTTGAAAAACTTATTTTCTTCGATTTGCTCGATCCCAGAACCTTTAGACACTTGCTTAACACTTATTAAGAGTATTCCTTGACCTTATAAGGGTTCCATTACCTTTCCGAGCTTACGTTAGTTTACTTACGACGCAAACGACGCGAAAATTTTCGAGGTGTAACATTTATTTTCTTATGCTTGGGTGTAATTTTTTTCGATGTCGCCATCTTTGGATTAGTACTTAATTCAACGTTATTTTATCCATTATTTCTATCATTTCCAGTTCAGTCATCTCAAAGAGGTCTGCTTTGCACATGTAAAAAATAATATGATCAATGAATTTCAAGAATGAACCACTTGAAATTAACCATATACTTGATAGTTATTGGATAAAATAACTCTAATTGTTAGGAAACCAAAACTTTTTAGAACATAGTATATGATGTAAAAAAACGCATTGTATGCCATATATGTCTTATTGACTAGTCTCTTCAGAGCTAACTGTATATAGGAAAATGAGGAAAACGACACAAGTGAAGATTGAAATTTATTACATTATGTATTCTGATATGAATCTTCTCTAACACGTAGTTCTGCAACTGACATATATTACATTTGAAAAAGTTATAGCTAAATTCTATAACTTGTGGAGCAGGAAAATAAGGCATTGGTTAAATGTGAGCTTGAATAACTTTCGCCATTCCTTCTTCCCGAATGCCTCTTTTCTCCTTACAATTTCACCAATTTTGTTTACTTACTGAATTTTGGAGACCAAAGAGAACGACCATAGATCGTCCTTCTGTATCTAATTAAAGGAACCTCTAGAAGGTTTTTGTGTAACCTCCCGTGTTGTATGCATATGGGGTTGGTTGTGCTCTTGATAATCCTACTTGTCCTTGCATTCCATCCCTTTGATATTGTTGCCACATTACCTGCTCTTCTACTAGTAGTCTCTGCTTCTTTTCCATTTCTGACATCTGAACATATGATGGTGGAGCTATTACCAGTGATGCTTCAAAAGGATCAGTGCTTGTCCCAGTTGTAGTGTGAGCTCCGCCATCGGCCGATGGAGGTGCAGGCAGGGCTAGAGTTGCCGGCCGACCAGCTGATCCAAGCGCAACACTGCTAGCACTTCCAGTAGCTACAACACCTGAGCTAGCCACCACCTGAGCTACTGCTCCGTGTTGATACATTCCATCTAACATTAATGTGTTGAAGCCTCCAGAAAGGGAAGCCTTCTGGTTCGACAAATGGCTCGTCTGCTGAACCAGTGTTGTTTCCCAATCCCCTGAATCTTTGAATGCTTCCCATGGTAAAGTGGTTGTAGGAGGAGCATCAGTTCCTGGATCACTATCAAAGAGTGCTATAGCCAATTGATCTCCATGTTCTTCTGTAGTTGGTCCATCTTCACCCAAGTTCAATAAGTCACCTACTTCTTGGGTTTTCGCGACCTCTTTCTTTTCTTCTTCGTGTTTCTCTTTCTTTGTTTCTTCAGGAATTCCCTCTGGTGGTGGTAATGCCTTAATTTCATTCATCTCCTGTTCTGGTTCTTGATGTGGTTCTGGCTCTAGTTCTTGAATTTTTTCAACAAGTTCACCTTTTGGTTCATAGCACATTACTTTCTCATTCTTTTCCGATATGGACTTCTCCCGTATAAATTCATCAATGAGGTCAAGTTTCTTCTGTGGAATGTTCTCAATGTCTGGATATTTAGAAGAATGTCCAATTCCAACCGTTTTACACCAATTATAGAATTGTTCAAGCTCGTCGTATTGCTTGTTAATACGGCAGAAAATCTCGTGAACCTTCACATTGTCGGGAATTGATAGTTCATGGAACTTATCAATCAAGATAGTTATTATTTCTATCACTTCATAGTATATCTCAAAACTTTCCTTCACAAGTGGATAGAGAGCCATGAATACAGTTCTATTGGTCCTTGCCAAACCTGCTCTTACAGCACAATAAACATAAATTTGAATCATGTACCAAAAATATCTTTTAGTTAGATGAGGTAGAAAACAACCAAAACAAAGCATGAATTTGTGCTAGCCCTATAATGGGTGTCACATATGGTATGAAATTTTCGAATTCAATTTCAAATTCCCCAAGTCAGTATTGCACACTTGACACTAATGTTTGCTCGTCTAATGTCATTATATGATTCGATGATTTTTAGTTATGTACTATTTCTTTGTTTCAACTCGATAGTAAAACTGAAAGCTGATTAATTTTTTTTGACAAAACGAAAATTAAAGCTACATAATGAAAATAGTAAAATACAATGCAAACCTGCGGGTCTACAAGCTAAGAATCGCTCAAGTAGTTGTATCAGATATTTGATCCTTGAGAAAATGTCCTCATTCTTCATTTCTCTCAAGGGAGTGGGTTTCACCACAACGGCATCAGCACCAACATCATCTAAATCATCATCGTAGGCATAGGCGCTGCGCTTTCCACGACGGCTCTGCATCCTATACTCAAGTTGTTCGTCAAGGTACAAAGAATAGGTACGGACAAGTGCAGAATAGTCCCATGAATTAGATCTTGCATCTCGAAATTCAGACATGTTAAGAAGCCTGGTTCCTTGTCTCGTGGCGAAGAAAATCTCTTGCTCATAAGAGGGATCACCATCGGAGAGCAACCTATGGATCAACATTAGTGACTTGAGCGCCACAACCCAGTTCTTGGTCTTGCCAAGACGTCTTGAAATATTGTCGACGCAGGCACTAATATTGGCTCGAGAATAAGCAGTCAAGCTTAGAATCTCTCGAATGTGCCTCTCCTCAGGCGGGTACTCTTGGTGTCTAGTGGCCTTGACAATGGCAACTTCTAAGTCGGACAAGCAGTTGCTTCCCCCTACCTTGGCCAAGCTTATGCTTGTCTGGTCTTTGACAACCCCAATTGCTTTTCTAAGTTTGCTTGGTGCCATGATTTTTTTTTCAGACTTGTAATACGAATCAAAATACTCTCCTTTTCAGTTGTCCATATGGGTGGCAGTTTTAACCAAAATGAAAAAAACGCTTGCTATTAATTTGTAATGATATTAAACATGCATTCGTGAAGTTTACATCAAAATCTTGAGAGTAAAGAATGTGCGACACATAAAACATACATTTTAGAGGTGGATTCAAATTGGATTCGGTGAGTTTACAATGGGTATAATCTATATATCTTTTGCATTGCGAAAAGCAATGGGTTCACTTGAATAGTTGACCTCACCTTTGATCTGCCTCTGTACATTTATTTCTATCATTATACTTTTCTCACAACTGATATTGTTGAAAATTTAAGAGTAAACGATCACAAAAATGATGGGTCTGTTAGGATAATTCTGTTTAAAAAATGGAAGGATAAATTTAAAGGAACGGAAATCGAGAAGAAGACAAAGAGGATGATGTATGTACAACTCCTTCTTTCCTCTTCTTCTCTTCCAGTTAAACTATCAATTTTCTCCC
This sequence comes from Lycium barbarum, assembly GCF_019175385.1. NCBI lineage: Eukaryota > Viridiplantae > Streptophyta > Magnoliopsida > Solanales > Solanaceae > Lycium > Lycium barbarum. Next base: position 56,219,542 of record NC_083342.1, on the reverse strand, counting down.
TTATGTGTTCTTCTTCTTGATTTGTTTGAACGACCATACAAACATCCTCCATTTTAGCACAATAATACGGATAGCTAATGGAATGTTTTTCAAAACAAAGTTGCGGTTTAGATAAGCTTTTTATAATCATTGAATTTTTACGTGGAAAAAGATGAGAGTTCCTTTTATTCTATTTGACTTATTCTTGTGGAGGAATTTATTATTTGTTTTTAGAATTTTTACTCTGTTGAATTAATATTTCAGCAATTTAACAAGCACAAGACGGAGTTAATTATTTAATAACTAGCTTCCTAACACGCGTATTACATGTGAATATTGAGTTAAGTTACACTAGTTTGTAAAGTAATATCAACATTAGTAAAAAAAAGAAAAAAAAAATTAGTAAATAATTATACATGAAAAAAAAAAGTACAATTTTATGTGAATGATCAATGTGGATCATTTTATAGTGACTTGTTTGTCAAGGTTAAAATGATTGAATATGTCTGAACTCACAAAGATGAACAATTAAATTTAATTAGATACACATGTTTTTTTTACTTATATTGGTTTTAGAACTTTACTTTATGAAGCACAAACATGTAATTAATGAAGCGTATTTATGCTAATATTTACTTGTAGACGACTTTCCTAATGTATGTTCCCTTTCATCCATTTAGGTTGCTCTATCAGGACCAAGATTCTTTTTGTCGGCATTGATATCTCTCTTGAAAGTGCAACATAAATTTCGCTGTGTGGAGAAAACATATTATGACAGACACAATTTAATATTAGGGATTGTTTGACTTGTTTGTTGTCATTGCAAAGATAAACATACCAGATAAATACAAATTTGGTAGAAGATCTATTCATTGTAATTTCTACATGTATAACATAGTTGTCAAATTCTTTGTAGATCATCTTTGCATTGTTGCATAAGTCAGTTGAAGCTCCAAATTTCTAAATAACATCATAGGTGCATTTTCATTCAAAACTATCATGTTTAACTAAACATAATTATATCTCCTGTTAATGTTTGGAGGCACACTAGTTTCTCATCATGTTGCACGTGTAACCCAAATCATTTAGTTATAAGTTCTTAAAAATAAAATACATATTTTTAAAACATGATAAAATAAAAATTAAAGAATAATGTGAGCTAATCCTCTTATCTTATAGTGACTATCCATATTTAATCTCAAAATAATCTTACACTAACTTAAGATTTTACATCTTTTTGTTTATATGGTAATGTTTTTATGTCTTGAACTCCAGGTCCTTGTAGAATTTGATTATGCCTTACTCCTAATTCTCCAAGGTTTCCTTTTATGCGTATGGAACAGCTTCTTCCAAATAGTCTCCAGCTCTTGTCCAAAGGACCTGGTTCTCTCAGCAATCATGCATCTATGTTGCCTGCTTCACCAATTCCTTTTAGAGTTCTGTTAAGGACCTGGTTTTTGTACATTTTTTCCACTTTTCCTTAACATAGATTGCCACTTATACAATGTCTATCATCAAAACTCCATAATATCAAGAATTGATATTGAGACTAAGGCAGTTCAATAGAGAGCATTTTGGAGCAACTTTTTTTTTAAAAACAAAACCCACTAAACATGATGTTATTTATTAAAACCAAAAGAGACTTACAGAAAATAAGCAAAGCACAACCAGATAAACTACTGGTTGGCATAATACAGGAAAGAACGAAATAACAGAACTACAAGAGGCTATGTACTGCAGATCCTTAGGCCTTGACATCATAGCATCTCACTCACCTACAGAGCTCTCACTAGGTGATGTGGATCAAGTTAATGTCTTCACCAACATTTATATACTCTAAGGAACCTCCCATTCTCCAATTAAAATCATATTCATTGTTATAGAATCTATTTCCATCATCTGTGGTATCATATGATGATTAATACAGAACTCCAATCTCATCTGGATTGCAGCAGCCTCAGCAACTAGGTTAGTACCATCAGGTATTATGTACCAGATCACCTAATCATTCCTAACACGAAATACCACTGAACTTCGTTCTGGATTCCTTCTAGAGGCACCATTAGAGTTACATAAATATAAACCCTCTAGAGCGAATTTCCATTTCACTGTCCTACAAATAATTCTAGGACTATAACCTTCAAATAGCTGAATGATTTAAGGCAAACACTTTGGGATATTGTTTTGCGACGGAAATCTGACCCTACATGACAAATAAATATTCATGTTGATATCATAAATAACTTTGTTAAGGGGAATTGTTCCACCATGAAAAACTGTATTCCTCCATTTCTAGATCGGCCACAATATTATAGATGGGACTGCAGTAAATATGGGCATAGGTTTTGTGTCACGACCCAACCGGAGGGCCATGACGGGTACCCGGTGCTAACCCACCCAGGTGCCTCTTATCGTACTCTCATATTTTCACATCTAGGTGAGCCACATGGCTTACTCATAATTTATATGCATCAATAGTGCAAATCTCGTTGGGCAACAATACATTTACATCATCATTGTTACACCTCGGAAATTTCTTTAAGAGTAGGAACTTCTATACATCATTCATTAGTCAATCATATAGTAGGCTTGTGACAATAGCATTAAGGAAATATAGAATCATAAGTCATGCATGGAACTAGAGAGTAGAATTTACCCCAAGGTTCATATCGTTTCATACTTACGTCTAGGACATGCCAAAAGAAAGAAGGAATAGGCTTTACATACCTGTTAGCGGCTATTCGTAACTCATTCGTCTTGTCGCTCTTTTAGCCTATTTATATAAGAGTAATGTTATTGTTAGTAACTATATTATCTGGTTTACAAATCCATAGCCTATTTCTTATCGAACCTATATTTCAGCTTATACATATTCTTGTTTAAGATTTTCTATTATCTAAAATTTAGCGAAAATCCGGCAGCAGTTCCCCTATATTTTCACCTATCCAAAATTTTCAATTGCTCTCCTATTACCACAACAATACCAACAACAAGTAAATCCAAAAAACACAACATGCATGTCCATAACATTTTCGTGATACTCTATAACGAGCGACAAGCTCGAATTACAATTTGTATACTCCATGACACCTTTTCGTATGTTTTCTTCTTACCCTTAAAAATATTCTCAATATTATAAGGACATCCTTTACCACAAATCTCGACTTTATATCATATATTTACAACAAGAAAAACAACCCACAACAATTCTAACAACTCAACAACTTCTCTAAATCCATTTCAACCCGCGATTTCGTATAACATCAATTTTTTTTGCATTTTCTTACTTCCAATTTTGTCCAATCCAATTTTAATAACTCCATTACAACACTATTAACACGATTACACCATAAAACAAGAAAATCGTACCTTAATTTTCTCGAAAGAATTTCTACTCTTAATTGCTCTAATTTCGCAATTTCTTCTTCAAGCATAACAATGTTGCCAGAAATATAATTTTGTTGGTGTGAACAAACTTGTTGATGCATAAATTTGCCTTTGAGAAATAAATCACTATCTAACAATCGTGACTTACTGATGTTGCCTCTTCTACGTTTGAGTGTGCTAGTAGCTACCCAAGGTGCGAAATTGTTGTAGCATATAAGTAAAACAATAGGAGAATCCTCTCCTTAAAAGTGAACAAACGTGAAATAGAGTGATGTTGAGTTCTGGCAGTAGAACAGCACCAAGGTAATGTTGTTGTACTTTGGTTTTTTTTTTTTTTTGGTCTAATAAGACTTTTGTTATATCTATAGCAAATGGGGCAATAACCGGATCATGGTATAATTTGTGGGCTTTGCCACTTTAACTGCTCATATTAGATTAACACCATTTATTATGGGTCCCCACAATACAATACATATTATAATATATTCCTATCCAAAATATGACACCAAGAAAAAGAAGTCCTATCCGTGTAATGGCAACAATTACTCCTTGGTCACGTGGACATGCTGTCCACCTACACTTATGCATTATGCTGCCTCATGCAATGTAATATATATTTTCTTATTCATTTGTTGTCTCCAAGGTGATGACTAAGATGGGCATGCAATGTAATATATATTTTCATATTCATTTGCTGCCTCCAAGGTGATGACTAAGATTGGCCTTATTTATATGAATGTCAAATCACTTGCTGCTTTATTAACAAGGTCACGTTGATCATGTCCACCAATCACTTGTCTCATTATTTTAATTAATACCATAATTAATTCCTTACTCTCCCACTTTATCCCAATATTAAATAATCATCCACATAATTAATTTCGTGATCTCAATTCACTTAAATAGTAATTATTTTTAATACACGTCATATACTCATTATTATAATCATGTAGTATAACATAGTCCATAGCATCGTTTGCCACACATAAAATGTTATTTTCAATCATCGTCACACACTTTTTCGTCCTAAATAATTTTGGGACTTCATCCTTGTACACACCGAGCACTTCATTTTCATCCTTGGATATGATCGAATTCTCCGGGCTCGGGTAAATTTGCTCATGCTGGACGATTTAAATATATATATATATTTTTTTTTGTTCAAAAAAAAAATGCGGGATATTATAGCTTGGACCGTATTTTATTCAAATAAATTTTGAACCTCGACGAAATTTAATTTTCTTCAATTTGTTATCTTCTAATATTTACAACCTGTCTGTACCATCACTCTAACCACCTATAAGCTTGGGGAATAACCTCGTTTCCATTGCTAATGTCATTTAACTCGCATGCTTTCCAACGTATGAAAACACGAGATGTAACACCTAACCTCATTCAATTCATTTCAACTCAACAATATTTCTCTCTAGAAACCCCTAGAATACTCTCTACTCTTCAACTACAAGAATTCAAAGGAAATTAGTGATAAACTACATGAAACCCACGAAATCAAGTGTAAGAATCACACTAAAGTTCATCTTTCTCAAGAAAACCAAAAAGAAGTGGAGTATGGTTTTGGTGCTAAAGGAGTAATTCTATTCAAGGCTTGTTCAACCATCATATAAGGTAAGTTTCATGACTAAAACATGTTGTTTAAGGTATTGGAAGGTTAAGATACTTGAATTGTAAAAAGACATAGGAAATGGTCATTTGTGAGTGAATAATGTCATGGTTAGATAGTAGTTGCGTTGGATTATAAATGATAGAGTGTTGTGATTATGAATATGTTATAAATGACATTTAGGCCATGAAATGAGTATTAGATATGAGGAGACGCGATAGTAAGCTCTAACCATAAATGTAGAGAAATTGAAGAAAAATGGTGGATTGTGGTCAGTGTATATAAATAATGATTGTTGATTGCGATATTGTGAATGTTGTTGTGAGCGTGTGGGAGTTGATATAGGATGTGGGAAAAGTAGTATAACCAAAGGAAGTGTCGCCCAATCTTCCCTAGAAAGAGTAGCGCGTTCTTATAGTCGATTAACTAACGTAAATGCAAATTTTCTTTTGAAGGTAGAAACATGATATCGAAGGAGAACAAGCGAACGATAGCTTAGTTAAACGTCAAAGGTATGTGAGGCTAGCCCTTTCCTTCTAATGGCATGAATCTTCTAGCATGATTTTTCTTCCTCTTAATGAGTTCCTATATTCCGAAAAGCTAAACGCCTATATCTATGAATGGTAATATAAGATAAGAGATATGATATGATGATCCTAAAATGGCATGATGTTATTTATTGCTCAAACTCACCTTATATGTTAGTTCCTTCAAGGTGAGGCAGAATGTCAATAATTGCTCCATAATGAAATCGGGGGATTACAACCTTACGTCACCCCGATAAAGTAAAGTTGTTCATAAGCCTTATGCATGTATTATGATAAGTATATTACGATAAGCATATTATGATGAGCATGTATGATGATGATGTAACACCGCGCCTAGTTGGCCGAGCAGTCACCGCTAAGGCGGGCAGCTATACGATACACTATGGCCAAATGGCATGGGCAGACACCAATAGTGGGAGGCATGAGATGATACCCCGGACGCGGAAGGCCTGGACGCATGCTAATGTTATGATTATCACACCGATTCGATATGGATGGGAAGCTTATACATTATTACACAGTACTTATATGGGCGGGCAGCTTATATATTTATGCACACATACCCTGATGATGACTATGAGTAAGCCAGCATGCATTATTTCTTTTACACTTGATAGTCAGATATAGTTATTCCATATTGATACTTCTTGTATATCATTTCCTTATTTCCTTGTTTATGCCTCTCATACTCAGTACAATATTCGTACTAACGTCCGCTTTCTTTGGACGCTGTGAGGAGAACTCGATCCAGACCAGCAGTAGCTGTTAGCTGATTGAAAGCACTCCTTTGTTCGGAGGTGCTTATGATTATCCTTTAGTGTATATTCATGTATATGTATTTTTGGGCATGACGAGGTCTTGTCCCGTTCTTATGTGTAGCACTCCAGGAGAGGCTCGTAGATGTGCAGTGTGGGTTAGATGTTTTCACGATTTATTTCTATGTATGTATATATTATTTTGATAGCCGAGAGGCTTATGCATATAAAAGTATTTTTATGTTCTTGAATTAAAGAAGACTTTTCCTACGATTTGAATATAAATTGATAAAAGTGCAGTAAATGAGTAAGGTGAGTAGTAGGACGACTGGTGCTCGGTGGTTAGCCCCGGGTACCCATCGCAGCCCCTAGCTTGCTATACTTGCGGCCAAGTTGGGCACATGATGAGAGATTGCCCATCGATGAGTGGTAGAGTTGGGGTTCAGCCCATAGGTTCAGCAGCTGGTTCTTCCTCAACACGCCCGGCAGGATAAATTCCCCATACGTCACCCAACTGAGGTAGAGGTAGAGGGGCAGCATCTACTTCTGGTGCCACTCAGCCCCGTGTATATGCTTTAGCCAGACGGCAGGATCTTGAGTCCTCCCCAGATGTGGTTATAGGTACATTGTCTATATTTTCCCGTCATGTGTATGCATTGATAGATCCGAGTTCTACCTTCTCTTATATTACTCCATATGTTGCTGGTTGTATTGGGGTGAAACCTGAGCCAATCAAACCTTTCGAGGTATCTACTCCGGTTCATGATCCCGTGATAGCAAGACAAGTGTATAAAAATTGTGTAGTTGTGATATGTGATCGCCAGACCACAGCTCATTTGATTGAGTTGGAGATGTTAGATTTCGATGTAATTTTGGGTATGTATTGGTTAGCCTCGTGCTATGCTAATGTTGATTGCCGATTGAAAGTGGTTCGATTTCAATTTCCGGGAGAGCCCGTGCTTGAATGGAAGGGTAATGCAGCATCTCCAAAGGGTAGGTTTATTTCCTACCTTAAGGCAAGGAAGATGATAGCCAAGGGTTATATTTATCATTTAGTTCGGGTTCATGACACCGAGTCAAAGCCACCAACTTTCCAATCAGTTCCGGTAGTGAATGAATTTCCGAATGTATTCCCAGATGAACTTCCAGGTCTTCCTCCAGAAAGAGAGATTGACTTCGCCATTGATGTGTTGCCGGACACCAAGCCTATTTCTATTCCTCCTTATCGAATGGCTCCGGCAGAATTAAAAGAGATAAAGGAGCAGTTGAAAGACTTGCTTGAAAAGGGGTTTATTAGACCCAGTTCATCACCGTGGGGAGCACTAGTCTTGTTTGTAAGGAAGAAAGACGGATCTCTACGAATGTGTATCGACTATAGGCAGTTGAACAAGGTGACGATAAAGAACAGATATCCTCTTCCGAGGATTGATGATTTATTTGATCAGCTACAGGGTGGCAAATGGTTTTCAAAAATAGATTTGAGATCGGGTTATCATCAAGTGAGAGTTAGAGTAGCGGATATTCCCAAGACGGCCTTCAGAACGAGATATGGTCACTGTGAATTCTGAGTGATGTCGTTTGGGTTGCCTAATGCTCCGGCCGTGTTTGTGAATTTGATGAACAACGTATTCAGGCCTCTTTTGGATTTATTTGTGATAGTATTTATTGATGATATTCTCGTGTATTCTCGCACGGAATCAGAACATACAGATCACTTGCGAATTGTTCTTGGCATTCTTCGAGCCCGAGAATTGTATGCAAAATTTTCAAAGTGCGAGTTCTGGCTAAATTCTGTGACATTTTTGGGCCATGTTATCTCAGATGATGGCATTCGAGTCGACACTCAGAAAATTAAAGCTGTGAAGACTTGGCCGAGACCTACGACGCCTACAGAAGTTTGTAGCTTTCTGGGGTTGGCAGGTTATTATAGAATATTCGTAGAGGGCTTTTCATCTATTTCAGCCCCACTGACGAATCTAACCCAGAAGTAAGCCAAATTTCAGTGGAATGATGCTTGTGAGCGCAGCTTCCAAGAGTTGAAAGACAGGTTGACCTCAGCTCCGATCTTAACACTTCAAGAAGGGTCAGATGGCTACGTGGTATATTGTGATGCTTCCGGTGTCGAATTAGGATGTGTATTGATGCAGCATGGAAAGGTTATTGCATATGCTTCGAGACAATTACGGAAACATGAAAAGAATTATCCAACTCATGATCTCGAATTTGTTGCGATTATTCACGCCTTAAAAATATGGAGGCATTATTTTTATGGTGTCCATGTTGATATTTATACAGATCACAAAAGTCTTCAGTACATTTTCAAGTAAAAGGAGTTGAACCTGCGACAGAGGCGGTGGTTAGAATTGTTAAAAGATTATGATGTGAACATTTTGTACCACCCCGGAAAAGCGAATGTAGTAGCCGATGCGCTTAGCCACCGATCAATGGGCAGTTTATGTGAAGTCCCTCCGAAAAATAAATAAATGGTTCATGAGCTCCGCCAACTAGCAAATCTTGGAGTGCGCGTAATCGATTCGGGTAATGTGGGGATTAGTATCAATGATCCCACAATTTCATCCTTGGATATGGAAGTGAAAGAACGGTAGTATGAAGATCCTAAATTGTGTCATTACAAAGACACATATCATGGAAAAGAAAAGACTTCATTTGAAGTTCCTATGGATGGAATTCTTAGCTACCGAGGCAGGCTATGTGTGCCGAATGTAGCAGAATTGCGTCGACGAATTCTAGAAGAAGCACATTTTTCCCGGTATTCTATTCACCCTGGTGCAACTAAAATGTATTGTGATCTCAAGATGAAGTATTGGTGGGAGAGCATGAAGAGAAACATAGCTTAATTTGTAGCACAGTGCCCTAATTGCCAACAAGTAAAAGTGGAACATCAGAAGTGTTACACCTCGGAAAAATTTTCCATTGGTACGTAAGTGAACGAACTAGTGATAAGTATGAGTGCATGATGTCCATGAGCAAGAAACGACGTTTGATGACCTTAGGCAAGATTTCGAAGGTATCCGATGTGAGATGAGAAAGTTGGCTAAATTAAGGTGAGATATAAGGTAAGCAATGCATGTGCATGGACGTGGGTGATTAAAATGAGAAGTCTAAGAAATATGGGAAGTTGCAGAATTGCAACTGCCCAGTGGTCGTAAAGTACTAGGACGGACCGTAAATTGGTATACGTTCCGTAAACTAGCAGGTCGTAAACTACCATGCAAGGCTTCAACTTTCTGCCAGCCGAGAAATGGTAAAATACGACCTGGAGGACGGACCGTAAAGTGATTTACGGCCCGTAAACCATGGTCGTAAATCACCATGCAAGCAGCCAAAGCTTCTGGTTCTGGAAATGGTTAAAGACGATCGCGAGGGACGGTCCGTAAACTGCAATACGGGCCGTAAACCATGATGGACGACCACTGTTCACCTCAGCACAAATTTTGCAAGTCATTAAATAAAGGGACCAACACTTGTTTTATTTCATTACAACATTACCCCACTTCTCTCTAAAACCTCTCTGTACATTTATTATACAAGTTTTCAAGGATATTTGAGGATCAACAACATAAAACAAGGTGAATCAAGAGTAAGAACATCATCAAACATCATCTAGGTCAAGAAATCCAAATGGAGAAAAACTAGGGTTTGCTCAAAGTGGAGTATTATTAACCAAAGCTTGTTCCTACAACTTCTAAGGTAAGATTCATGATTTTTACATGATGTTTAAGGTATTGACGAGTTGAAATACATGGATTGTAGAAAATATGGTCAAGTAGGTCATGAATGATGAATAGTGACATTTTGAGGAATAGTTTGAATTGAATCATGAATGTTGTTGTGTTGTGATGTGAATGTATTATAAATGGCACTAAGATCATGAACTAGAAACTTTAGACGAATGGACGAAGTTGGATGTTATGACCATGAATATGGGTGAATTAGAGGCAAATTAAGGAATCTAGATAATGTGGATAATGTGAATGACTAATGTCCATTGTTATGATATTAATGAAGGTATAGACGCTAGCATTGGGAGAAAGCGTGCAAATGTAGAATTGTCCGACGAAAAGGTATGTAAGGCTAACCCTTGTTTCATAAAGCATGGTTCCTTGGCCAAACTCTTAAATCCTCAATATGAGTATGTTGTATTCAAACGATTGACACTCCGAGCTCATAAGCTCACGATCCTCGATATGTGCTACGATTGTACTACGCACCCCATATGACGAGTAAGCATAAGATATAGATGTAGTGAAAATGATGATGATAGTGATGACGATGGTAATAATAATGATGCTAAAGGTGCCTACGGGCTATTATACTTACATGTGCCTATGAAGGGCTATAATGACACCCCGAGCTTATAACGCCGGGTAGGATATATGTATATGAATATGTATAAAGTATGTATAAGATTACGAAACGCGTGCACACCTCTGCAGATGGTACGGATAACCCTGAAGCCTTGGTAGGGCCAGGTATGAGCAACCTTGAGCCTTGGTTGGCCAAGTATGTATGAAACACCGATCCTATGAGGTCGGGTATGCTATGTAAATGCTATGTATATGAAATGACTATGTATATAATATGAATATGAATGTGATAAGACTATGTATAAGAATACGAATAAGGACATGTATACGAATATGAGCATAAGTATGGTACGAGTACTATTATGGAATACGGATGATGACGTAGGTGTACAAATACGTATGAAAAATGGAAAGTCCTACGAAAGGCAGGTAAGTGCTATGACGATGATATTATTGTCTCCCCCCTCCTATGCTATTTCATATGTTGTTCATGATGCTTATTTATTGATGTTTCTCATGCTTTACATACTCAGTACATTCTTCATACTGACGTCCTTTTGTTTGTGGACGCTGCGTCATGCCCGCAGGTGCACAGGGAGACAGACTTGATCCATAGCTGCCTATTCGAAGATTACATAGAGAGCTCCATTTCCTTCAGAGCCATATCTTTTGGGTACTCATTCTTTTGTGTATATAATTATGGGCATAGCGGGGTCCTGTCCCGCTAATGTGATATGTTATACTCTTAGAGGCTCGTAGACATGTGTGTGTGTGGGTAGATTTGTTTGGCCTTGTCGGCCTATGTTTTGTATATCATTTTATCGGCCACGTTGGCCCATGTACATTGATGTGGCATCGATGCTTATGATGATATAAATGTGTTGTTGTCCAAATGGGACTAGTTGACGAATAAATGGAAATGCATGTATAATTATGTGGCTCACCTAGATATAAGCATAAGAGTAAGCTAAGAGAGTGCCCGGGTGGGCTAGCACCGGGTGCTCGTCGCGGCTCCGAGTCGGGTCGTGACAAAACTGGTATCAGAGCAGTTCAGTCCTAGGGTGTGTCTACGAGCCGTGTCTAGTAGAGTCTTGGTTATGGGTGTGTTGCGCGCCACACTTATAAACAAGAAGTTGCGGGCATTTTAAGAATAAATGACCTTCTTTCTTCATAAGAATCGTGCGATAGAGCTATGATGTAGGATTTTCTTGCTCCTAAATCGTGTGTTGTGTATTTCAGAGATGCCTAAAAAGGGAAAGACTATGGCAGCCCAAAAGGGCAAGACGGTGGTAGAGAAGCAGGCTAAGAAAGCACCGCCACCGGTAGTAGAGGAAAGTGAGTCCCAGGGTGCGGCTCAATCTCAGTCCTCCCAGACAGTGCCCGTCTCTGTGGAGCGTGAGGGAGCCTCATCCCCAGCTCCAGCACCCCCAGCTCCTCCACCAAATGCTTCGGGCCAAGATGTAAAAGAGGCCATTACGTTATTGACTCAATTGGTTGCGGCCCAGGCTCAGAGGCACAGTTCAGGGTATGGTGATAGGGCTGTTAGTGCAAGGGCCTGTGATTTCATTACTTTGAACCCTCCGGAATTATTTAGGTCAAAACCGGAAGAGGATCCCCAGGACTTTATTGATAGTATGCTAAGGACGCTCTGATTGATACATGCTTCGGACACCGAGTCAGTGGAGTTAGCGTCATATAGGTTGAGAGATGTCTCGATTCAGTGGTATATGGTATGGATGGCTTCACGGGGAGCAAATGTACCTCCCCCGGTATGGCAAGAGTTTGTTGATGCTTTTCTCCGTCATTATATGCCCCCAGAAGTTCGGCGAGCTAGGGCCGATAAATTCTTAAATTTGAGGCAAGGCAGTATGAGTGCCCTAGAGTATAGCCTCCGTTTTAACTCCTTGGCCAGGTATGCTTCGGCCATGGTAGCAGATATGGGCGACAGGGTACACCGATTTGTAAAGGGCCTAGGGCCCCATCTGATGGATAAATGTTTGACTGCGTCCCTTCAGGACGGTATGGACATTGCACGCATTCAGGCACATGCTCAGAACTTAAAAGAAAGCCTACAGCAGCGAAGAGGTGAACGTGAGCAAGATCGGGGACATAACAAGAGGGCCAGATCTTCAGGCCCAATGAGTGAGTCCCGAAGAAGACACAGGCAACAGTTCCCTAGACATTCGGGCTATTCTATTACCAGTGCACCTCCACGGTTTTCAGGCCAGAGCCTTGATAGATCTACTCATCCCGGGCCGAGTCAGAGTTATTCGGGGTCCCAGTTTAGAGGTGATTCATGCTAGTCAAGGCCACCTATACCACGATGTTCGCAGTGTGGGAAGTCGCATTGGGGTCAATGCCGATTGGGTTCAGATGTTTGCTATTCATGTGGTCGACCAGGCCATATTATGTGTGATTGCCCCTCAGTACATAGTAGAGGTAGGACCCAACCATCAGGGTCGGTAGCCGGATCTTCGATATCTGTGCGCCCTACGGGGCCAGGTTCACATGCGCCAGTCGGCCATGGTAGAGGTAGAGGTAGAGCTCCCAGTACTAGCGGTCCTCAGCACCGTATTTATGCCTTGGCTGGACGCCAAGATCTAGAGTCTTCTCTGGACGTGGTCACAGGTATATTATCGGTATTCTCTCATGATGTATATGCTTTGATTGATCCGGGATCCACGTTATCATATGTTACTCCTTATATTGCGGGTCAATTTATAGTTGAGCCGGAGTCGATCAAACCTTTTGAGGTGTCCACACCCGTGGGTGAATCGGTAATAGCTAGCCGAGTATATAGGGATTGTATAGTCACGATTTGTGACCGTCATACCATGATTGATTTGCCTGAGCTAGAAATGGTAGATTTTGATGTTATTATGGGCATGGATTGGTTAGCTTCTTGTTATGCCAATGTTGATTGCCGAATGAAGATGGTTCGTTTCCAGTTTCCGGGAGAACCAGTCTTAGAATGGAAAGGGAATGCGGCATCACCAAAAGGTAGATTTATTTCCTATCTAAAGGCAAGGGAGATGATCACGAAAGGATGTATTTATCATCTAGTGCAAGTTAAAGATGTAGAAGCTGAATCACCGACCCTTCAGTCAGTTCCCGTAGTGAACGAATTTTCGGATGTGTTCCCGGAAGAGCTTCCAGGATTTCCTCTCGAACGGGAGATTGATTTTACCATTAATGTGTTGCCAGGCATCACACCTATATCTATTCCTCCATATAGAATGGCACCCACAGAATTGAAAGAGTTGAAGGAGCAATTGAAGGACTTGCTTGATAAAGGCTTCATTAGGACTAGTTCATCCCCATGGGGAGCGCCCGTATTGTTTGTCCGAAAGAAAGATGGCTCCCTGAGAATGTGCATTGATTATAGGCAATTGAATAAAGTAACGATTAAGAATAAATATCCTCTCCCAAGGATTGATGACTTGTTTGATTAATTACAAGGCGCCAAATGGTTTTCAAAGATTTATTTGAGGTCCGAGTATCATCAAGTGAGGGTTAGGGAGAAAGATATCCCTAAGACAGCCTTCAGAACGAGATATGGTCATTTTGAATTCTGGGTGATGTCATTTGGGCTAACTAATGCGCCAGCGGTATTTATGGATTTGATGAATAATGTGTTCCAGTCCTTTCTGGACTTATTTGTAATCATATTCTTTGATGATATTTTGGTGTATTCTAGATCCGAAGCAGAACATGCGGATCATTTGCGTATTGTCCTTGGAGTTCTTCGAACTCGAGAATTGTTTGCAAAGTTTTCCAAATGTGAGTTCTGGTTGAACTCAGTGGCATTTTTCGGGCATATTATGGCAGCCGATGGTATTCGAGTGGATAGTCAAAAGATTGAGGCCGTGAAGACTTGGCCAAGACCCACAACTGCTACAGAGGTTCGTAGCTTTCTGGGCTTAGCAGGTTATTACAGGAGATTCGTTGAAGGTTTTTCCTCTATTTCTGCACCACTCACAAAGTTGACATAGAAATCAGCCAAGTTTCAATGGACAGATGCTTGTGAACGTAGTTTCCAAGAGTTAAAGGGTCGGTTGACTTCTGCCCCAGTTCTGACACTTCCAGAGGGATTGGAAGGATAAGTTGTGTATTGCGACACTTCAGGTGTTGGGCTAGGCTGTGTGTTGATGCAACATGGCAAGGTGATTGCGTATGCTTCAAGGCAATTGCGGAAATATGAGCAGAATTATCCTACCCATGACATAGAATTGGCCGCGGTGGTCCATGCATTAAAGATATGGAGACATTACTTATATGGTGTCCACGTGGATATTTACACAGATCATAAGAGTCTTCAATACATCTTCAAGCAGAAAGAGTTGAATTTGCGGCAACGACGATGGCTAGAGTTGCTAAAAGACTATGATGTTGAGATCCTATACCACCCCGGAAAGGCAAATGTGGTGGCTGATGCTCTTAGCCGTAGGTCGATGGTAAGTCTAAGTGATGTACGACCAGAAAAGAAAGAGATGGCCTGTGAGCTTCACCAGTTAGCTAGCCTAGGAGTCCGAGTAGTGGACTCAGGTAGCAGCGGAGCTACTATCCAGAATACCGCAGTCTCGTCGCTAGTGGCAGAAGTGAAAGAGCGACAATATGAGGATCCCATGCTAATGAAGTACAGAAATACACTCCCTCAGAAAAAGGAGTCATCATTTGACATTTCAGGAGACGGAGCTCTCCGATGTGGCAAGTTTACGCCACCAGAATTTGAGAGAAGCTCATAGTTCCCGTTATTCTGTTCACCCCGGAGCGACGAAGATGTATCACGATCTTAAGTCTATATATTGGTGGAATGGGATGAATAAAGATATAGCGGAATTCGTAGTTCAGTGTCCTAATTGCCAACAAGTGAAGATTGAACACCAAAAGCCGGGTGGATTGTTGCAAGCTATAGAAATCCCAACTTGGAAGTGGGAAGTGATTAACATGGACTTCATTTCAGGCTTACCCCGTTCTCGACGTAAGTATGATTCCACATGGGTGATTGTGGATAGACTCACCAAGTCAGCTCATTTCTTACCGGTCAGGACGACCTATGCGGCAGAAGATTATGCGAAGCTTTATCTTAAAGAGATAGTAAAACTCCATGGCGTCCCGGTATCTATTATCTCCGACAGAGGGACTCAGTTTACAGCTAAGTTTTGGAGGTCTTTCCAAGAGGGTTCAGGGACCCGAGTTAGCCTTAGCACGGTATTTCATCCCCAGACCGATGGACAAGCTGAACGTACTATTCAGACTCTTGAGGATATGTTACGAGCATGTATGATAGATTTTGGAGGGAATTGGGATGATCATTTGCCACTCATTGAATTTGCTTACAATAATAGTTATCATTCCAGCATTCAAATGGCACCATATGAAGCTTTATATGGGCGAAAGTGTAGATCCCCAATTGGGTGGTTCGATACTAGAGAAACTAAATTGATAGGGCCAGACTTGGTCCAGCAAGCTATAGACTTGGAGTTCAAAGTGAAGGATTGGGTATTCTTGAAAGTGTCGCCAATGAAAGGCGTTATGAGATTCGGTAAAAAGGGGAAGCTTAGTCCCCGGTATATTGGACCATATGAGATTGTGCGCAAAATAGGCAAAGTGGCCTATGAGTTAAATCTACCTCCGGAATTGGAGTCAGTCTATCCAATATTTCATGTCTCGATGCTTCGAAAATGTGTTGGAAATCCCACTAGTATCGTCCCAGTAAATGATGTGCAAGTGACAGAGAAATTGACTTATGAAGAGGTACCCATTGCCATATTAGACAGGCAAGTACGGAGCCTTAGAAACAAAGAGGTGTCCTCAGTTAAGGTTCTATGGAGAAGCAGTAAACGAGAGGAGATGACATGGGAAGCAGAAGAAAGTATGCGATCCAAATATCCACATTTATTTCAGCCCTTGGAAGAAGCCCAAGATGAGACGTCAAGATCATAAGGTATGTATATTTTCCTTTTATGCTTTTGGGTCATGTGTGGCCAAAATTTTATGTTGTTATGTTGTGGCCCTGTGTGGCATCGATATTATGGGTTGTTGTGGCAGGATGGTAGCGCCATATTATAAGGGAAACTCTGGCGAAATTTTTGTAGAATTCCCGAGCACTTTAACATTCGGGGACGAATGTTCTTAAGGGGGAAAGAATGTTACACCTCGGAAAAATTTTCCGTTGGTACGTAAGTGAACGAACTAGTGATAAGTATGAGTGCATGATGTCCATGAGCAAGAAACGACGTTTGATGACCTTAGGCGAGATTTCGAAGGTATCCGATGTGAGATGAGAAAGTTGGCTAAATTAAGATGAGATATAAGGTAAGCAATGCATGTGCATGGACGTGGGTGATTACAATGAGAAGTCTAAGAAATATGGGAAGTTGCAGAATTTCAACTGCCCAGTGGTCGTAAAGTGCTAGGACGGACCGTAAACTGGTATACGGTCCGTAAACTAGCTAAGTTCTGGAAGTCCTTCCAAGAAGGTCTAGGCACTCAAGTGAAGCTTAGCACGGCATTTCATCCGCAGACCGATGGACAAGCCGAGCGTACTATTCAAACCTTGGAAGATATGCTAGGAGCATGTGTGCTGGATTTCGGTGGAAGTTGGGATGATCATTTACCGCTAATAGAATTTGCATACAATAATAATTATCATTCCAGCATTCAAATGGCTCCATATGAAGCTTTATATGAAAGGAAATGTAGATCCCCAATCGGATGGTTAGAAATAGGAGAAGCACAACTAGTAGGCCCTGAATTAATTCAACAAGCGGTGGAAAAAGTTAAGGTGATCCGAGATCGATTGTTAACAGCCCAAATTCGCCAAAAGTCTTATGCAGACAATCACCGACGAGACTTGGAATTTCAAGTTAGTGATTGGGTATTTTTGAAAGTAACGCCAATGAAAGGGGTGATGAGATTTGGTAAGAAAGGGAAGCTAAGTCCTGTATACATTAGACCCTATAAAATTATCCGCAAGGTGGGTCATGTAGCCTATGAACTGGATTTTCCTTCGGAGCTTGAATCAGTCCATCCAGTCTTCCACGTTTCGATGCTCCGCAAGTGTATTGGAGATCGCATAAAGATTGTCCCGATAGATGATGTGCAAGTGACAGAAAGGCTAACCTATGAAGAGGTGCCTATTGCTATTTTAGACTGGCACGTGTGAACACTCCGAAATAAAGAGGTAGCTTCAGTGAAAGTCTTATGGCGAAACAACAATCGGGAAGAAATGACTTGGGAGGCTGAAGAGAAGATGAATTCCAAGTACCCGCATTTATTCCAACCCCCAGAGGAGATTCAAGATGAAACGCCAACGATATGAGGTATATATGCTTATTTTTCATGGTTTTGGTCGTGTGTGGCCATAGATATGTCGATGTTGTGATGTAGCCCTGTGAGGCGATGATATTATAGGTTGTTGTGACAGGTTGGTAGTGCCAAATTACATGGGAAACTCTTGCGAAATTTTCGTAGAATTCCGAGTGTTTTAACATTCGAGGACAAATGTTCCAAAAGGGGGGGGGGGGGGGGGGAAGAGTGTTACACCTTGGAAATTTCCCCGTGAACGTACAACGAACAGACTAGCCAAGGATACGGGTATATGGTGTTTTCATGAGAAGGGAATGACATTTGACGACCCTAAGTAAAATTTCAAAGGCAATGGGAACAAGAGATAGGTTAAGCTCCACAATGACAAATTATAGGTCTTGAAGACTTGAAAGTTACAGATTTTCACTTTGGCCCAGTTGGTCGTAAAATGAAATACGGACCGTAAAGTAGTATACGGCCTGTAAACCACCATGTCGTATTCCAACTCACAAAACTTCAATTTCTGTCAAATGGTTAAATACGACTTGGAATACGGACCGTAAATTGAAATACGACCCGTAAACTGCAATCGTAAATCACCATGATCCTCAGCATACCTTTCTGGTTTTGATATGCTTAAATACGACCACGATATACAACCCGTAAATTGGAATACGAACGGTAAAATGGGTTTACGACCACTGTGCACTTCAGTCACTGTTCATTCCGGATTAGATTTTAAGTCATTAAAAGGAGACCTAACCTCATTCAATTCATTTCAACTCCACGATATTTCTCTCTAGAAACCTCTAGAATACTCTCAACTCTTAAACTACAAGAATTCAAAGGAAATTAGTGATCAACTACATGAAACCCACGAAATCAAGTGTAAGAATCACACTAAAGTTCATCTTTCTCAAGAAAACCCAAAAGAAGTGAAGTAGGGTTTTGGTGCTAAAAGAGTAATTCCATTCAAGGTTTGTTCAACCATCATCTAAGGTAAGCTTATGACTAAAACATATTGTTTAAGGTATTGCAAGGTTAAGATAATTGAATTTTAAAAAGACATAGGAAATGGGTCATTTGTGAGTGAATAATGTCATGGTTGGATAGTAGTTGGGTTAGATTATGAATGATGGAGTGTTGTGATTATGAATATGTTATAAATGACATTTAGGCCATGAAAGAAGTATTAGATATGAGGAGACGCGATAGTAAGCTCTAACCATAAATGTGGAGAAATTGAAGAAAAATGGTAGATTGTGGTCGGTGTATATAAATAATGATTGTTGATTGCGATATTGTGAATGTTGTGGTGAGCGTGTGGGAGTTGATATAGGATGTGGGAAAAGTAGTATAACCAAAGGAAGTGTCGCCCAATCTTC
This sequence comes from Lycium barbarum, assembly GCF_019175385.1. Taxonomy (NCBI): domain Eukaryota; kingdom Viridiplantae; phylum Streptophyta; class Magnoliopsida; order Solanales; family Solanaceae; genus Lycium; species Lycium barbarum. The sequence goes on along the minus strand of NC_083342.1, from coordinate 56,200,228 downwards.
CTTAGAAAGAGTAGCGCGTTCTTATAGTCGATTAACTAACGTAAATGCGAATTCTCTTTTGAAGGTAGAAACGTGATATCGAAGGAGAACAAGCGAATGATAGCTTAGTTAAACATCAATGGTATGTGAGGCTAGCCCTTTCCTTCTAATGGCATGAATCTTCTAGCATGATTTTTCTTTTTCTTCATGAGTTCCTATATTCCGGAAAGCTAAAAGCCTATATCTATGAATGGTACTATAAGATAAGAGATATGATATGATGATCCTAAAATGGCATGATGTTATTTATTTCTCACACTCACCTTATATGTTAGTTCTTTCAAGGTGAGGCAGAATGTCAATAATTGCTCCATAATGAAATCGGGGGATCACGACCTTACGCCACCCCGATAAAGTAAAGTTTTTCATAAGCCTTATGTATGTATTATGATAAGAATGTTACGATACGAATATTATGATGAGAATGTATGATGATGATGTAACACCGCGCCTAGTTGGCCGGGCAGTCACCGCTAAGGCGGGCAACTATACGATACACCATGGCCAAATGGCTTGGGCAGACACCACTAGTGGGCGGCATGAGATGATACCCTGGATGCGGAAGGCCTGGACGCAGGCTAATGTTATGATTATAACACTGATCCGATATGGACGGGCAGCTTATACATTATTACACCGTACCTATATGGGCAGACAACTTATATATTTATGCACACATACCCTGATGATGACTATGAGTAAGCCAGCATGCATTATTTCTTTTACACTTGATAGTCAGATACAGTTATTCCATATTGGTACTTCTTGTATATCATTGCCTTATTTCCTTATTTAGGCCTCTCATACTCAGTACAATATTCGTACTGACGTCCGCTTTCTTTGGACGCTGTGATCATGCCCATAGGTAGACAGGGAGGAGAACTCGATCCAGACCAGCAGTAGCTGTCAGCTGATTGAAAGCACTACTTTGTTCGGAGGTGTTTATGATGATCCTTTTGTGTATATTCATGTATATGTATTTTTGGGCCTGATGGGGTCTTGTCCCGTTCTTATGTGTAGCACTCCAGTAGAGGCTCGTAGATGCGCAGTGTGGGTTAGATGTTTTCATGATTTATTTCTATGTATGTATATATTATTTTGATAGCCGAGAGGCTTATGCATATAAAAGTATTTTTGTGTTCTTGAATGAAAGATGAATTTTCCTACGATTTGAATATAAATTGATAAAAGAGCAGTAAATGAGTAAGGTGAGTAGTAGGACGAGTAGTGCTCGGTGGTTAGCCCCGGGTACTCGTCGCGGCCCCTAGCTGGGTCGTGACAAAAGTGGTATCAGAGCGGTTCAGTCCTAGGAAGTGTCTACGAGCCATGTCTAGGAGTGTCTTGTTTATGGTGTGTTGCATACCACATCAATAAACAAGAGGCTACAGGGCATTTAGGAAAAATGACCATCCTTCTTCTTATGCAATCGTGCGATAAAGCCGTGTATAAGATTTTATCCTCCCTAATTGTGTGTTATGATTTCAGAATGCCGCCAAAGGGAAAGGCTACAGCCGCCCAGAAGGGCAAGACTACGGCAAAGAGGCGGGTCGAAAGAGAACCTCCGATGAATTTAGAAGAATCTGAATCACATAATGATGCCTTATCTAACACTTCTTCTACCCCGCCTAATGTGGAAGGGCAAGGAGGAGCTCCAGCTCCAATTCCTCCACCGATTGCTTCGGGTCAACAAATGACCGAGGCCATACATATATTGACACAGTTGGTTGCCGCTCAGGCACAACGACAAAATGCGAGTTCAAGTGATCGGGCAGCAAGTACCAAAGCCCGTGATTTTATGAGCCTAAATCCTCCAAAGTTTTTCGAGTCAAAGCCGGATGAAGACCCACAAGGTTTCATAGATGAGGTGTTGAGGACATTGAAGATTTTCCATGCCTCCGAAACTAAATCCGTGGAGTTGGCATCTTATAGACTCCGTGATGTGGCTGTTTTGTGGTACAACAACTGGGTATTATCAAGAGGAGAGAATGCGCCTCCTCCGGTTTGGCAAGAATTCGTGGATGCTTTTATTCGTCACTATTTGCCACCCGAGGTCCGCGAGCTAGAGCGGATAGATTTCTAAATCTGAGGCAAGGAAATATGAGTGCCCGGGATTAAAGCATGCAATTTAATTCTTTGGCTAGATATGCCCCGGCTATTGTGGCCGACATGGGAGATCAGGTACATATATTTGTAAGTGGCCTAGGGCCACATTTAATCAGAGATTGATTGACGGCTTCCTTGCAAGACGGGATGGATATTTCCCGAATACATGCCCATGCTCCGAATTTAGAGGGGCGACAACAACCACCAAGAAGTTACCGCGATAACGAAAGAAAGCAAGGTAAGAGGGATAGATCTATGGGAGCAGGCAGTGGTTATAAAGGAGGATCAAGGCAGACATATTCTGGTTACTCGGACCAGTCGGTGACCAGTGCACCTCCCCGATTTGCAGGTAGGAGATTTGATCGCTCCTTCCGCTCAGGACAGGGTCAGAGTTCGAGGGCTCCAGATTCCCAAATCAGGGAAGATTATAGCCAGAGGAGACCTCCAGTACCGCGATACAGCCAGTGCGGTAGATTGCATTCCGGACAGTGTCGCCAGGGTTCGGACGCTTGCTATACTTGCGGCCAAGTTGGGCACATGATGAGAGATTGCCCGTCGATGAGTGGTAGAGTTGGGGTTCAGCCCACAGGTTCAGCAGCTGGTTCTTCCTCAGCACGCCCGGCAGGACAGATTCCCAGACGTCAGCCGACCGAGGTAGAGGTAGAGGGGCAGCATCTACTTCAGGTGTCACTCAGCCCCCGTTTATATGCTTTAGCTGGACGGCAGGATCTTGAGTCCTCCCCGAATGTGGTTACAGGTACATTGTCTATATTTTCTCGTCATGTGTATGCATTGATAGATCCGAGTTCTACCTTTTCTTATATTACTCCATATGTTGCCGGTTGTATTGGGGTGAAACCTGAGCCAATCAAACCTTTCGAGGTATCTACTCCAGTTCGTGATCCCGTGATAGGAAGACAAGGGTATAAGAATTGTGTAGTTGTGATATGTGATCGCCAGACCACAACTGATTTGATTGAGTTGGAGATGTTAGATTTTGATGTAATTATGGGTATGGATTGGTTGGTCTCGTGCTATGCTAATGTTTATTGCCGATTGAAAGTGGTTCGATTTCAATTTCCGGGAGAGCCCGTGCTTGAATGGAAGGGTAATGCAGCATCTCCAAAGGGTAGGTTTATTTCCTACCTTAAGGCAAGGAAGATGATAGCCAAGGGTTATATTTATCATTTAGTTCGGGTTCATGACACCGAGTCAAAGCCACCAACTTTCTAATAAGTTCCGGTAGTGAATGAATTTCCGAATGTATTCCCAGATGAACTTCCAGGTCATCCTCCGGAAAGAGAGATTGACTTCGCCATTGATGTGTTGCCGGGCACCAAGCCTATTTCTATTCTTCCTTATCGAATGGCTCCAGCAGAATTAAAAGAGCTAAAGGCGCAATTGAAAGACTTGCTTGAAAAGGGGTTTATTAGACCCAGTTCATCACCGTGGAGAGCACCAGTCTTGTTTGTAAGGAAGAAAGATGGATCTCTACGAATGTGTATCAACTATAGGCAGTTGAACAAGGTGACCATAATGAATAGATATCCTATTTCGAGGATTGATGATTTATTTGATCAGCTACAGGGTGGCAAATGGTTTTCAAAAATAGATTTGAGATCGAGTTATCATCAAGTGAGAGTTAGAGTAGCGGATATTCCCAAGACGGTCTTTAGAACGAGATATGGTCACTATGAATTCCGAGTGATGTCGTTTGGGTTGACTAATTCTCCGGTCGTGTTTATGAATTTAATGAACAACATATTCAGGCCTCTTTTGGATTTATTTGTGATAGTATTTATTGATGATATTCTCGTGTATTCTCGCACGGAATCAGAACATGCAGATCACTTGCGAATTGTTCTTGGCATTTTTCGAGCCCGAGAATTGTATGCAAAATTTTCAAAGTGCGCGTTCTGGAAAAATTCTGTGACATTTTTGGGCCATGTTATCTCAGATGATGGCATTCGAGTTGACACTCAGAAAATTGAAGCCGTGAAGACTTGGCCGAGGCCTACGACGGCTACACAAGTTCGTAGCTTTCTGGGTGTTATATCCCGTATTTTGTATATTCGGGTATTTTAAAGTGATCGCGATAAGTTAAGGGTAAGGCTATATTTTAATCTTTTTTATCACCTAAGTTGCTTATGAATGTTATTGGTATGGTAGTATTGAGAAAGGCTAAGGGAAACTTTTGAATTGGGAAAATAATTTTCATGAGTTACAAAACAAAAATAAATATATAGTAGTCTTGAAATAAAAGGGCCATGTGGCCGTCCATATTGGGTATGGGCCAAGGCCCACATGGATGAATTATATATGTGAAATTAGATGAGTAATTCCACACATTTTTCATATTTATCCTTAAGAAATTTCGAGAAACTTGGATTGGAAAACAAGAAGGGCCATATTCGGCCAAGATATGCCAAAATTGACCCCTTGAAAATCTTGATCAAAAATTATTTTCTTCTAGCATTCCTACCAATTGGAAGGCCCTCTTTAACGTGGGATAGTTGTTGGAGCAATTAAACCGCTCTTCGTTGCAAGTTCATAACCCTAGACAAGTGAGAAGTTAAGGGAAAAAGGTAAGATTTAATGTTCTTTTATATGTTATGGATAGTTGTGTATGATGTAGTATGTAGAGATTAATGAAAATCATGAAATATGGATGTTATGTTGTGGCCGAGTATGTGTTGTATTGTGTAGGAATGATGGATCAATTTTACTTGGTACTTTGGTTGTTGTTGTTGTGGATTCTATGGTGAAAATGAGAGTTTCATGATTCAAGCTGAAGTTGAAATTATTGTGGGATGTTTTGGAAGCCAATGTGATTTGAATATAGTCTCTTGTATTTATGGAAAATAATGTTGTTAGCATGTGAATTATTGGTGCAGTTCATGAATTTGAAAGAAGGAAATGTGTTGTTATTGTTCTTGTTGAATTTGGAAGGTTTCGGGTGGAGTGGAGTATTAGTTAGACTATCTTGAATATTATGCGGATTGTTTTAAGTGTTCTTGAATGTTGTTTGAATGGTTTCGAATTAGTACTTGAATATGTGAGCAATTATGAATTGAACATAAATGAAACAACGTCGAAGTTTATAGAAAGAAGTTTCTAACGTTGGGATGTGTTTTGAAATGGTCGTTGATATTGTTAGAATGACTGTTGATATTGTTGTTGATAATTTGGCCGAGTTGAATTCTCAGATTTTTTGTTGATGATTTGGCCGCGTTGGATTCTCGGGGTTAGTTGTAATTACAGGGCAAATGCTGCCGAAATTTCTGTAAATAAAGTGTTGATTTAGAATTGGACTCTTGAGTGTTTATGGCTAATGTTTGGTGTATACCAATAATTGTTGTAGATCTTGTGAAGCCAAAGACTTAAGTTCGGGTTAGCTTAGGAAGCGGACAAGGTATGTAAAGCTTACCCTTTCTTTCTTTTGGCATGTCCTAGAGCTAAGTAAGTTATGATACGTATCTTGGAGTAACTCCATTCTTGATTCCGAGCTTGATAATGATTCTTATTCACTTCTTGATATGAGTATACTTAGTATAGTCGAGCTTATTGTACGATTAAATAACAAGCAAAGCATAAAGAGTTCTTGTTTTTTTTAAAAAGAGTTTTGTAAGTAGTAACGTCCCTAATTTTTGTAGATGGTCTCGGATTGTCTTGGAAATGTTCGTAGAGGTTTCTATAATGAATGACGTTCCTAACATGATTGTTGCTTCGATTTTCCAAAAATGGCTTCTGAAACGTTCGTAGAAGGTTCTGTATTTCAAACGCTCATAACTTTCTTATACTAAATCGGATTGACCCGAAACTTGTTTCTGAGCCTTCAGGTGTCGGTAAGTATACTTGTCCATTGAGTCTTAAAATTAATTTACATGCATATGGTTTTACTAATGGTTTCGATAAAAATTAGCTTTGTACTAAAGGATGGTTTCGAGAAAAATTAGCTTTGCACTAAAGGAAACATAAAGTTGATTTTTAAAACCACTCCGAAGGGGGTGCGAGATTTCCAAGAATAAGCTACTTGATGATTTCATGACGTGGCTAAGTGTGCTATGGCCTCAGCTTGTGCCTGAGTGTGCTATGGCCTCAGCTTATGCCTGAGTGTGCTATGGCCTCAGCTTATGTCTGAGTGTGCTATTTTCAAAACCACTCCGAAGGGGGTGCGGAGTTTTACTACTTCATTTCATTTACGACTTATGTCTAATTTCCGTCATCATTATTATTAATGCCGGAAGCGGCATGCCCGAAGGGGCCATCATTATTATTATGTCGCAAGCGGCATGCCCGAAGGGGCCAAGATTAGTACTATTATGTCGCAAGTGGCATGCCCAAAGGGGCCATCATTATTATTATGCCTGAAGCGGCATGCCCGAAGGGGCTACCATCATTATTACTATGCTGGAAGCGGCATGCCCAAAGGGTCCATCATTATCATGATGCCGGAAGCGGCATGCCCGAAGGGGCCACCATCATTATTATGCCAGAAGCGGCCATCCGAAGGGACTATTATGTTACTATGTCGGAAGCGGCTGTCCGAAGGGACTATTGTGATACTATATTTATATTGTGCATTCTAGAATTTGTGTATGCCGTATTTATATTCTGTATGCTAGAATTTTTGTAAGGTACCATATGGCACGGTTCAAAATGCTATTCCAGGTTACTCCCGGGCAGCTTCTAAACTTGTTTACTGTTACGCTTTTTTCTTGTTTAAGATTCAGTAATGCTTTACATATTCAGTACATATTCCGTACTGACCCCCTTTCTTCGGGGGCTGCATTTCATGCCCGCAGGTTCAGGGACGCGGTTCGGCAATCCAGCCACCTAGGAGGAGTCAGCGCTGAGGGTCAGACAGCTCCACTTGCTTTGGAGACTGTTCCCGTTCTGGTATAATTCGGTGTATATATTGCGGGCACGATGGGGCCCTGTCCCATCACTTATGCACGGTCATACTCTTTTAGTAGTCTGCCAACATCGTGGGTGTCGTGGTTACTGTGTGGCCTTGTCGGCCATCATTTTGTTGTATAAAAGTGTTGGTAGCCTCGTTGGCTTGCCTTGTCATATGTTATGTATATATATATAAGTATGCTTTGGGATGTTTGATTTACAGGTCGACTTTGGTATTCTATTTACAGCTTTCAGACCTAGTAAAAAAAAAAACTATTGAATGCCATATTTGAGAACAGGTGACCTAAGTTAGGTTATCCGACAGGTTAAGCTGGGTCACTCGTCATGGCCCTAGTTTGGGTCGTGACAAAAGTGGTATCAGAGCAGTTCGGTCCTCGGCATGTTCGCAGACGGTGTCTAGTAGAGTCTTGTTTATCGGTGTGTTGTGCACTACATCTATAAACAGGAGGCTACAAGACATTAATAGGGTGTAATTCCTTCTTTCATGTTGAAGATCATGCGGATAGAGTTGTGTCGTAAATGAAGTCCTTAGTCTAATAATCTTGTATGATTTCAGAGATGACTAGGAAGACTACAGCGACAGCAGCCCGGAAGGGCAAATCAGTTCTGGATGAGGCAGTTAGCCAAGCCCCTAGGTCTACCAGAGCTCAGACTTACACTGGGATACACATTCAGTCCCAGAGTTCTCCTACTTCCCCATCTTCGGGGGAGCTCAGAGGGGCACCTGATCCAGCCCCAGCTTCAGCACCAGCACCGGTACCTCCAGTCCCTCAGCCGGATGCTTGGGGTCAGGAGATAAGAGAGATGAGAGATTCTATACATTTGTTGAATCAGATACAGGAGGCTACAAGACATTAATAGGGTGTCATTCCTTCTTTCATGTTGAAGATCGTGCGGATAGAGTTGTGTCGTAAGTGAAGTCCTTAGTCTAATAATCTTGTATGATTTCAGCAATGACTAGGAAGACTAAAGCGACAGCAGCCCGGAAGGGCAAATCAGTTGTGGATGAGGCAGTTAGCCAAGCCCCTAGGTCTTCCAGAGCTCAGACTTACGCTGGGATACACATTCAGTCCCAGAGTTCTCCTACTCCCCCATCTTCGGAGGAGCTCAGAGGGGCACCTGATCCAGCCCCAGCTCCAGCACCAGCACCGGTACCTCCAGTCCCTCAGCCGGATGCTCGGGGTCAGGAGATAATAGAGATGAGAGATTCTATACATTTGTTGACTCAGATACTTGCTACCCAGGCTGGACGACAGGATAGGGGTCATGAGTATCCAGATAGGGCTGCTAGTGCCAGAGCTCGAGATTTTCTTACATTAAATCCCCAGAATTTAAGGGCACTGACCCTAATACTTATCCTCAAGAGTTTATAGATGGTATGCAGCGCACCTTAAATGTGATGAAGGCGTCAGCTACAGAATCTGTTGAGTTAGCTGCTTATAGATTGCAGGGTATAGCAATTAATTGGTTTCAGTCATGGAGATTATCGAGAGGTAGAGATGCTCTTCCGCCGACTTGGCAGGAATTCTCAGATGCTTTTTTGCGTCATTAAATGCCACCCGAGTTGAGACGAGCAAGGGTCGATAGGTTCCTTAATTTGCGACAGGACAGCATGTCTGTTAGAGAGTATAGTGTGGAGTTTGATTCTTTGGCCAGATATGCCCCTTCTATAGTACAGGAAATGGAAGACAGAGTTCACCGATACGTGATGGGATTAGAGCCGGGGTTGCAGGAGGCTTGTATGGCAGTAGCGATGCAGCCAGGTATGGATATAGCGCGTATTCAGGCTTATGCTCAGGGGTCAGAGGATCGTAGGCGCCAGCGAGGGGCTACCTTAGAGCGGAGTAGCAGTCAGTCCAAGCGGGCTAGGTCAGAGGGTCAGTATAGAGGTTCCACTAACGAGAGTCGACCTCAGTATGGTGCACCTCCAAAGTTTTTAGGATCTCAGCGGGGTAGGGAGACTTTCCTCAGGCAGGGACAGAGTTCTTCTTATGCGTCGGGTCCTCAACAACAGGTGCGGTCAGGGCAGAAGGTGATGCCCCCTCCTCGATGTGCGACTTGCGGGAGGCATCATATAGGACGATGTCGACAGGTCCGAGGCACTATGCTAGAGAGTGTCCACAAGGAGTGGGTCATATTGTTCCAGAGAATTCGGTAGCAGTGTCGTCACCCTCAGTTAGAGCCCCCGAGACAGGACTCCAGACTTCTTCCGGCCGAGGTAGGGGCCGAGGTAGAGCATCTAGTTCTAGTACTGGGCCGCATCGTATCTACGCTCTAGGTGGGAGACCGGGTCTAGAGACACCGCAGGATGCACCATCAGGTATACCCTTCTTCAGATAATTTATTGGTGGATTTAAACTACATCCGAACCGTCCCTTATCATTATGACATGATGTATCACAACATAAGTGAGAATACGAGCATAGCGGTTAACAAGGTAAATCGAGACAAGAGATTTCGTGAGGCACTTAGTTGAAACCTTAAGACCATAACTATAAATCCGAACTAGGATAACCAAATAAAAGACTACCTTTGATAGAACCTTTCAACATTCGAGGACGAATGTTCTAAAGGGGGGGGGGGGAGGATGTTATATCCCGTATTTTGTATATTCGGGTATTTTAAGGTGATCGCGATAAGTTAAGGGTAAGGCTATATTTTAATCTTGTTTATCACCTAAGTTGCTTATGAATGTTATTGGTATGGTAGTATTGAGAAAGGCTAAGGGCAAATTTGGAATTGGGAAAATAATTTTCATGAGTTACAAAACAAAAAGAAATATATAGTAGTCTTGAAATAAAAGGGCCATGTGGCCGTCCATATTGGGTATGGGCCAAGGCCCACATGGATGAATTATATATGTGAAATTAGATGACTAATTCCACACATTTTTCATATTTATCCTTAAGAAATTTCAAGAAACTTGGAGAGGAAAACAAGAAGGGCCATATTCGGCCAAGCTATGCCAAAATTGACCCCTTGAAAATCTTGATCAAAAATTATTTTCTTCTAGCATTTCTACCAATTAGAAGGCCCTCTTTAACGTGGGATAGTTGTTGGAGCAATTAAACCGCTCTTTGTTGCAAGTTCATTACCCTAGCCAAGTGAGATGTTAAGGGAAAAAGGTAAGATTTAATCTTCTTTTATATGTTATGGATAGTTGTGTATGTTGTAGTATGTAGAGATGAATGAAAATCATGAAATATGGATGTTATGTTCTGGCCGAGTATGTGTTGTATTGTGTAGGAATGATGGATCTATTTTACTTGGTACTTTGGTTGTTGTTGTTGTGGATTCTATGGTGAAAATGAGAGTTTAATGATTCAAGTTGAAGTTGAAATTGTTGCGGGCTGTTTTGGAAGCCAATGTGATTTGAATATAGTCTCTTGTACTTATGGAAAATAATGTTGTTAGCATGTGAATTATTGGTGTAGTTCATGAATTTGAAAGAAGGAAATGAGTTATTATTGTTCTTGTTGAATTTGGAAGGTTTCGGGTGGAGTGGAGTATTGGTTAGACTATCTTGAATATTATGCGGACTGTTTGAAGTATTCTTGAATGTTGGTTGAATGGTTTCGGATTAGTACTTGAATATGTGAGCAATTATGAATTGAGCATAAATGAAACGCCGTTGAAGTTTATAGAAAGAAGTTGCTAACGTTTGGATGCGTTTTCAAATGGTCGTTGATATTGTTAGAATGACTGTTGATATTGTTGTTGATAATTTGGCCAAGTTGAATTCTCGGATTTGTTGTTGATGATTTGGCCGAGTTGGATTCTCGGGGTTAGTTGTATTTACAGGGGAAATGCTGCCAAACTTTCTGTAAATAAAGTGTTGATTTAGAATTAGACTCTTAAGTGTTTATGGCTAATGTTTGGTATATACCAATAATTGTTGTAGATCTTGTGAAGCCAAAGACTTAAGTTCGGGTTAGCTTAGGAAGCGGGCAAGGTATGTAAAGCTTACCCTTTCTTTCTTTTGGCATGTCCTAGAGCTAAGTAAGTTATGATACGTATTTTGGGGTAACTCCATTCTTGATTCCGAGCTTGTTAATGATTTTTATTCACTTCTTGATATGAGTATACTTAGTATAGTCGAGCTTATTGTACGATTAAATAACAAGCAAAGCATAAAGAGTTCTTGTTTTTTTTTTAAAAAGCGTTCTGTAAGTAGTAACGTCCCTAATTTTGTAGATGGTCTCGGATTGTCTTGGAAATGTTCGTAGAGGTTTCTATAATGAATGACGTTCCTAACATGATTGTTGCTTTGATTTTCCGAAAATGGCTTCTGAAACGTTCGTAGAATGTTCTGTACTTCAAACGCTCATAACTTTCTTATACTAAATCGGATTGACCAGAAACTTGTTTCTGAGCCTTCAGGTGTCGGTAAGTATACTTGTCCATTGAGTCTTAAAATTGATTTACATGCATATGGTTTTACTAATGGTTTCGAGAAAAATTAGCTTTGTACTAAAGGATGGTTTCGAGAAAAATTAGCTCTGCACTAAAGGAAACATAAAGTTGATTTTTAAAACCACTCCGAAGGGGTGCGAGATTTCCAAGACTAAGCTACTTGATGATTTTATGACGTGGCAGAGTGTGCTATGGCCTCAGCTTGTGCATGAGTGTGCTATGGCCTCAGCTTGTGCCTGAGTGTGCTATGGCCTCAGCTTGTGCCTGAGTGTCCTATGGCCTCAGCTTATGCCTGAGTGTGCTATGGTCTCAGCTTATGCTGAGTGTGCTATGGCCTCAGCTTATGTCTGAGTGTGCTATTTTCAAAACCACTCCGAAGGGGGTGCGGAGTTTTACAACTTCATTTCATTTACGACTTATGTCTACTTTCCGTCATCATTATTATTAATGCCGAAAGCGGCATGCCCGAAGGGGCCATAATTATTATTATGTCGCAAGCGGCATGCCCGAAGGGGCCAAGATTAATACTATTATGTCGCAAGTGGAATGCCCGAAGGGGCCATCATTATTATTATGCCGGAAGCGGCATGCGCGAAGGGGCCACCATCATTATTATTATGCCGGAAGCGGCATGCCCGAAGGGGCTACCATCATTATTACTATGCCGGAAGCGGCATGCCCGAAGGGGCCATCATTATCATTATGCCGGAAGCGGCATGCCCGAAGGGGCCACCATCATTATTATGCCCGAAGCGGCCGTCCGAAGGGACTATTGTGATACTATATTTATATTGTGTATTCTAGAGTTTGTGTATGCCGTATTTATATTGTGTATGCTAGAATTTGTGTAAGGTACCATATGGCACGGTTCAAAATGCTGTTCCAGGTTGCTCCCAGGCTGCTTCTAAACTTGTTTACTGTTACGCTTTTCCTTGTTTAAGATTCAGTAATGCTTTACATATTCAGTACATATTCCGTGCTGACCCCCTTTCTTCGGGGGCTGCGTTTCATGCCCGCAGGTTCAGGGACGCAGTTTGGCAATCCAGCCACCTAGGAGGAGTCAGCGCTGAGGGTCAGACAGCTCCACTTGCTTCGGAGACTGTTCCCGTTCTGGTATAATTCTGTGTATATATTGCGGGTACGATGGGGCCGTGTCCCATCACGTATGCACGGTCATACTCTTTTAGTAGTCTGCCAACATCGTGGGTGTCGTGGTTACTGTATGGCCTTGTCGGCGATCATTTTGTTGTATAAAAGTGTTGGTAGCCTCGTTGGCTTGCCTTGTCATATGTTATGTATATATATAAAAGTATGCTTTGGGATGTTTGAGTTACAGGTCGACTTCGGTATTCTATTTACAACTTTCAAACTTAGTCAAAAACAAAAGAAAACTATTGAATGCCATATTTGAGAACAGGTGACCTAAGTTGGGTTATCAGACAGGTTAAGCTCGATCACTCGTCATGGCCCTAGTTTGGGTCGTGACACTGGGGTTGGCAGGTTATTATAGAAGATTCGTAGAGGTATTTTCATCTATTTCAACCCCATTGAAGAAGCTAACCCAGAAGTCAGCTAAATTTCAGTGGAATGATGCTTGTGAGCGCAGCTTCCAATAGTTGAAAGACAGGTTGACCTCAGCTCCGATCTTAACACTTCTAGAAGGGTCAGATGGCTACGTGGTATATTGTGATGCTTCCGGTGTCGGATTAGGATGCGTATTGATGCAGCATGGAAAGGTTGTTGCATATGCTTCGAGGCAATTACGGAAACATGAAAAGAATTATCCAACTCCTGATCTTGAATTGGTTGCGGTTATTCACTCCTTAAAAATAAGGAGGCATTATTTGTATGGTGTGCATGTTGATATTGATACAGATAAAAAAAGTTTTCAGTACATTTGCAAGCAAAAGGAGTTGAACCTGCGACAGAGGCGGTGGTTAGAATTGTTAAAAGATTATGATGTGAACATTTTGTACCACCCCGGAAAAGCGAATGTAGTAGCCGATGCGCTTAGCCGCCGATCAATGGGCAGTTTATGTGAAGTCCCTCCGAAAAAGAAAGAAATGGTTCATGAGCTCCGCCAACTAGCAAATCTTGGAGTGCGCGTAATCGATTCGGGTAATGTGGGGATTAGTATCAATGATCCCACAATTTCATCCTTGCATATGGAAGTGAAAAAACGGCAATATGAAGATCCTAAATTGTGTCATTACAAAGACACATCTCATGGAAAAGAAAAGTCTTCATTTGAAGTTCCTATGGATGGAATTCTTAGCTACCGAGGCAGGCTATGTGTGCCGAATGTAGCAGAATTGCATCGACGAATTCTAGAAGAAGCACATTGTTCCCGGTATTCTATTCACCCGGGTGCAACTAAAATGTATCGTGATCTCAAGATGATGTATTGGTGGGAGGGCATGAAGCGAAACATAGCCGAATTTGTAGCACAGTGCCCAAATTGCCAGCAATTAAAAGTGGAACATCAAAAGCCAGGAGGTTTATTGCAAGCAATAGACACCCCTACTTGGAAATGGGAAGTGATCAACATGGATTTCATCATGGGATTACCTCGTTCCCGTGGCAGGTATGATTCTATATGGGTGATTTGTCACACCCCGATCTTACTAGGGTGTGATGGGCACCCGACTCCATATTCGAAGCCAAGCGAACCCGCTGACTCTTATTACTTACACAATCTTTTGGACTCTTTGAATCCAATGAGAAATGAAATACATAGTAAAGCTTTCAGAAACTTTCCTTCCGTTGTACTCAATTCAAATAAGATCTATCATCACATGAAACTCGTAACATGAAACATAGTAACATATCGGCTGGTGGAGCCGCTTACAATACCAACACTCTATACCCACGACTCTGTCTGCAAAGTCTCTAACTTCGAACAAGACATCATAGCATAGCATACTGACCCGACAACACTCCAGACTAAATGGAGCTTGCCAACTCCGCTGGAACATCTTCTACTCATCTGGGTGTACCTACGTGGCATGAAACGCAGCGTCTACAAGAAGGGACTTCAGTACGAGCAATGTACTGAGTATGTAAGGCATGAATGATAAGATGATAATATGGACAGAACATGAACAACAACATAATAAGGAAATATGGAAGATAAAAGAAAAGGTATGACTGTAACTGCTTGCCTCTTAAGGCGGAATCATGCATGCTCACTTTCACTTTCATGCATACATAAGCTGTCTGAGTCAAATATCATCATTAGCCCGCGTCCGGGCCTCCCGCATCCACGGTAATCATCTCACGCCGCCTACTAGTGGTGCTGCCCGTGCCATATAGGCACGGTGTTATCATCCATAAGCCGCCCGCCTTAGCGGTGCTGCCCGGCCGTATAGGTGCGGTGTAATCATCCATAAGCCGTCCGCCTTAGCGGTGCTGCCCGGCCGTATAGGCGCGGTGTAATTATCACAACTTAAGCATGCATAAGAGCCCAATCAAAAGCTATAACTTCATCGGAGTGACGTAAGGTCGGTAACCTCCGAATATATTATGGAATAATCATCATGACTTTGTCTCACCTTGAAGGAGCAATTATTATAAGATGAGACTAGCAGCGAATAACAGCGTTAAGAGAGCATAGAATAAGATCATAAATCTCATAAGGCGACGCTTCACATACATAGGCACATGGAACAAATTTTTAAGACTCGATGGGTACGTACATAAACCGACACCTGAAGGCTCAGAAACAAGTTTCGGGTCAATCCGATTTAGTATAAGAAAGTTATGAGCGTTTGAAGTACAGAATCTTCTACGAACGTTTCAGAAGCCATTTTTGGAAAATCATTCTTATCATAGTCATCATAGAAATATGCTCATCCTTGATATCATCATTGTCATTGTGAAACATATCCATCGTTATTGTTGTAAGAGCTTACAAAATCATAAACCTCTGTTTTGGTAGAATACGGACACTTTGGAAAAACATTTACGAGTTATCGGGAAGAGAATCATGCCTTAGAATCATAAACATCTAACTTTTGAAAACAAGGAAAATATGGAAGCAATTATGAAATCATAGCATCAGAATCATGCCTTTAAAGAAAGGGACGAGCCTTAACATACCTGCTCCACGTCCTATTAGCTACGCTTAATTGTCCAAGCTCGCTATTGCTAGTCTACCTTCAAGAAGATTGACACAATCATTAGACTCATCATCATATACTTGTCTTAATCCTTCAAATAAATTCACTTATGATCTGCTGAAATTTCGGCAGCATCTCCCCTGTAAATATACCATCCCCGAGAATCTAACTCGGCCCAAATCATCAATCAACAATCCGAGAATTTAACTCGGCCAAACTATCAACAACAATACCAAAAATCGTGCCAACAACTTCAACAATCAATTCAAGACGCATTCTAACATTAACAACCTTTGTCATACAATTCAACGACATTTCATTTATATTCAATTCAATTCACATAACATTCAAAACGACTCACTCAACATACTACTTCACCCAACACCTTCCAAATTCAACAAGAACAGTAACAACCTATTCCCTTCTTTCAAATTCAATCACAACAACCCAACTTACAATCTTCCAAACACATGTCTCACTTCCAAATTCATGAATTATATTTACAACCTGCACATTAGCAATATCATTCCCTCAAATATAAGAAACCATACCAATGTCACACTAACTTCTCCAACAACCCCACAATGACTCTAAATTCACTTCAATTCATCAAACCTTCATTTTCATCATAAAATCCACAACTACAACAATCAAAATACTAAATAAAATTAATTCATTATTTCTACACAAACAACCACTCACACGGCCACAACCATACACATACATATTTCATGAATTCCATCCATTTCTACATACAACAACATGCATAAACCATCCATAACATATATAAAAGAAGATTGAACCTTACCTTCCTCCACTTGTCTTCTTACTTGGCTAGGGTTTGTAAATCTCCCAAATTAATGCTTGGCTTACTCCAACAACTCCTTCACGTTAATGGGGACCTTCCAATTAGTTGAAATGCTAGAAGAAATAATTTTTCTTGATCAATTCCATGACACCATATTTTTGGAGTCTTGGCCGAATGACCCTCTCTTCTCCTTTTTTTTTTCCAAGTCTTCTTATGTTGTAAGAAAATGAAACCTCTAGATAATTGTCTCTTGCTAATATATATATATATATATATATATAGGTGCCTCCCACAAGTAATAAGTGGACACATGTCCCTTCTTCCTTTTTCTTGAACTTTCTTAAATTAAAACAAAGATGACCACTTGTCTTATTTTATAAACTTTGGTCCATATAATCATAATTAGCCCCATTTAATAAAATATGGACAAACCACACGGCCAACATGGCCCCTTCAAGAACCTTCTTGGATATTTTTTGAAATTCCCATTTTTCCCCTAGCCTTCCACAATATTACCATGAGCAGTTTTGTGAATTTCCCTCTTTACCCTTAACCTTTTTCAATATTCCCATATTAATAAACAACTTGTATATTAAAATAATTTTGGAACATAGTCTTGCCCTTAACCTACCACGACCACCTTGAAATATCCGAATGCATAAAATACGGGATATAACATGATTGTGGATAGATTGACGAAAGCAGCCAATTTTCTCGCAGTTAAGACTACATACTCAGCCGAAGATTATGCAAGGTTGTATCTCAAGGAAATTGTGCACCTTTATGGTACTCCATTATCTATAATCACATACAGAGGAGCACAGTTTACAGCTAAGTTCGGGATGTCCTTCCAAGAAGGTCTAGGCACTCAAGTGATGCTTAGCACGGCATTTCATCCGCAGACCGATGGACAAGCCGAGCGTACTATTCAAACCTTGGAAGATATGCTACGAGCATGTGTGCTGGATTTCGGTGGAAGTTTGTCATGACCCAAACCCCGTGGGCCGCGACTGGTACCCTAACTGGGTACCCATACGTACCTACCCGATCGAATTCGAATCATACAATTTTTTTTTTATTTTTCTTTTTTTAAAACAGAAGTAGGCCGATACAACTACGGCACGCGCGCAAACATATATATATATCTGGACATACAGAAACATACAGCTAAGCCGATAAGGCTAACATACAGACGAAACCCGTAGCCCACACATCTATCTACAGGCCTCTACAGACATACAGAATCATATGACGGGACAGGGCCCCGCCGTACCCAGAATATCCATACATACAGAGTATACAGAAGACAGAAGATATATATACCAAATATATACGCTCCGGATCAAAAGAGCTCTTCAAACAGCAGAATTAGAATCCCTACGCTGGCGGCGTATCACCTGGTGCGTCGGTACCTGCGGGCATGTAGCGCAGCCCCCGAAGAACGGGGGTCAGTACGAAAAATGTACCGAGTATGTAAAGCAGAACATAACAGATATAAACATTGTCCGAACCGGAGTCACAGAAATATAACGAACAAAACCATAAATCAGACTGACGGACAGAGTCATGATCCAGACAGACATACAGAACCGTGTCCCATACAAATAAACAGAATTATGGTTCGGACAGACAGACGGAATCATAATACGGACAGACGAGCAGAATCAGAATCCATACGGACATACAGAATCGGAATCCATACAGACATACAGACGTAGTCGTCTTTCAGACGGACAGACAGAAGTATGTCGGACAGAATTATGCATGCAGAGTAGTACAGAGTCATACAGAATCATACAGAGGCATGTGCTTATATAAATATAGATAGCACACGCATACATTCATACAGATCCCGGCCCTGTCTGGGGGCGCGGTAACAGAACCCGGCCCTCTTAGTACGGGACGCGGTGGACAGACAGAATCAGATCAGATCATATGCCATCCTGGCCGCCATCCCCATACACAGATCATAATATCATACAGACATACAGATCCCGGCCCGTACGCCGAGGGACGCGGTGAACAATGCAGAGAAATATGCACGATAACAGAACCTGGCCCGGGTCGCAGTGAAAGAATGCATTGGGACAGACACGAACCGATAAATGAGAAACTACTTACATACAGACTCAACATACAGACTCAATCAAACTGAAGGGTGCCAAACGACGAGCCAAAATCAGAATATCCAGATAGTATGCATAGTACGCGCCTATGTCCTAGTTGGGAAGGCACGACAAATTATCATCAGAATCAGATTCTCAGATGTTCAAAAATCATTTGTATAAATTACACAAAAATAGCCATATTATACACAAAATAATAGTCCAGTAGTTTTTAGAGAAAATCGGACCAAAACGGAAGTATTTAAAATTTTACAGAAGATATCGGGCCTTGTGGGCCCGCCTCGGACCAACTCGAGGCTACATAGGTAAATTATTGCTAATAGACCTTATGAGGTCATCCATAGTCATTTGGAAGTGTTCCGACTCCGTTTAGGGAAGTTTTGTACAAAAATTCACTTTAAAGGCAATTTGTAAGAAAATAGCTTCAATTGAATTGAAGGAATTGGAGCGGTTTTCCGTCTCGAATTCCGGGGAACGGAGTCATACGTAAGGCTCGCGGCCGAGCCTACCACATCCAGAACATGCCTAGGAACATAGGGAAATGCTTCACATACCTCGATGGCGCCTTATGCTCGCTTGGCGTCAATCCAAATTTCGTCCAAAATCTGGAAATGGTCAAGTTTACCATTTGTTAGTTTCATTCTTTCCATATTCCAATTTTACACATACTTGCCTACCGAAATTTCGGCAGCATTTCCTCTGTATATACGACATCCCCGAGACTTAGCTCGGCTCAATTCATCAACACAACAACCCAGGAATGACATCAAAACATCAATGGACATTAAACATACACTAAGGCAAGGGTTCAATTCTATTGAACGAAAAAGGAGCATTTTCAATTGCGGATTCCAATGGGCAGAATGTCTTCCGAAGTTCAAATCCAATCCTAGTACACCTAGGACATGCCAAGAGAAGAATCGGGATAGCTTTACATACCTTTTACGCACTTTACGCCTTTCCAAGTTCACTTCCCGTTTCGTCCAAAATCTGCAAATGGTCACATTTACCAAATGTTAACCATAAGGCTTTAGGCTTAAATCTCAAATCAACACTTTTCTACAAACATTTGGGCAGCATCTCCCCTATACACATAGCATCCCCGAGAATTTAACTCGGCCAAAACAATCAACAACAACCCAACAAAAACATCAACAACAACAACAATCACTATAACCACAATATAACTTAACTAGCTATCTTTTCAACATAATGTCATAACCTTCATTTCAACTTCAATTTCCAAACTAATCTCAATGGTTTCACATTCATCATTAATCTAGATCATCACAATATAATTTGGAAATATTTCATATCATTTCGCTTATTCAAAAAGATTCAAGACAAATTGACGTGTGATGAATAAGGCCACAATTGGACCTTACTTGGTATGAATGTGTAGGTTATGAATTCAATGGTGTGGAATTACGAAAGGTGGCCAAGGGCAAAATTGGAATTTTGGAAACTTGTTCCATAAATTACAAAATTAGCCAAGTTGGACTCAAAAAAAAATAAGAGAACAAGGCCCAAACTTGGAGGCCCAACCGGCCATATTGGCCCAAAATCCATGGCCATAAGTCATGTGATTAGTCACATGACTAGTTAATATAAAGAGGTAATAATACATGTTTATCCAAAGAAGCTTCAAGAAAAAGAATTGAGAGGAAGAGAAAGAGGCATTTCGGGTTTGAAGGAGAAAAAGAAAGAAAAAGAAAGAAAATTTTTTGAGGCCTAATCTTTGGTTTAAAAATCAAGTTCTTGTGGGAATATTACCAAGTGCAAATCCCTCTACAAGTTGGTATAAGTATTGTGGCAAGAAAGCAATTCTATCCCCCAAGTGAAGAACTTGAAGAAAGGTGAGGATTTAATGCTTTTGTTATGTTATAAATGGTATATGTATGTTGTAGTATGTGTGAATGAATGAAAAACATGGAAATTTTGTGTGTGGAAAAATATGCATGTTGGCCGAATACATGTACATGTATTACATGTCTTGGATGATTTGAATTCATGTTGTAATTTAGTTGTAGTATGGTGGAAATTTTATTAGAAATGGAAGTGGAATGAATTAGTGAAAATTGAAGAATGTAGGAGGTGGCCGTGTGGTATTGTTATGTGTTG
Organism: Lycium barbarum; assembly: GCF_019175385.1. NCBI lineage: Eukaryota > Viridiplantae > Streptophyta > Magnoliopsida > Solanales > Solanaceae > Lycium > Lycium barbarum. The sequence continues at coordinate 56,179,580 of NC_083342.1, read as the reverse complement.
ATGGAGTATGAATTTGATCTTGTTTGTATGTTAAGTATGTTATGGTGAAGTGAATGGAAAGATAACAATCTTTATTGTTTTGGAAAAATGGTTATCAAGTTGTTGTAGGAAAGTATGCAACCTTGTTATGAATTATGTAAAAATGGAAATGAATGTGTCAAGAGGCAAATTATGATTATTGTTGATGAATTTGGAGGATGGAAATGTATAATGAACTTGTATGTTGAAAGTTAGGAAAAGATTGGAAAAGTAGTGATTTAATGGAAAGTTTGAATGTTGTGTATCTTATGAATATTATGTGAAAATGGTATGGATGCCTCCGATGCATGTCGTAATGACTTTGACGGATAATGAATATGAAAATAATAAGTTTGGTTTGGAAATGCAAGTTTGAAACGAAAAAAATGTTTCGTTATGTCGAAAGATGGCTAATGATGCCTTAGTGTATGTTTAATGTCCATTGATGTTTTGATGTCATTCCTGGGTTGTTGTGTTGATGAATTGAGCCGAGCTAAGTCTCGGGGATGTCGTATATACAGAGGAAATGCTGCCGAAATTTCGGTAGGCAAGTATGTGTAAAATTGGAATATGGAAAGAATGAAACTAACAAATGGTAAACTTGACCATTTCCAGATTTTGGACGAAATTTGGATTGACGCCAAGCGAGCATAAGGCGCCATCGAGGTATGTGAAGCATTTCCCTATGTTCCTAGGCATGTTCTGGATGTGGTAGGCTCGGCCGCGAGCCTTAAGTACGACTCCGTTCCCCGGAATTCGAGACGGAAAACCGCTCCAATTCCTTCAATTCAATTGAAGCTATTTTCTTACGAATTGCCTTTAAAGTGAATTTTTGTACAAAACTTCCCTAAACGGAGTCGGAACACTTCCAAACGACTATGGATGACCTCATAAGGTCTATTAGCAATAATTTACCTATGTAGCCTCGAGTTGGTCCGAGGCGGGCCCACAAGGCTCGATATCTTCTGTAAAATTTTAAATACTTCCGTTTTGGTCCGATTTTCTCTAAAAACTTCTGGACTATTATTTTGTGTATAATATGGCTATTTTTGTGTAATTTATACAAATGATTTTTGAACATCTGAGAATCCGATTCTGATGATAATCTGTCGTGCCTTCCCAACTAGGACATAGGCGCGTACTATGCATACTATCTGGATATTCTGATTTTTTGGCTCGCCGTTTGGCACCCTTCAGTTTGATTGAGTCTGTATGTTGAGTCTGTATGTAAGTAGTTTCTCATTTATCGGTTCGTGTCTGTCCCAATGCATTCTTTCACTGCGACCCGGGCCAGGTTCTGTTATCGTGCATATTTCTCTGCATTGTTCACCGCGTCCCTCGGCGTACGGGCCGGGATCTGTATGTCTGTATGATATTATGATCTGTGTATGGGGATGGCGGCCAGGATGGCATATGATCTGATCTGATTCTGTCTGTCCACCGCGTCCCGTACTAAGAGGGCCGGGTTCTGTTACCGCGCCCCCAGACAGGGCCGGGATCTGTATGAATGTATGCGTGTGCTATCTATATTTATATAAGCACATGCCTCTGTATGATTCTGTATGACTCTGTACTACTCTGCATGCATAATTCTGTCCGACATACTTCTGTCTGTCCGTCTGAAAGACGACTACGTCTGTATGTCTGTATGGATTCCGATTCTGTATGTCCGTATGGATTCTGATTCTGCTCGTCTGTCCGTATTATGATTCCGTCTGTCTGTCCGAACCATAATTCTGTTTATTTGTATGGGACACGGTTCTGTATGTCTGTCTGGATCATGACTCTGTCCGTCAGTCTGATTTATGGTTTTGTTCGTTATATTTCTGTGACTCCGGTTCGGACAATGTTTATATCTGTTATGTTCTGCTTTACATACTCGGTACATTTTTCGTACTGACCCCCGTTCTTCGGGGGCTGCGCTACATGCCCGCAGGTACCGACGCACCAGGTGATACGCCGCCAGCGTAGGGATTGTAATTCTGCTGTTTGAAGAGCTCCTTTGATCCGGAGCGTATATATTTGGTATATATATATTCTGTCTTCTGTATACTCTGTATGTATGGATATTCTGGGTACGGCGGGGCCCTGTCCCGTCATATGATTCTGTATGTCTGTAGAGGCCTGTAGATAGATGTGTGGGTTACGGGTTTCGTCTGTATGTTAGCCTTATCGGCTTAGCTGTATGTTTCTGTATGTCCAGATATATATATATGTTTGCGCGCGTGCCGTAGTTGTATCGGCCTACTTCTGTAACTTCTGTTTTAAAAAAAATAATAAAAAAAATCTGTATGATTCGAATTCGATCGGGTAGGTACGTATGGGTACCCAGTTAGGGTACCAGTCGCGGCCCACGGGGTTTGGGTCGTGACAAAGTTGGGACGATCATTTACCGCTAATCGAATTTGCATACAATAATAATTATCATTCCAGCATTCAAATGGCTCCATATGAAGCTTTATATGGAAGGAAATGTAGATCCCCAATCGGATGGTTTGAAATAGGAGAAGCACAACTAGTAGGCCCTGAATTAATTCAACAAGCGGTGGAAAATGTTAAGGTGATCCGAGATCGATTGTTAACAGCCCAAAGTCACCAAAAGTCTTATGCAGACAATCGCCGACGAGACTTGGAATTTCAAGTTAGTGATTGGGTATTTTTGAAAGTATCGCCAATGAAAGGGGTGATGAGATTTGGTAAGAAAGGGAAGCTAAGTCCTAGATACATTGGACCCTATAAAATTATCCGCAAGGTGGGTCATGTAACCTATGAACTGGATTTGCCTTCGGAGCTTGAATCAGTCCATCTAGTCTTCCACGTTTCGATGCTCCACAAGTGTATTAGAGATCCCATAAAGATTATCCCGATAGATGATGTGCAAGTGACAGAAAGGCTAACCTATGAAGAGGTGCCTATTGCTATTTTAGACAGGCAAGTGCGAAGACTCCGAAATAAAGAGGTAGCTTCAGTCAAAGTCTTATGGCGAAACAACAATCGGGAAAAAATGACTTGGGAGGCAGAAGAGAAGATGAAGTCCAAGTACCCGTATTTATTCCAACCCCCAGAGGAGATTCAAGATGAAACGCCAACGATATGAGGTATGTATGCTTATTTTTCATGCTTTTGGTCGTGTGTGGTCATAGATATGTCGATGTTGTGATGTAGCCCTGTGAGGCGATGATATTATGGGTTGTTGTGATAGGTTGGTAGTGCCAAATTACAGGGGAAACTCTGGCGAAATTTTCGTAGAATCCCTAGTGTTTTAACATTCGAGGACGAATGTTCCAAAAGGGGGGAAGAGTGTTACACCTCGAAAATTTCCCCGTGAACGTACAACGAATAGACTAGCGAAGGATACGGGTATATGGTGTTTTAATGAGAAGGGAATGACGTTTGACGATCCTAAGTAAGATTTCAAAGGCAATGGGAACAAGAGATAGGTTATGCTCCATAATGACTAATTATAGGTTTTGAAGACTTGAAAGTTACAGATTCGCACTTTGGCCCAGTTGGTCGTAAAATGAAATACGAACCGTAAAGTAGTATACGTGTTATACCCCGCATTTTCAGAGCCTGAGCGTGACACGTGCTTCCTCAAACATTGACAATCATGTTGTTACTACATAATTTAAAATCACGTTGATAGTATTATATTTCGTATTTTTTTGTACGTCGGATTATTCGTCAGCGGAGGTGGGGCCCACACATCGAGATTTTTTTTTGGAACACGTGACAAGTTATATGAATCACATATGTGAAGTTAAACACAACTCAAGAAGGACCCTTGAGCCAAATCAAAGTGGAAGTCCTCCAAACAAATATTTAAGTAACGTTTTCGGGTGATCTGACTTCGAGGGGCAATAACGGTATTATAAGTTTGGAATTTGGAAACCTACCGAGAAATAGAAGTTGTACATAATTGAATTAGCTTTCCAACCATAGTTCGTGGGTCCACGGGAGATATTGGGATAAGAATATATGGACATTTTAAGGCAGAAAGGTCAGTGGGCTAGGCCCAATCCGGGCCCAACCGGGTTAGGCCCATGACCCATGTTTATTTAAGTAATATATCAGACTTTTCTCCTCATTTTTCAAAAAAAAAAAACACCCAGAAAATTCTAGAGAAAAAGAGAGAAGAGAGCTTAGAGAGAAAAGATCAATTTTGACCAAAATCTGAGCCCCGAATCCCGAAGCCCGTGAAGAGAAAAGTGTTCTATGTTGCGTTGCCTCCAATTTGAGCTAAAAATCAACCAAAAAGAAGGGGGTGGACGTGGTGGATGCACACTTGAGGTAAGATTAAGGTTCCTTTTCATTGCTAATAAGTTTATTTAGAGTTCTACCGAACTAGAACGGAGAAAATAGTGTGATAAATTCGTTTGTTGGCGTTGTGAATTATGGAATGAGATTTGAAGATAATTTTGAATGAAAATAAATGTATTCAACTTGTAGAATGTGGAGGATGTCGTTATTGATGTTGTTAGTATTAATTTCGACTCCCTTACGGAAATAAAATTATTAAATAGTTATATCGCAAACTTGGTTTGTTGAGGAATTTAGAAAATAATGTGTGGGCTGTTTTATGGCATACGTTGGTATTGGAAATATTATGATTAACCCTGGTATTGTTGTTGTTGTTGTTGGTTGCTGAATTGAGAATTCGGGCTAGGCATATAAATAGGGGAGATGCTGCCCGATTTTCTGCAGAATATAAAATAGTATGATTTGAAATATGGTACAAATGTGCGACGAAAAGGCTAACATTAGCATAAATTCCTTTATAATGTAGACTTACAAGCTTGGATGAATAAGCGTAGCTTATAAGCGGTCGAACAGGTATGTAAGGCTTACCCTTTCTTTCTTTTGGCATGTCCTAGAGCTAAGTAAGGTATGACATGACACGCTCCTTGGGGTAATTCTACTCTTTGATTTCGAGCTTGGTTACGATGCTTATTTTCTTTTGTCATAAGCATGTTTCGTATGGTTGAGTCTATATTATGATTAATAAATGAATAAGCTACTTCATATGATTTTGATATGTGTCCATGATTCCGAAGCTCTGTTTGATATGTTTCCGAGGCCGTCTATGACTATGATTCACTTCTGATATAAGTATGTCTGATATGATCGAGCTTATTATATGATTAAACAACGGCATGAGCATAAACAGTTTCGTTTCTAAAAGAGTTCTGTGAGTTTTAATGTCCCTAACTTTCGCAAAACATCTCAGATTTGTTTTAAATTGTTCGTAAAAGTTCTATGGTAAAAATGTCTGTAACTTTCATAAACCTACTCCGATTGACTTGAAATGTGTTAATGATCCTTCAAATGTCGGTAAGAGTACGTATTTATCGAGTCTTAAAATTTATTTGATATGCATATAGTTTCTCACTACTCTGCTCGTGCATGTGTCATTGCCTCCTTCACTGAGTCCCGGGCCGGTATGTATCGTGCGTATGGTTCGCCGAGTCCCTTTCTTGAGGGCCGGGTTCCATATATATATTCCGGAGTATGATGTGTCCGGTTTCGGGGTACCGTGTATATATGTCCGGTCCCCGGGTACCGTGTATATGTTACAACGTATGATGTGTCCGGTTCCCCGGAGTATGATATGTCCCAGGTACCGTGTATATGCTATGATGTGTTATGTGACGGAGATGTTCGGAGATATGAAATCTTCTGGAGTATTATGTGTTATGGCGCCAGAGACAGGAGTGGCGACCATGTTCCTGTGCCCTATGCATGACTTTGATATGCATCATTTGTGTTTCAAAAGTAAGCATTCTGATATTCTGGATAAGCTACTTACCCTCTGTATTTCTTCTGATATATGATGTCAGCAATATAATATATGTATGGATCGGGCTGCACGTTCCGCAGCAATATAATGTATTTATGGATCGGGCCGAACGTTCCTCGGCAGTATATATTATATTTATGGATCGGGCCGAACGTTCCTCGGCAGTATATATTATATTTATGGATCGGGCCGAACGTTCCTTGGCAGTATATATTATATTTATGGATCGGGCCGAACGTTCCTCGGCAGTATATATTATATTTATGGATCGGGTCGAACGTTCCTTGGCAGTATATATTATATTTATGGATCGGGCCGTACATTCCTCGGCAGTATTATATTACATATGGATCGGGTTGTACGTTCCACAGCACTATCAGTTATATGTATGTTTGTATATGATGATATGTGTGTGATGATATACGATGTCGGCACGCACGGTCTGCGTTTGGAATGTAAGCATTTTGGCACTCTGGATGGTTTACTTACTTTCTGTACTCCTTCTGACATATGACTTCGGCATATATGATTTTCGTTTGGAAAATAAGCATTTTGGTATACTGAATGATGTACTTACCTTTGTACTGCTTGTTTCGATTATGGTTCCGTTTTCTGTATTCCATGCCTTATATGCTCAGTACATTTTCCGTACTGACGCCTCTTCTTCGGGGGCTGCATTTCATGCCGCGCAGGTACACCCAGATGAGTAGAAGCCAATATAGAAGATGTTCCAGCGGCGTTGGCAAGCTCCATTTGCTCCTGGAGTGCTGCCGAGTCAGAGTATATGTGTTATGATTTCTGATTAATGTTAGAGACTTTGCAGACAGAGTCGTGGGTATTGGAAGTCAGTCTGTAAGCGGCTCCATCAGCCGGTGTGTCATTTTGTGTTATGTTATAAAGTCCATGTGGTTACAGATTTTATTTGATTAAAGAAAGATGAAAAGAATATTCTGAAAGCATTTACTATGAATTTCATTTGCATTTGATTTAAGAGTCCAAAGAGATTATATGTGTAATAAGTGTCTGCGGGTTCGCTCGGCCTTAAATAAAGGTCGGGTGCCCATCATACCCTGATCAAGATTAGGGTGTGACAATACGGCCCGTAAACCACCATGTCGTATTCCAACTCACAAAACTTCAACTTTCTGTCAAATGTTCAAATAGTTAAATACGACTTGGAATACGGACCGTAAATTGAAATATGGCCCGTAAACTGCGATCGTAAATCACCATGATCATCATCATACCTTTCTGGTTTTTATATGCTTAAATACGACCCGTAAACTGGGATACGGACCGTAAACTGGGTTTACGACCACTGTGCACTTCAGTCACTGTTCATTCCGGATTAGATTTTAAGTCATTAAAAGGAGACCTAACCTCATTCAATTCATTTCAACTCCACGATATTTCTCTCTAGAAACCTCTAGAATACTCTCTACTCTTCAACTACAAGAATTCAAAGGAAATTAGTGATCAACTATATGAAACCCACGAAATCAAGTGTAAGAATCACACTAAAGTTCATCTTTCTCAAGAAAACCCAAAAGAAGTGAAGTAGGGTTTTGGTGCTAAAGGAGTAATTCCATTCAAGGCTTGTTCAACCATCATATAAGGTAAGTTTCATGACTAAAACATGTTGTTTAAGGTATTGGAAGGTTAAGATACTTGAATTGTAAAAAGACATAGGAAATGGGTCATTTGTGAGTGAATAATGTCATGGTTGGATAGTAGTTGGGTTGGATTATGAATGATGGAGTGTTGTGATTGTGAATACGTTATAGATGACATTTAGGCCATGAAATAAGTATTAGATATGAGGAGACGCGATAGTAAGCTCTAACCATAAATGTGGAGAAATTGAAGAAAAATGGTGGATTGTGGTCAGTGTATATAAATAATGATTGTTGATTGCGATATTATGAATGTTGTTGTGAGCGTGTGGGAGTTGATATAGGATGTGGGAAAAGTAGTATAACCAAAGGAAGTGTCTCCCAATCTTCCCTAGAAAGAGTAGCGCGTTCTTATAGTCGATTAACTAACGTAAATGCGAATTCTCTTTTGAAGGTAGAAACGTTATATCGAAGGAGAAAAAGCGAACGATAGCTTAGTTAAACATCAAAGGTATGTGAGGCTAGCCCTTTCCTTCTAATGGCATGAATCTTCTAGCATGATTTTTCTTCCTCTTCATGAGTTCCTATATTCCGGAAAGCTAAAAGCCTATATCTATGAACGGTAATATAAGATAAGAGATACGATATGATGATCATAAAATGGCATGATGTTATTTATTGCTCACACTCACCTTATATGTTAGTTCCTTTAAGGTGAGGCAGAATGTCAATAATTGCTCCATAATGAAATCGGGGGATCACGACCTTACGCCACCCCGATAAAGTAAAGTTGTTCATAAGCCTTTTGCATGTATTATGATAAGTATGTTACGATAAGCATATTATGATGAGCATGTATGATGATGATGTAACACCGCGCCTAGTTGGCCGGGCAGTCACCGCTAAGGCGGGCAGGTATACGATACACCATGGCCAAATGGCATGGGCAGACACCACTAGTGGGCGGCATGAGATGATACCCCGGACGCGGGAGGCCTGGACGCAGGCTAATGTTATGATTATCACACCGATCCAATATGGACGGGCAGTTTATACATTATTACACCGTACCTATATGGGCGGGCAGCTTATATATTAATGCACACACACCCTGATGATGACTATGAGTAAGCCAGCATGCATTATTTTGTTTACATTTGATAGTCAGATACAGTTATTCCATATTGATACTTCTTGTATATCATTGCCTTATTTCCTTGTTTATGCCTCTCATACTCAGTACAATATTCGTACTGACGTCCGCTTTCTTTGGACGCTGTGATCATGCCCACAGGTAGACAGGGAGGAAAACTCGATCCAGACCAGCAGTAGCTCTCAGCGGATTGAAAGCACTCCTTTGTTCGGAGGTGCTTATGATTATCCTTTTGTGTATATTCATGGCTATGTATTTTTGGGCATGACGGGGTCTTGTCCCGTTATTATGTGTAGCACTCCAGTAGAGGCTCGTAGATGCGCAGTGTGGGTTAGATGTTTTCACGATTTATTTCTATGTATGTATGTATATATTATTTTGATAGACGAGAGACTTATGCATATAAAAGTATTTTTATGTTCTTGAATTAAAGATGACTTTTCCTACGATTTGAATATAAATTGATAAAAGAGCAGTAAATGAGTAAGGCGAGTAGTAGGACGAGTGGTGCTCGGTGGTTAGCCTCGAGTACCCGTTGCGGCCCCTAGCTGGGTCGTGACAAAAGTGGTGTACCAATGCCCATATCCATACGCACAAGCCGACGAGGCTATCAAAATGATACACAAAATATAAGCCGACAAGGCAACAAGACATCTAACCATACACAACTGGCTACGAGCCTCTAAGAAGAGTATGTCACATCATATAGACAGGACAGGACCCTGCCATGACCATAGGTATGTACACAAAAGAATAAATACCATAAGCTGTAGCTCCGGAAGAAATGGAGCTCCTCTATGTAGTGCCGGAATAAGAATATACAGATCAAGCCTGTCTCCCTGTCCACCTGCGGGCATGACGCAGCATCCACAAACAAAAGGACGTCAGTACGAATAATGTACTGAGTATGTAAAGCATAATCAATATCATAACAGTAGCATAAGAGACAGCATGGGAAATAGCATAAGATGGGAGAATCAGGAGATAGTAGCCATCATCGTAATTACTTACTTGTCTTTCATAGGCACCTTCCATTTCTAGTGCATGCTTGTGTACATACATATACACATATACAAATATCCATATCTGTATCCATGTTCATATCCGTATTTATATACATATTCGCATCCATAGTACACCCGACCATAAACGTTCGGTGGTTTAACATACCCGGCCATGACAAGGCTCGGTGTCGTACATACATGGCCTTACCAAGGCTCTGTGTTATCCGTACCCAACTGCAGTGGTGTGCGCGCAATAGATATCATACTGGCCATATAAGCTCGGTGTTACACAATAGTCATATATACTTAGACACGTATACATAAAAGTCCATAAGTATCATCAACATCATTACCATCATCGTTTTCGTTACATCTATCCTTATAGGATCAACTATCATATAAAGGAAGTACTAGTATCGTGAAAGTATCGAGAATCATGAGCTTTGGTACTCTTAGAGGTAGAGTCATTTATAAATCATTATGGAACTCATGAAAGGATATATATATACATATATAGCAAGGGAACCATGCCTTAATGAAAGAAGGGTTAGCCTTACATACCTCTTTGTCTCCTTAACTATTTAACGTTCCCCGTTGAAGCTTGAATAGAATACATTTAGAAGGATTCATAACATGGTTAAGCCTCAATGATACTCCTAAATTCAAACTAGAATAATTCATGACCTAATGAAAATTGGGCAGCATTTCCCTATTTCGTCAACTTCCACCATATCACAAACCGACTCCTAACATCCACAATAACATCCATAATACATTCATAATATCATAATCAAGTGATCACACTTCATCAAGCCTTCAAAATTCATCCTTATGTTCAACTTATGCTAGGAACTTCATACCCATTTTAGCACATTTTCATATAATGCTTCCTCATCATAATTATTACCTTCCATATCATGATTATATCCATATCATACTAAGAATCATGACTCAATTTAGTTTACTACTCATAAACATCACAAAAGCTACATTTAACCCTCATTTTCTACTTTCTTCTTTAACCCAAGTCTTTCAACCCCTCAATATTCTAAATAACATGAAAGGATCCTTAAACTTACCTTTGATAATGTGAGAGTGGTCTTTGGGTGGAAACACTTCACTTGAGGAAAACCCTAGCTTCAATCCAAAGAGATTTGTTGACTTGCATAAACCCTAGAAAGCATTCTTGCACTTGATTTCCACCAACTCTTGATGTTTTACTCTTGATTTCCCTTGGGTTTATGTTAAAATGGTGTGGAGAGTGTTCTTGAACTTTCTTGGGGTGTGTAGAGAAAATGGGAAATGAAATAAATGAATTTGGGGCTCCTTTTTATAAATTAAAAATTTGTCTCGACGGTCTTATACGGACACTTATACGGTCCGTATAAATTTATATGGTCTGTATAAGTGACCGTGAAATCGTCCCAACAACAACTCATTTCTGTAACCATTATACGGCGCATTAGACGGTCCGTATAAGTGACCGTATAACTCCATCAGTGGTGGACCTTTACTGTAACGGTTATACGGACCATTATACGGACGGTATAATATTATACGGACCGTATAAATGGTCGTATAATCCACTTTTCTCCGATCTTGTTCTTGTCGCTTCATTTTATCTCCAGTCCTTAGGGAACCTTCTTAACACTTCATTAACAACCTAAGGGGCGTCACAACTCTTTCTCAAGGCATCATTAAGTCAACATTAATTCAGTACTTTACAAAGCTCTTCCGAGACACAACGTATACTTCGCCTTTCATAGTAAACTTTCTTCTCTTTGCTTTAAACGTCTTTGGAATCTTAATTAGAATCATTCAATACTACTTCTCACACTGCGTTAATCTATTCACTGTGCAACGATGAAATTTTCCGAGGTGTAACATTCTCCCCCCCTTAAAAAACATTCGTCCTCGAATGTTAAGTTCCCGAGAATTTTACGAAAATTTTGCCAAAGTTTCCCCGGCAATATGGCACTACCATCCTGTCACAGTAACCCAAAATATATATTGCCTCACAGGGCTACAACAACACATTAACAACCATGGCCACACACGACTAAGAAAACATTGAACAAAGCATCATATACCTGGGGGCAATGGCGTCTCTGCCTGAGTCTCTTCTGAAGGTGGAAATAAATGCGGGTACCTGAACTTCATATGTTCTTCCACTTCCCATGTCATTTCCTCTCTATTATTATTTCTCCATAAGATTTTAACTGAAGCTACATCTTTGGTTTTGAGTCTCCGTACTTGCCTATCTAGAATGGCAATAGGAACTTCTTCGTAGGATAATTGCTCAGTGACTTGCACATCATCTACCGACACAACTCTAGAAGGATCTCCAATGCACTTACAAAGCGTCGATACATGGAAAACTGGGTGGACTGACTCGAAATCTGCAGGTAGGTCTAATTCATAAGCCACTTGTCCTACCTTGCATACAATCTCATAAGGTCCAGTATACCGGGGACTAAGCTTGCCCTTTTTGCCAAATCTCATAACGCCCTTCATTGGCGACACCTTCAAGAATACCTAATCTTTCACTGGGAATTCTATGTCTCTTCGACGATTATCTACGTAGGATTTCTGTCGACTCTGAGTTGTTACTAATTGATCCTGTATAATCTTGACTTTCTCTATAGCTTGCTAGAGCAAGTCTGGTCCTATCAATTTGGTCTCTCCTACTTTGAACCACCCAATTGGAGATCTACACTTTCACCCATATAAAGCCTCATACGGGGCCATTTGGATGCTAGAATGATAACTATTGTTATAAGCAAATTCAATAAGTGGTAAGTGATCATCCCAACTACCTCCAAAATTCAATACACATGCCCGTAACATATCCTCAAGAGTCTGAATGGTACGTTCAGCTTGCCCATCCGTCTGTGGGTGAAATGTCGTGCTAAGGCTTACCTGAGTCCCCAAACCTTCTTGGAATGATTTCCAAAAGTTGGCTGTAAACTGAGTCCCCCTATCGGAGATAATAGATACTGGAACACCATGAAGTCGCACTATCTCTTTAACACAAAGCTTTGCATAATCATCTACTACATATGTAGTTCTGACCGGTAAGAAGTGAGTTGACTTCGTGAGTTTATCCATAATCACCCATATAGAGTCATACTTACTTCGAGAATGGGGTAAGCTTGTAATGAAATCCATATTAATTACTTCCCATTTCCAAGTTGGAATTTCTATAGCTAGCAACAATCCACCTGGCTTTTGGTGCTCAATTTTCACTTGCTGACAATTAGGACATTGAGCTACGAATTCCGCTATATCTTTCTTCATACCATTCCACCAATATATATATTTAAGATCATGATACATTTTCGTTGCTCCTAGGTGAACAGAATAACGGGAATAATCGGCTTCTCTCAATATTTGGTGGCGTAATGCTGCAACATCAGGAACACATAACCTGCCTAGGCATCGAAGAACTCTATCTCCAGAAATCTCAAATGATGACTTCTCCTTCCGAGGGAGTATATTTCTATAATGAATTAACATGGGATCTTCGTATGACGCTCTTTCACTTAAACTACTAGTGACGAGACCGCTGCATTTTGAATGATAGCTCCCATAATACCTGAGTCCACTACTCGAACTCCTAGGCTAGCTAACTGCTGGAGCTCACGAGCTATCTCTCTTTTCTCTGGCTGAACATCACATAAACTTCCCATAGATCTACGGCTAAGAGCATTAGCCACTACATTTGCTTTCCCGGGATGATACAGGATGTCAACATCACAGTCTTTCAACAATTTCAACTACCGCCGTTGCCATAAATTCAATTCTTTTTGCTTGAAGATATACTGAAGGTTCTTATGATCTGTATAAATATCAACATGGAAGCCATACAAATAATGTCTCCACATCTTCAATGCATGAATTACTGTAGCCAATTCAAGATCATGGGTCGGATAATTTTTCTCATGTTTCCGCAACTGTCTTGAAGCATACGCAATCACCTTACCATGTTGCATCAACACACAGCCTAACCCAGCGCCTAAAGCATCATAATAGACAATATAACCTTCCGATCCCTCTGGAAGTGTCATGACTGGGCAGAAGTTAATCTATCCTTTAGCTCTTGGAAATTACGTTCGCAAAAATCTGTCCATTGGAACTTAGCTGACTTCTGGGTCAGCTTCGTGAGTGGTGCAGAAATGGAAGAAAAGCCCTCTACAAACCTCCTAACCTGCTAACCCCAGAAAACTACGGACCTGTCACGACCCGACCCCGTGGGCCGCGACTGGTGCCCTACTTAGGCACCTCAAACAGACTCACAACCCAGATCATCATATTAAGACTCATTCAGACTTAACTTATGTTGTTCAAACTGAAAACTAATAGCAGACGTCACACAAACATTGATCGAACACTTATCTTAAGCGGTCGCCCGTGCAGAACAGTCATATCAAAATCAGAAAGGTGGCGGAATATACATCGCCCAAATGCACACACACACACGTACGAACTCATGGGCCGTCTTGGCCATAGTAGCATACGGGCCGCTTAAGAACGCAAAACAGATCCACATACAAACACACCGGACCCACGACCCACAAATATGACTACAGGCCTCTAAAACAAAACAGAACATACGAACATATGATGGGACAGGGCCCCGCCGTACCCACACAGCCACAAATGTACAGAAACACACACAGCAAAAGGTATGTACCAAAAGTTAAGCTCCGGATCAAGGGGAGCTCTCCAAAATAGCAGAATTGGTAGCCTAAACCGGAGGATCACCCAAACGAGCTTCTGTACCTGCGAGCATGAAACGCAGCCCCCCGAAGAACAGGGGGTCAGTACGGGAGAAGTACTGAGTATGTAAAGCACAAGGTACAGAAATCACAATCATAACTGGAGTCAGAAGGAACAATCACAAACGTCAAAGTAGCAAATCAAACCTGTACGGACGATAAATGTACAAATGCAAATAAAAGTCATGTATAGGGCTTAGGAACGTGGTCACCCCCCCCCCCCCCCCCCCCCCGACGCTGGTGCCACAACACATCATACTCCAGAAGTTTTTCAAATCTCCGTACAGTCTCCAGACAAATCGTATCACACACATATCACATCATCAGAACATATCAAATGCCATATCACATCATACCTCCATAGACGGTAACCGGCCCTATGGCGAGGCCTCGGAAACCGTAACACATCATACTTCCGAATATGGTATAGCGCGCACGATCACAAAGCCGGCCCGGGTACCGACGAACGAAATCATAGCGAATGGCACGAACGGAGTAGTGCAGAAACCATATGCATATCAAAAGTAAATTACAGGACTCGACATATAATTACATATAGGCATATACCGACGCCAGAAGGCTCGGAGTAGGAGTCAGTTCGATCAGAGTTAATATATGGAAGTTGCGAAGTTCCAAACTGCAAAACCTTTGAAAAACAATTCACAGGTCATTTTCCGAAAATCTAACATCATTCATAGTGCAAACGTTCAATAACGACATAGGAAATTTCAAACGGACCTTTGAGTCATAGGCAAATGATTACTTTTCATATCGAACGAAAATGAGCCAAACAAACCAAATAAGGGAAGCCTCGGGGCTTATGGGCCCACCTTGAGTCAAATCAAGGCGGCGGACACAAATCACAGACTTTAGGCTCCATAAAGCCATCTACGAATGTTTCGGAGAGATTCAGACACAATAGCAAAAGTTATGAAGGTTTGAACATTCTTGCAACCAATTATAAGGAATATGTTTCAATTGCGCTGAATGAATAGTGGCCAAAACTAAACTCGGATTTCCAAGAGCAGAATTATCCCCGAGGGTCCGATCTTAACCTAGTATAACTAGGACATGCCAAAAGAAGGAAAGGTAGACTTTACATACCTGGATTGCGCCTTACGCTCGTCAAATCTCAATTCCCGTTTCGTCCAAAAACTGCAAATGGTCACTTTTACCAGTTACTATTCATGAAAGTTAACATCTCAATCTTTGGGTTATACTTGGCTACCGAAATTTCGGCAGCATTTCCCCTATAAATCTAACACCCCTGAGACTTAGCTCGGCTCAAAATAAATCAACAACAACAACCCAAACATCACAAGCAACATAAATCGCAATCAAATCATTCTAACTTCAAAGTTCTACCTTACTACATAAGTTGACAACTTTCATTCAAACTTCACAATTCCAAACTTACGCCCACATTATTGTATTCATTCACCCATTCAAGATTATTCAAACCCATCCCAATTACACTCCAACAATATACAAAATTTCCCGAAGTTCATTACTTTCCATATTTCATCCAAAACATCAAAAACTTACGGCGAACATTCTAACTCGCATTGTTTCATTCCAAATTCATTAACATCAACCATAAGTCACATTTAATGTCTTTAGCATCATAAATATACAATGATATACACAAATACACCAAAGGTATATACTTTCCCATAATGTTCCGAAATCATTTTCCAACGCCAATTCAATTCATTAAACGATCATTTACGTCATAAATGTCACAACGACGCAACAATCAACTAAACAAGATCAAATTCACATGGCCTTCTATTTCCTATAACTGACGGCCCCAACACTAACCACACACACACATACGGTCCCATCTACACATCAAAGTTACGGAATTCTCATCTATTCTCAATCCTTACCACATTCATATCAATTCCATAACATTAGAGGGGCAAAATTCTTACCTTTTCTTAAGTTTCCGACTTGTCGCAAACGCGCACCTTCCGCCAAACTAATTGTACCCCGTCGGAGAGCGTCTTGAGTACTTTACAATATGTGAAGAACAAGGATTTTTGGATCAAACACAAGGCTTGGGAATTTTTTTTTCTTTCTCTCTTTCCCTATTCGGCCGAGAGGCTCTTTGTGGTGTTGCTCACTTTTCAATTTTTTTTTTGTTTTGTTCTTGATAATTACCAAGGCAACTTGATATATATCCATTATATGACCACATGCATGGCACATGATCATAAGGAATTGGGTTTGGGCCTTGGCCTTTGGCCGGCCACCCTTTATCTTTGGGCCTCAATTCTTGATCAATTTTTCTTGGCCCAATTCATTAAAAGTCTCGTTTTGTAATTCCCGAAACTAATTTCCAAAATTCCAAATTTACCCTCGGCCTTCCCCAATGTCTTGACATTAATGATTTCATAACCAACCTAGTCACATCAACTAGAATCAAAATATTTCCTCATAACACACAAGTCTTAATTATTTCTCGATTTCCAATTATCCGAAAACAAGGGACATAACATTCTCCCCTCCTTAAGAACATTCGTCCTCGAATGTTAAGTTGACCTCATGGGGCGTCATACTACTTCGGAAGGGTTCTCTTTATAGTTGTCCTTTGTTGCTTTTCCGACATGGCTTCTTTATCAACATTAGGGGGGTAAATAAAAATTTTCACGTCACTGATTCAAATGCCTTCCTAATACATTTTCTCATACCCCACGTAATCACCGAACCATACGCTATATTCTTGTAATGGACAAACGCTTCCCAGACATTATAATCAATATCATTTCTCGTTATACTTCTGAGTTTCTTACCACATCGTCATAATCCCACTTCACTTCATACCAGACACTTTATGCCAAACAGATTCAGGGCTAGGGCCGGACGCGTATAAGTATATCGGACGGATTCATAGTCAACGTCAGAGGTACGGAAGTATGTCAGACAAATCTGAGATCGGAGTCAGACGTACAAAGAGGTATCAGACAGATTCGAAATCAGAATCAGACGTACAGAATTGTATCATACAGAGTCGTGATCGAAGTCAGACAGACCGAAGTGTATCAGACATACGAAGATGTATCAGACAGACGCGTGATCAAAATCAGACGTACAAAGGCATATCAGACGGATTTATATCCAGAGTCAGACATACAGGGGTGTGCCAGACAGAAACGTATTCAGAATCAGACGTACAAAAATTCATCAGATGGGAACATAATAAAGCTCAGAAATACAGAGGCGTACTAGGCAGAGCCTTATTGGAATCGGGAGTGTAGAAGTACAACAGATAGAATATCGAATTAGAATCAAATCGCTCCTATTAAGGCTCCAATGATTCATGAGAATTTCCCTTTATTTGTAAACTTGTTTGCCAAGTGATCATACAAATTGTCTTGCGTGTCGCTCATCGGCTCCTTCAGAGGTTCCGCTTATTCACACTCTTATTCTTCATCACTCACAATATTAGTCGCCTGGACTCGGCTCTTGTTCCATATGGACACCAAACGAAAATCATACACACACACATACACACACTTACTGGCGAACGTCTCAGACTGTTGTTCAAATTCGTTCAATTTCCCAAGCGGTGGTGTACCCTTTTCTTTTTGCCCATTTAGTCCGCCTCGTTCTGCGCGACTCCTGTAAGGGCACTAATTACTCCACACATTCTATTTTCCTTTTGGTTACCCCAAATTTCCATTTATATTTATCATACTTTCGCTTGTGAGAAACTTTGCATTACTTCCCAGAGGGTCACCCATCCCAGAATTGCTCTAGCTTGAGCACGCTTAACCCCGAAACTTTCATGCATTTTGACGCGTTAGGGCTGATATAAGTTCGTCAACTACCCCCGCACGACCTTTGTCACGTAATTTTGGCGCCAATCGGGGTCTTAGAAAATTTTTCGGGAAGTTTTCGTAGTGGGTCCCACTCCGACCCAAAGAGATCGTTTGCTCTTCTGGCTATATGGTTTATCGCTTTAGCCTGTCAAATTCCCTATATTCGCCTCCCACATGAATTGATGGCTGCCTCAAATATTTTCATTGATTCGGATTCTTACCCTACTTTTACTAACACGCAGAAAGAGAATACCGCGTAACATACTGGAGTACAGACCTATCAGTGCACATATTCATTCAGAAAAAGGTTAGTAATATACCTGGGTCTGCGTCTGGTGATGCCTCTGGGTCCCGCCGACCAGTCAAAGCGTATATGCGGTTCGAGGGACCGCTAGAATCTGAACCCCCACCACGGCCTCTACCGCGGCCCGCTGGGGCTGGCATACCTCGCCCCGTGGAGCGCGTGGCCGAAGGGGTAGATGGAGAACCAGCAACGGATCTCGTCGGCTGCGCTGCGCTACCAGAACCGCCTGCCCACGGACAATCCCGCATGATATGGCCCTGGCGGTCGCAAGCAAAACAGGCCCCTGTGGCCCTGAAGCACTCACCGGGGTGCGATCTTCCACAATACGAACACGGGGGCATAGGTGGCCTAGTCTGACCGGGACCCCTGCTCGCCTGAGGACCTGGGGCTCTGGAACTCTGGTCTGCCCTGGACGGTCCTGCGCCATCAAATCGCTTACTAGCAGACTGTGTGTCCCGGCCTAACAGAGGGAAGTATCCACTGGACTGATACTGAGGTTGCCCACCCCGAGAATCTCCAGAATACCCCGCTGATCTGGCCCTCTTGGGCCGTCTCCCATCATACTCTCTGCTGGGCCGATCTGCTCGGTGCCGGTTCTCCATCCCCTGGGCGTAGGCCTGTAGACGGGCAATGTCCATATCTGTCTGCAATGACACCGCCATACAGCCGTCGATCAAGTAACGATCCAACCCCATAACATATCTGTGCATCCAATCAGACATATCTGCTACCACGGCAGGTGCATACCGGGCGAGGGAATCAAACTCCAGATTATATTCACGAACGCTTCGACCCCTCTGCTGCAGATGTAAAAACCGATCAGCTCGCTCCCGTCGTAACTCTGGGGGCAGAAAGTGGCGGGTGAAAGCAGTCACAAACTGATCCCACGTAGCTGGAGGAGCACCCTCACCCTTGGATAACTCCCAAGTCTCATACCAGTGAGCGGCAACATCCCGAAGTCTATGCGAGGCCAGCTCAACCGACTCGGTCTCTGAAGCCCTGACCAAGTCTAATGCATGCCGCATCCCCCGAATAAAGTCATGGGGTCCTCGTCGGGCTTAGACCTGAAAAACTCTGGAGGGCCACATAATAAGAACTCCCGAACTCTCAGGCTGTCCCGCCTGTCATCATCATCATCGTCCCTCCGCCCGCGTCTGCGAGCCTGTCCCGCTACTATTGTGGTCAACAACTGTACAGCCTCCCTCAGGGTCCTGTCCTCCGCCCCTGGCTGAGGAGCTGGAGTCTCAGGAGCGGGTACACGGACCTCTGGAGCTGCTGAAGGTCCTGCTCCAGGCTGTACTAGTGGGGGTGTAGCAGACCCCTCAGAATGAGGCACAACCTCAGGCAAATCATAAACACGAGCCCGGGTAGCTCGCTGTGCCTGACTAGTCTCTCCCATCCTCGCCTTGCCCTTCTGGGCCGCCGTTGCCTTCTTCGGAGGCATCACTGCAAACACAATAACGGGTCACATCAGAATCACCCTAATAGCACAGCTCTATCGCACGATCTAAGATTCCAAGGAAGAGTAACACCCTAAATGCCCTGTAGCCTCCTGTTTATAGATGTGGTGCACAACACATCGATAAACAAGACTCTACGAGACACGGCCTGTAGACATTCCGAGGACAAACCGCTCTGATACCACTTCTGTCACGACCCGACCCCGTGGGCCGCGACTGGTGCCCTACTTAGGCACCTCAAACAGACTCACAACCCAGATCATCATATTAAGACTCATTCAGACTTAACATACGTTGTTCAAACTGAAAACTAATAGCAGACGTCACACAAACATTGATCGAACACTTATCTTAAGCGGTCGCCCGTGCAGAACAGTCATATCAAAATCAGAAAGGTGGCGGAATATACATCGCCCAAATGCACACACACACACACGTACGAACTCATGGGCCGTCTTGGCCATAGTAGCATACGGGCCGCTTAAGAACGCAAACCAGATCCACATACAAACACACCGGACCCACGACCCACAAATATGACTACAGGCCTCTAAAACAAAACAGAACATACGAACATATGACGGGACAGGGCCCCGCCGTACCCACACAGCCACAAATGTACAGCAACACACACAGCAAAAGGTATGTACCAAAAGTTAAGCTCCGGATCAAGGGGAGCTCTCCAAAATAGCAGAATTGGTAGCCTAAACCGGAGGATCACCCAAACGAGCTTCTGTACCTGCGGGCATGAAACGCAGCCCCCCGAAGAACAGGGGGTCAGTACGGGAGAAGTACTGAGTATGTAAAGCACAAGGTACAGAAATCACAATCATAACTGGAGTCAGAAGGAACAAACACAAACGTCAAAGTAGCAAATCAAACCTGTACGGACGATAAATGTACAAATGCAAATAAAAGTCATGTATAGGGCTTAGGAACGTGGTCACCCCCCCGACGCTGGTGCCACAACACATCATACTCCAGAAGTTTTTCAAATCTCCGTACAGTCTCCAGACAAATCGTATCACACATATCACATCATCAGAACATATCAAATTCCATATCACATCATAACTCCATAGACGGTAACCGGCCCTATGGCGAGGCCTCGGAAACCGTAACACATCATACTTCCGAATATGGTATAGCGCGCACGATCACAAAGCCGGCCCGGGTACCGACGAACGAAATCATAGCGAATGGCACGAACGGAGTAGTGCAGAAACCATATGCATATCAAAAGTAAATTACAGGACTCGACATATAATTACATATAGGCATATACCGACGCCAGAAGGCTCGGAGTAGGAGTCAGTTCGATCAGAGTTAATATATGGAAGTTGCGAAGTTCCAAACTGCAAAACCTTTGAAAAACAATTCACAGGTCATTTTCCGAAAATCTAACATCATTCATAGTGCAAACGTTCAATAACGACATAGGAAATTTCAAACGGACCTTTGAGTCATAGGCAAATGATTACTTTTCATATCGAACGAAAATGAGCCAAACAAACCAAATAAGGGAAGCCTCGGGGCTTGTGGGCCAACCTTGAGTCAAATCGAGGCGGCGGACACAAATCACAGACTTTAGGCTCCATAAAGCCACCTACGAAAGTTTCGGAGAGATTCGGACACAATAGCAAAAGTTATGAAGGTTTGAACATTCTTGCAACCAATTATAAGGAATATGTTTCAATTGCGCTGAATGAATAGTGGCCAAAACTAAACACGGATTTCCAAGAGCAGAATTATCCCCGAGTGTCCGATCTTAACCTAGTATAACTAGGACATGCCAAAAGAAGGAAAGATAGGCTTTACATACCTGGATTGCGCCTTACGCTCGTCAAATCTCAATTCCCGTTTCGTCCAAAAACTGCAAATGGTCACTTTTACCAGTTACTATTCATGAAAGTTAACATCTCAATCTTTGGGTTATACTTGGCTACCGAAATTTTGGCAGCATTTCCCCTATAAATCTAACACCCCCGAGACTTAGCTCGGCTCAAAATAAATCAACAACAACAACCCAAACATCACAAGCAACATAAATCGCAATCAAATCATTCTAACTTCAAAGTTCTACCTTACTACATAAGTTGACAACTTTCATTCAAACTTCACAATTCCAAACTTACGCCCACATTATTGTATTCATTCACCCATTCAAGATTATTCAAACCCATCCCAATTACACTCCAACAATATACAAAATTTCCCGAAGTTCATTACTTTCCATATTTCATCCAAAACATCAAAAACTTACGGCGAACATTCTAACTCGCATTGTTTCATTCCAAATTCATTAACATCAACCATAAGTCACATTTAATGTCTTTAGCATCATAAATATACAATGATATACACAAATACACCAAAGGTATATACTTTCCCATAATGTTCCGAAATCATTTTCCAACGCCAATTCAATTCATTAAACGATCATTTACGTCATATATGTCACAACGACGCAACAACCAACTGAACAAGATCAAATTCACATGGCCTTCTATTTCCTATAACTCACGGCCCCAACACTAACCACACACACACATACGGTCCCATCTACACATCAAAGTTACGGAATTCTCGTCTATTCTCAATCCTTAACACAATCATATCAATTCCATAACATTAGAGGGGCAAAATTCTTACCTTTTCTTAAGTTTCTGACTTGTCGCAAACGCGCACCTTCCGCCAAACTAATTGTACCCTGTCGGAGAGCGTCTTGAGTACTTTACAATATGTGAATAACAAGGATTTTTGGATCAAACACAAGGCTTGGGAATTTTTTTTTCTTTCTCTCTTTCCCTATTCGGCCGAGAGCCTCTTTGTGGTGTTGCTCACTTTTCAATTTTTTTTTTGTTTTGTTCTTGATAATTACCAAGGCAACTTGATATATATCCATTATATGACCACATGCATGGCACATGATCATAAGGAATTGGGTTTGGGCCTTGGCCTTTGGCCGGCCACCCTTTATCTTTGGGCCTCAATTCTTGATCAATTTTTCTTGGCCCAATTCATTAAAAGTCTCGTTTTGTAATTCCCGAAACTAATTTCCAAAATTTCAAATTTACCCTCGGCCTTCCCCAATGTCTTGACATTAATGATTTCATAACCAACCTAGTCACATCAACTAGAATCAAAATATTTCCTCATAACACACAAGTCTTAATTATTTCTCGATTTCCAATTATCCGAAAACACGGGACATAACAGGACCTCCATAGGTGTTTTTGGCCTTAGCCAAGTCTTCACCGCTTCAATCTTTTGGGTATCTACCTGAATACCATCGGCTAAAATAATATGCCCCAAAAAGGTCACTAAGTTCAACCAAAATTCACACCTAGAAAATTTAGCAAATAACACTGGAGTTTAAAGAACTCCAAGAACGGTACGCAAATGATCTGCATGTTCTGCTTCGGACCTAGAATATACCAGGATATCGTCAATGAACATAATCACAAATAAATCTAAGAAGGGCCTGAACACATTGTTCATCAAATCCATCAATACTTTCAGTGCATTAGTTAGCCCGAATGAAATTACCCAGAACTCAAAATGGCCGTAGCTGGTTCTAAAGGTTGTCTTAGGAATATCTTTCTCCCGAACTCGCCCTTGATGATACCCGGATCTCAAATCTATCTTTGAGAACCATTTGGCGCCTTGTAATTGGTCAAACAAATCATCAATCCTTAGGAGAGGATATTTGTTCTTGATTGTCACCTTATTTAGTTGTCGATAGTCAATACACATTCGCAAGGAGCCATCTTTCTTTCACACAAACAACACGGGTGCTCCCCACGGGGATGAACTAGACCTAACAAAGCCTTTCTCAAGCCAATCCTTCAATTGTTCCTTCAAATCTGCGGGAGCCATTCTGTAAGGAGGAATAGATATGGGTTTTGTATCCGGTAGCACATCTATAGCAAAATCAATCTCCCGTTCAGGAGGGAGACCTGGAAGCTCTTCCGGGAATACATCTGGAAACTCATTCACCGCGGAGACAGACTGACGAGTTAGCGATTCAGCTTCTACATCATGAACCCGAACTAGATGGTAAATACAACCTTTGGCGATCATTTTCCTTGCCTTGAGATAGGACGTAGTATTTCCTTTCCATTCTAAAACTGGTTCGCCCGGAAACTGGAAACGAACCATTTTCATTCTACAATCAACATTGGCATACCAAGAAGCCAACTAATCCACGCCCATGATAACATCAAAGTCCACCATTTTTAACTCATGTAAATCAACCATAGTAGGATGGTCACAAATCACAACTACACAATTTCTATATACTTGGCTAGCTATTACCGGTTCACTAACGGGTGTAGATACCTCAAAAGGTTTGATCGATTCTGGTTTGACCCCAAACCGACCCGCAATATATGGAGTCAAATATGAAAACGTGGAGCCCAGAGCTATCAAAGCATATACATCATGAGAAAATACCGATAATATACCTGTGACGACATCGGGGGAAGACTCAAGATCTTGGCGTCCAGCCAAAGCATAAATACGGTGTTGAGAACCACTAGAACTAGGAGCTCTCCCTCTACCTCTACCATGGTTGATCGACGCCTGTGAAGCTTGTCCCATAGGGCGTATCGATGATGAAGACCCAGCTGCAATTCCTGAAGGCTGGACTCTACCCCTACCACCAACCGAGGGGCAATCACGCATGATATGGCTTGGCCGATCGCATGTATAGCAAACCTCTGAACCTAGTTAACACTGGCCCCAATGTAACTTCCCACATGGGAACACCGTGGCACGGGTGGCCTAGCCTGACCCGAATCACCCCTGAACTGAGAATCCAAAGCCCTAAAACTCTGACCCGGCCCGGAAGGAGCAGATCTATCAAATATCTATCTTGTAAACCATGGAGGCGCACTAGGCATAGAATGGCCTGAATGCCTACAAAACAGTTATCTTGGCCCACCTCTAAACTCACTTGTTGGACTCGAAGATCTAGGCCTCTTATTATACCCTCTATCATGGACACACTTACTTCTTTGTTGTTGTTGGCTTTCTTTCGAATTCCAGGCATAGGCTTGAATGCGTAAAATATCCATGTTGTCCTGAAGGGACGCAATCAAGCACCTATCCATCAAATGTGGCCCTAGGCCTCTCACAAATCAGTGCACTCGGTCACCCATATCCGTTACCATAGCCGAAGCATACTTAGCCAAAGAGTTAAAGCGGAGACTATACTCTAAAGCACTCATACTTCCTTGCATAAGATTTAAGAACTTATCGGCTCTAGCTCGCCGAACATCAGGAGGCAAGTAGTGTCGGAGGAAAGCATCATACCGGGGGAGGTGCATTGACTCCTCGTGAAGCCATCCAAACTGTGTACCAATGTACCGTGACATCCCTCAATCTATAGGATGCTAACTCCACCGATTTAATGTCCGAAGCATGTATTAACCGAAGTGTCCTCAACATCCCATCAATAAAATTCTGGGGGTCCTCATCTAGCTTCAACCCGAAGAATTCCGGAGGGTTCAAGCTAGTAAAGTCACGGGCCCTTGCACTAAAAACCCTATAACCTTGCCCTGTACCTTGCCGCTGAGTCAGGGTGGCAACCAACTGAGTAAGTAAATGAATGGCCTCTTTTACATCTTGGCCCGACCCATCCGGTGGAGGAGCTGGAGGTGCTGGAGCTGGGGCTGAGGCTCCCTCATGCTCCTTAGAAATAGGTACTGAGTGAGAGGACTGAGATTGAGCCGCATTCTGGGACTCACTTTCCTCTACAACTGTTGGCGGTGCTCTTTCAGCCCGCTTTCCTGCCACTGTCTTGCCCTTTTGGGCTGCCGTAGCTTTTCTCTTTACAGGCATTTCTGAAATACATAATACACGGTTAGGGAAAAAGAAATCCTTATATCATGGCTCTATCGCAAGATCTTTTGAAGAAAGAAGGTCATTCATTCCTAAAATGCCCACAGCTCCTGTTTATAAGTGTGGCGTGTAAAAAACCCATAAATAAGACTCTACTAGACACGGCTCGTAGACACACCCTAGGACAAAACCGCTCTGATACCACTTTTGTCACGACCCAACCGGAGGGCTATGACGGGCACCCAGTGCTAACCCACCCGGGTACCTCTTATCGTACTCTCATATTTTCACATCTAGGTGAGCCACATGGCTTACTCATAATTTATATGCATGAATAGTGATAATCTCGTTAGGCAACAATGCATTTACATCAACATCAATACCAATGCCCATATCCACATACACAAGCCGACGAGGCTATCAAAATGATACACAAAATATAAGCAGACAATGCTACAAGACATCTAACCATACATAACTGTTTACGAGCCTATAAGAAGAGTATGTCACATCATATAGACGGGACAGGACCCCGCCATGCCCATAGGTATGTAAAAAAAAATACCAAAAGTTGTAGCTCCGAAAGAAATGGAGCTCCTCTATGTAGTCCCTGAATAAGAATCTACGGATCATGCCTGTCTCCCTGTCCACCTGCGGGCATGATGCAGCGTCCACAAACAAAAGGACGTCAGTACGAATAATGTACTGAGTATGTAAATCATAATCAACATCATAACAGGAGCATAAGAGACAACATGAGAAATACCATAAGATGGGAGAATCAGGAGATAGTAGCCATCATCGTAATTACTTACTTGTCTTTCATAGGGACCTTCCATTTCTAGTGCGTGCTTGTTTACATACATATATACATATACAAATATCCATATCTATATCCATATTCATATCCGTATTTATATACATATTCGCATCCATAGTATACCCGACCATGAACGTTCGGTGGTTTAACATACCCGGCCATGACAAGGCTCGGGGTCGTACGTACCTGACCTTACCAAGGCTCAGTGTTATCCGTACCCAACTGTAGTGGTGCGCGCGCAATAGATATCATACTCGGCCATATAAGCACGGTGTTACACAATAGTCATATATACTTAGACACGTATACATAAAAGTCCATAAATATCATCAACATCATTGCCATCATTGTTTTCGTTACATCCATCCTTATAGGATCAACTATCATATAAAGGAAGTACTAGTATCGTGAAAGTATCGAGAATCATGAGCTTTGGTACTCTTAGAGGTAGAGTCATTTATAAATCATTATGGAACTCATGAAAGGATATATATAAATATATAGCAAGGGAACCATGCCCTAATGAAAGAAGGGTTAGCCTTACATACCTCTTTGTCTCCTTAACTATTTAACTTTCCCCGTTGAAGCTTGAATAGTCTACATTTAGAACGATTCATAACATGGTTAAGCCTTAATGATACTCCTAAATTCAAACTAGAATAATTCATGACCTAATAAAAATTAGGCAACATTTCCCTATTTCGTCAACTTCCACCATATCACAAAACAAATCCTAACATCCACAATAACATCCATAATACATTCATAATATCATAATCAAGTGATCTCACTTCATCAAGCCTTCAAAATTCATCCTTATGTTCAACTTATGCTAGGAACTTCGTACCCATTTTAGCACATTTTCATATAATGCTTCCTCATCACAATTATTACCTTCCATAAGATGATTATATCCATATCATACTAAGAATTATGACTCAATTTAGTGTACTACTCATAAACATCACCAAAGCTACATTTAACCCTCATTTTCTACTTTCTTCTTCAACCCAAGTCTTTCAACCCCTCAATATTATAAATAACATGAAAGTATCCTAAAACATACCTTTGATAATGTGAGAGTGCTCTTTGGGTGGAAACACTTCACTTGAGGAAAACCCTAACTTCAATCCAAAGAGATTTCTTGACTTGAATAAACCCTAGAAAGCATTCTTGCACTTTATTTCCACCAACTCTTGATGTTTTCCTCTTGATTTCTCTTGGGTTATGTTAAAATGGTGTGGAGAGTGTTCTAGAACTTTCTTGAGATGTGTAGAAAAAATGGGAAATGAAATAAATGAACTTGGAGCTCCCTTATATAAAATAAAAATCTGTCTCGATGGTATTATACAGACACTTATGCGGTCCGTGTAAATTTATGCGGTCCGTGTAAATTTATACGGTCCGTATAAATTTATACGGTCTGTATAAGTGACCGTGAAATCATCCCAGCAATAACTTGTTTCTGTAACCATTATACAGCACATTATACGGTCCGCATAAATTTTATACGGTCCATATATGTGACCGTATAACTGTATTAGTGATGGACCTTTACTGTAATGGTTATACAGACCATTATACGGACCGTATAAATGGTCATATAATCCACTTTTGTCCGATCTTGTTCTTGTCGCTTCATTTGATCTCCAGTCCTTAGGGAACCTTCTTAACACTTGTTTAACACTTCATTGACAACCTAAGTGGCGTCACAACTCTTTCTCAAGGCATCATTAAGTTAACATTAATTCGGTACTTTACAAAGCTCTTCCGAGACACAACGTACACTTCGCCTTTCTTAGTAAACTTTCTTATGTTTGCTTCAAACGTCTTTGGAATCTTAATTAGAATGATTCAATACTACTTCTCACACTGCGTTAATCTATTCACTGTGCAACGACATGAAATTTTCCGAGGTGTAACATTTTGAGGGACTTTTAACTTTCCACCATAATTGGACTGCTTGTTTCACTTGAACATTAGGGCCATTGACTCCTACATCTTCACTAAAATATCTCCAAAATTTTGTTGTAAATGAACCTATAAGAAGCAAATGATCTATTGTTGTCACGCCCCAAACCCGACCCGGGCGTAATAGCCATCCGATGTTATGTACAACACCGGAAGCACTTTTCAAAATCAACAAACATCTATTCTCTTTCAATAGTCTTTTAATATTATTTAAAACAGTCATTTATGGCTAATGAAAAGCATGCTCATACTTATAAAAATCAGCGGAAGTTTAAAAGAAGTCGTATGAGACTTTCAACATCTACCCACAAAACAACTTCTAAGAAACATAAACAGAGTCTAACACATCCGAACGCAGCCCCAAAACTAAAATAATAAATATAGATAGGGTGTTCCACAAACAAGCGTGTGGGCTCACCAATAAGCCTGAAAAGCAGAAAGTTCTCCTACTCCATACGCGTACCACGAACCGGCTCTTCTTCGTTACCTAACATATCATAAAAAACAACAATGGTAAGCCTGAGTACTGAGTATTTAATCAGTGTCTCCGCAACAATAGTTAATAGAAAAATATATAAGTAATAAGTATAATTGAAAACAGTATTGAGAAACAGTTCAAAACAGTCCATTATAAGTCAATGATGAAGAAATAATCACTTTGAATCCTTTAGTCGTTCTCGTTACGTTAAGTTCTTTAAAAAATAGTTCGAAATCACAAGATAGAGTAAGTCAGTAACCATAGTAAAATCACCAGTAAAAGCCAATACATAGAAATATATCAATTTCTTCTTATTATACCATTCATCACGTTACGACTCTCAATCATGAACTCAAGATCATTAACAAGCCACTCAGAGGCAACTAAAGTATAACACATGCCAATGCAGACCCAAATCAATATAACGAAAGGATGACCCGTTAAGGTTCCCTAAACTACATAAAAGCACCACATCGGGGCTATCAACCCATGATGGCTACCCTTCCTCCCGAATAGCTTGGAAAATACCACACCGAGGCTACCAACCCTCGCTACCACTCTTCCTCCGGAATGGATAGGAATGAACCACACCGGAGCTATTGACCCTCAATGGCCACTTTTCCTCCTGAATGGCTAGGAAAACCCCACCAGAATCCATAATGACTACCCTTCCCCCCAAGTAGCTAGCCTAAACACAAACAATAGAAATCATGACATATTAGTCGAATCACAAATCATGGCATGGAGGCTGAATCTCAAATCATAGCATGGAAGCCGAATCTCAAATCATGACATGGAAGCCGAATAGTTTGTTACGAATTATGTTCATCATCCCATTAGTAGGGGTATATCAAGCCATTAATTGATTTAGAAATCATGCTCAAATCATTAATCAAATTTCAATCAATGAGACCCATTCATAGGGAAAAACACTTCAAATATCCAAACATTCAAAAACAAGTTTAAAGCATAACTTATAGGGGTAAATCATGTTCAAAGTTCAAAGCTTTATAATTCAAATACAATCATCCATTAATAGGGAAAATCACGGATATGTATATATATGTTTGTGTGTGAGTGTGTGTATATATATGTGTGTGTGTTTGTGAGTGTGTGTGTGTGAGTATATGTGCGTGTGTGTGTGAGAGTATACATACACATAAGGTTTAATGCAGTTTTGTCCCTCACGCACACAAACCTTGCCGAAGAAACCATTTTTGTAAAGGTTGAAAAGTATGTTCGAAAAGAGACATGCATCAATTCCTACTAAAACTCTACCAAATAGATTTCCGTGGTTCAAAAAATCACTCTACAATTGATTTAGATGATAAATATTAGAACTCTAAACAATTCTTCTTGTCCCAACCCTTAATCGAAAAACTAGGGCTTTTTGTGCCCAAAAATAAATGTGTTCTTGAAACCCCCAAGAATCACCCGTGGATTCTTATTACTTCTAATACCCAACACTAGTATAAATCCCTTCAATTACAGCAGTAAAGATCAAAGATCATACCTTTAAAAGATTTCCCAAAGTCTCACTCAATTTCTCTTACTTCAGTTTTCAAGAATCTAAGGATTTCAAGGATGAACTAGTGTTAATTGACGTTATATTGATCTAATCATCAATGGGGTTTGAGTAGAAGCTCACCTTGGATGATGGAGGGAACTTGGAGGAAGTTGGGTTCTTGAGAGCTCCCCTTGCTAAAGCAAATTTCTGTATTTGGGGTATGAGGTACGCCCTAGGGCTTTTATATCGTCATACCCAATGCGCAGCTGGAAGGCCCTACTGCGCAGCAAAGGCAATAACACTACCTTCGGTGAGCGGTGACACACCTAAAGCTTGGCCGTGCAGCCAGCCGTGCAGATTGCGTAGCGTCCAGTAGAATGCTTATAACTCCTAGCACAAAGCTCCAATTAAGCTGATTCATATATGGTGGAAATGTATTTCTAAGAGCTACAACTTTCATGATTTAAAGTTTTCTCATGTTTCCAACAGACTTTTACGTAAACTAGCCAGAAGTCAGGATTACCCAGACTTAGACGATCTTATCAAATCTTACGCTTGATTTCACAAATTCACCTTGATAGGACTTCTGACAACTATTATATCACATTAATACTCATTTAACACATTCACACCTAATCTGATTTTTCGCAGTGTTACATTATCCCCTTCTCATGATCATTCGTCCTCGAATGACAATCATGGCAAAAAATTTTCACTACCCCTCAAATTTTCAAAGACTCTTTGCCAGAGTTCCTTTGTATCGCAAGCTATCTCATAACAAAACTCTGCTCACACACCAACAATAACCATATGGCCTCACATGGACTCCTACAACTACAAAAAAATAAAGCTAAACGTGAAATAAGGAATTCACATCTAAAGTCTACACCTTTGCAAGAATTCGATAACTAGATGTTCAACACATACCTGGAAGGGGAAATAAGTAAAGGTATTACGGTATGTGTGTCATTAATGGCAACTAGATGGTAACTACACCCTATTTTGTAAGTCTTAAGATACGAAATAAGTCTACCATGAGGTTTAACAATTTCACCCTTCCACTCTACAACGGGTTCATCAGGAAATTCATGCCTAACTATTTTTGATTGACCATCCAGAGTTTTACAACACTTGGAAAGCGAGTTTATCACCAATCATATCAAAGTTCACCATTTCTAATTCAAAAAAAAATCAGCAGTAGTCGCACGTCCCTTAACTACAGCTACACAGTCTCTATAGACTCAAGATACAATAACTGGGACACTAGTAGGGATATTCACAGAAAATGGTTCTAACAATTATTCAGGATCCACACCCAAAAATCAAGGGTATAGTATGAAGTCGCATAAGAAGAATTCGAACTCGGATCGATTAAAGAATACGCATTAAGAGAAAAAATGTTAGAATACTTGTGTTACCACTTGCACGTCTGAGTTTTGATGATTAACAAAATAAACCAAAGCATGTGAACCAGTTTAGGGGTGATTAGAACGAAATCAATACATGATCAATCACAAGAAAGATGCAGATGCAGAGCAAAAGAAAAGATGAACAAGCCACATGAGCAGTTCAGGAGAAGAATATAACAAATCTGAAAACATGTTCTATCTCAGAAGTCTCTCGGTGCAGTTAGTGAATGAATCAGATGAGAAGAGATCATGAAGCAGAAAAGATGAAGATGACTCAGATATATTTTGCAAAGAGAGTTGCAGACAAAACACATGAACCAGGTCTGCATACATGTTCCAACACAGAGCAAGAATATTACAGCATGAGTGTCATTAACGAAAACTAGATGGTAACTACACCCCATTTTATGAGTCATAAGATACCAAAAAAGTCTACCATACGGTTTAACAATATCACCCTTCCTCTCTATAATGGTTTCATTTGGAAATTCAAGCCTAACTATTTTTTATTGACAATCTAGAGTTTCACAACACTTGGAAAGCTAGTGTATCCCAATCATATCAAAGTTCACCATTTATAATTAAAAAAAATCAACAATAGTTCCACTGCCCTTAACTACAACTATACAGTCTCTATAGACTCTAGATACAATAACGAAGACACTAGTAGGGGCGTTCACAGAAAAGGGTTCTAACAATTGTTTGGGTTCCACACCTAAAAATCAAGGGTAAAGTATGAAGTCAGAAAATAAGGATTTGAACCCAAATCGATTAACCAATA
Source organism: Lycium barbarum (assembly GCF_019175385.1). NCBI lineage: Eukaryota > Viridiplantae > Streptophyta > Magnoliopsida > Solanales > Solanaceae > Lycium > Lycium barbarum. The sequence goes on along the minus strand of NC_083342.1, from coordinate 56,146,819 downwards.
AGAATCAAGAGAACACATGTTAGAATACGGATGACCACATCGTCTGAGGCTTCAGTTGCCTCCCTACGAGCAAACCACCCAACACCTAATACCAAATTCCAAGCGACTTTATACCATCTATCAAATTATAAATCATAACCTGTTACACCCCGTAAGAGTCTGTGCTATTTTAATTAAGACAAGAAAGAATGAGTTAAGAAAGTTCAAGGAAAGTTAATTGAGTTAGTAAGAATATCGTTATATATATGGTTGCCTTAAGTATCCCGAGGTGACATCGTAACCTAAAGGATTTGAAATCGCGTTATGAGCGTATATGAGGTAATGGGAGTGCCCTTTTAAAGTATTTGAGATTATTAGGAATGATATAGAAGATGGATAAAAGATATGAATATATTTTTGCGATTGGAGTTTCGTCGAAGCTTCGTAAGTTCTCCAGTTACGTTTAAGGTTATGGTGATTCTCCGGACCCTTCGAGACGTGTATGGATTGTTATGTATGTATATGGGTATGTATATGTATGTATAATAGGTTACATGAGAGTTGGAAGAGGATTAGAAGATAAACGAATCTAAACAAAATGAATCGGAACAACTTCAGTAAAATCTCGGACCAGATTTTTAGCCCATATTGTTGGGGGCATATCTCCTAGTCTATGAGGATTTCTAAGGTGTTTCAAAAGCCTAAAACGAATTTCATCGAGTCTAGTTTCCAACGCAACAAACCGCTCGTCAAAATGATATTTGGATAAGGAAATATGGACGATGCAATTTGGGCTGGCAGGGCAGCAAGTTTGGACCCGACCCAAACACTAATGTTTCGGCCCATGAGGCCCATTAACGTTAATATATATGGCAAATTCACTTGAGGGCTGATAATTTTCAGCTAATATCCTCCAAAAACATTAGAGAGAGAGAGAGAGAGAGATCCTAGGCTAAGGAAGCCATTTTGATCAAAATCCGAGCTCCGAATCCCGAAGCTCATGAAGAGAAAAACGTTGTACGTTGCGTAGCCTTCAATTTGAGATACATATTGGTCTTGGGGGATGAAATTTTCGTGGTGGAGCTTCTGATAAGGTATTTATAAAATTCCTTTTATGTTATTAAAGTGTTTATTTAGAGTTTTAACGAATTAGAACGGAGAAAACAACATTATAAACTCGTTTGTTGTTTTGTTGAAATTTATGGGTGAGGGGCTGTTTTAATTGAAATTGATGGACTGATTTGAATTAATATTTTGGTTGTTGTAATCATGGATATGTGAGGAGAGTGAAGGAATTTAATGGTTAGAGTTGGAGTTAAATTGTTGTGGGTTGTTGTAAGGATTATAGAGATAATAATGTGGTTTTATTGCACATGAGTAGATGATGTGGTGTCGAGTGGCTGCTGTTGTATTTCCCTGAAATTTTCTGAAAATATTGCATGAAATAAGGTATAAGAAGTGCATATGGGCTGCTTGGTGTATTGCAAGTGTTCGTTAGAATTTCGGGCATCGTTATGTTACAGTTGGGGGCTGTTTTGACATGTTGTTGTTCTTGTTGAAATAAAAGAATTGAAGATATGGTTGTGTCCATATGTTATTGTTGGTATTTCTGTGTCAACAGGAGAGCAATTGGAAATTCGGATAGACGAGTTTATAGGGGAAATGCTGCCCAAATTTTTGTAGACAAGTGATGAGTTAAAGATTGAATACCAAAAGCCTTATAGTTAACAATTGGTAAAAATGACCATTTGTAGGTTTTGGGCGAAACGGAGATTGAGTTTGGACAAGCGTGAGTAGCGTGAAAGGTATGTAAAGCTTATCCTTTCCTTCTTTGGCATGCCCTAGGTCTACTAGGTTGAGATTTCAGCCTCGGGGACCATCCTGCTCATCGTAACCCGAGATTAGTTTTTGTTACTATTCATTCAATAGAATTGAATTATAAAAGGTGCATTTTACTAGAAAAGTGGTTGGACTTCCAAAACTTTTACAAATGTAACCCGATCGTTCTAAAACTTTCCTGGATGACTCCGTAGAGTCTAATGGGCGTGATTCTCGTCCGCCGCCTGGAATTGGCCCGAGGTGGGCCCGCTATCCCCGATGCCTCTCTTATTGTTCTGTTTGTCTTATTCTCGTACGGTAAGTCAAGGGAACTCATGGTTATTGTTCCGACTACTAAACGGGAGATATGTAATCTATCCTGAGACGGATTTTAATGATTATTGACCCAATTGTGGGGACCGAAACCCTGACATGTGATGTACGGCTTTAGCCAATGTACTCTTGTCCGGAGTTCGCAGGTAACTCCTGGTTATTATGCTGTTCACTATATGATAGGTGTTATGACCACCTTCATGAGCATTATAAAATGTTTTTGACATCTAAAGCGTTTTTAAAAATCTTACCCTGAGATTCTGGACAAACTACTTATTTTCTTTATTTTCCGATATACGATTTTGGTATACCTGAGTCCTGTGTGATGCATGATCCTGGCATGTGTGATTATGTTTGGAAAGTGATAATTTAGCATTTTGTCTGGTTATCTTCTGTGTTACCGAGTCCCGGGCCGGTTATGTGAATATGCGCATATGTGATATTGGCCGTTGGACCCTCGACCGCGGCGTGCCCGACATTGACTGCTGGACCCTTGACCGCGTCATGCCGGACGTGTGGCATTGACTGCTGGACCCTTGACCGCGTCTTCCGCACTTGTGATTATGCCGACATAGACCGCTGGACCCTTGACCGCGGTATGTCGAACTTGTGATAGAAAACCGCTGGATACTTGACCGCGGTATGTGTGATTGTGACCGCTGGACTTATGGCCGCGGAAATTGTGCGTTGATTCTTCTATGTGTGTGAAACAAAGATGTTTTCCAAAAGAAAGCAAACATTTTGTCATCCCGATTGCCGTGTTGATTTCTCCGGAACTTCTTTTGCCTGTTGTACGCCGGATACGACTCCTTAGTATGCTGGCTATTGTGCTCGCTTTCTATATATCGTATTTCAGTTGTGACTTTGCTTTCTGTGTTGTATGCTTTACATACTCAGTACATATTTCGTACTGACCCCCTCTTTTCGGGGGGCTGCGTTTCATGCCGCGCAGGTACTCCCAGGTGAGTTGAAGACAGTATAGAAGATGTTCCAGTGCAGATGGCAAGCTCCATTTGTTCCCGGAGTGCTACCGAGTCAGAGTTGGTATGTTATGCTTTCTGGATTACGTTAGAGACTTTGCAGACAGCGTCGTGGGTATTGGTTGTCAGTCTGTAAGCGGCTCTGTCAGCCAAAATGTCGGTCTGTGTTATGTACTGAATTTTTTATGATTATTGATTCGTTATGCTTGGAAGCTACGTGAAAGAATATTTCTGGAAAAAAAAAATTTACGATGTATTTCATCTCATTTGATTAGAAAAGTTTGACATGATTTTATGTGCAGCAAGAGTCTGAGGGTTCGCTCGGCCCTAGGTAAGGGTCGGGTGCCTATCACACCCTAGCGGAATTAGGGTATGACAAAGTGGTATCAGAGCAGGTCTGTCCTAGGGGTTGTCTGCAAAGCCGTGTCTAGTAGAGTCTTGTTTATCGGTGTGTTGTGCACCACATCGATAAACAGGAGGCTACAGGGCATTTAGGGTGTTACCTTTCTTTGGATCTTAGATCGTGCGATAGAGCCAGCCATAAGAAATGAAATTCCTCTTACTAACCTTTGATTTCAGCTGAAGAATGATATCGACAAAAGAAAGTGACCGATGATATTGGAAGCTACACAATACGCAAGTAAGTTATGGTACGAAAGAGGCGTGTCGGGTAAGGTAAGAATATTAGAATATGATTGAAATGTGAGAATTGAGGATGAACGAGAAGGTGGATAGAAAAGTACAACAGAACAGATAGTTAAAGGATCAGGTACGTCTCGAGGTGCCATATGTGAGGTAAGTCCCGACACCTTTATACTTTTATTTGAAATTGTTAGCCCTGTGTGGCTATGATATGATGTGATATGATGTGTATATACGTATGTGTGTTGGCCCTGTGAGGCATGGTCGGTATTTCCTGCGTGCAGGTTTTGGGATAGTAAGAAATACAGAGGAACCTCTGCCCAAATTTTTCCAGAAATATGAATAGGAAAATGAGATATAAGTTCTTAGCATGTTTTGAAAGTCGATACCGATAGGGAAAATCTATTATGTTGGATTAAATTCTAAGAGATACCCTCCATGTCATTCGTAAGAAGCATCATCCTTACTTGGGAAATTTTATTTTGGGAAAGCATATATGATCAGCAAATTTCTGGAGATCATTTCAGGAGGGATTGGGGACCCAGGTGAACCTGAGTAGAGGGGCGATAGAAGAGTTGAGTCAAAAATAGAGAAACGACACGAGATAATATGCTTGAAGTGTTATAAGTAGGATTAAGGGAAATTGCGAAATGGTTTAAGTGAGATGGTCAGAACGAGCTAGTTACTAGAAGACAGTGAATTTAAAGAGAACGAGCAAGAAGAACTCGACTTAAGCTTCAAGTATAGATGGATATGGTAAGTTGCAGTCGATTACGGAGGTAGCTAAATCGTGTCTACTATATTTGGAAGATCAATATTAACAGATGTCAGGTGGAGAATGGCATTAGTCTAAGTAAAGAAAGGCACAACATGATAGATGAGTTCAAGTTACAAGTGAATCGTTATAAGATCACCAGAAGCAGTATAATTATGTAGGACTAATTTGACATTCGGGGATGAATGTTCCTAAGGGGGGGAGGATGTTACACCCCGTAAGAGTCTGTGCTATTTTAATTAAGACAAGAAAGAATGAGTTAAGAAAGTTCAAGGAAAGTTAATCGAGTTAGTAAGAATATCGTTATATATATGGTTGCCTTAAGTATCCCGAGGTGACATCGTAACCTAAAGGATTTGAAATCGCGTTATGAGCGTATATGAGGTAATGTGAGTGCCCTTTTAAAGTATTTGAGATTATTAGTAATGATATAGAAGATGGATAAAAGATATGAATATATTTTTGCGATTGGAGTTTCGTCGAAGCTTCGTAAGTTCTCCAGTTACGTTTAAGGTTATGGTGATTCTCCGGACCCTTCGAGACGTGTATGGATTGTTATGTATGTATATGGGTATGTATATGTATGTATAAGAGGTTACATGAGAGTTGGAAGAGGATTAGAAGATAAACGAATCTAAACAAAATGAATCGGAACAACTTCAGTAAAATCTCGGACCAGATTTTTAGCCCATATTGTTGGGGGCATATCTCCTAGTCTATGAGGAGTTTTAAGGTGTTTCAAAAGCCTAAAATGAATTTCATCGGGTCTAGTTTCCAACGCAACAAACCGCTCGTCAAAATGATATTTGGATAAGGAAATATGGACGATGCAATTTGGGCTGGCAGGGCAGCAAGTTTGGACCCGACCCAAACACTAATGTTTCGGCCCATGAGGCCCATTAACGTTAATATATATGGCAAATTCACTTGAGGGCTGATCATTTTCAGCTAATATCCTCCAAAAACATTAGAGAGAGAGAGAGAGAGATCCTAGGCTAAGGAAGCCATTTTGATCAAAATCCGAGCTCCGAATCCCGAAGCTCATGAAGAGAAAAACGTTGTACGTTGCGTTGCCTTCAATTTGAGATACATATTGGTCTTGGGGGATGAAATTTTCGTGGTGGAGCTTATGATAAGGTATTTATAAAATTCCTTTTATGTTATTAAAGTGTTTATTTAGAGTTTTAACGAATTAGAACGGAGAAAACAACATTATAAACTCGTTTGTTGTTTTGTTGAAATTTATGGGTGAGGGGATGTTTTAATTGAAATTGATGGACTGATTTGAATTAATATTTTGGTTGTTGTAATCATGGATATGTGAGGAGAGTGAAGGAATTTAATGGTTAGAGTTGGAGTTAAATTGTTGTGGGTTGTTGTAAGGATTATAGAGATAATAATGTGGTTTTATTGCACATGAGTAGATGATGTGGTGTCGAGTGGCTGCTGTTGTATTTCCCTGAAATTTTCTGAAAATATTGCATGAAATAAGGTATAAGAAGTGCATATGGGCTGCTTGGTGTATTGCAAGTGTTCGTTAGAATTTCGGGCATCGTTATGTTACAGTTGGGGGCTGTTTTGACATGTTGTTGTTCTTGTTGAAATAAAAGAATTGAAGATATGGTTGTGTCCATATGTTATTGTTGGTATTTCTGTGTCAACAGGAGAGCAATTGGAAATTCGGATAGACTAGTTTATAGGGGAAATGCTGCCCAAATTTTTGTAGACAAGTGATGAGTTAAAGATTGAATACCAAAAGCCTTATAGTTAACAATTGGTAAAAATGACCATTTGTAGGTTTTGGGCGAAACGGAGATTGAGTTTGGACAAGCGTGAGTAGCGCGAAAGGTATGTAAAGCTTATCCTTTCCTTCTTTGGCATGCCCTAGGTCTACTAGGTTGAGATTTCAGCCTCGGGGACCATCCTGCTCATCGTAACCCGAGATTAGTTTTCTTTAGTATTCATTCAATAGAATTGAATTATAAAAGGTGCATTTTACTAGAAAAGTGGTTGGACTTCCAAAACTTTTACAAATGTAACCCGATCGTTCTAAAACTTTCCTGGATGACTCCGTAGAGTCTAATGGGCGTGATTCTCGTCCGCCGCCTCGACTTGGCCCGAGGTGGGCCCGCTATCCCCAATGCCTCTCTTATTGTTCTGTTTGTCTTATTCTCGTACGGTAAGTCAAGGGACCTCATGGTTATTGATCCGACTACTAAACGGGAGATATTTTATCTATCCTGAGACGGATTTTAATGATTATTAACCCAATTGTGGGGACCGAAACCCTGACATGTGATGTACGACTTTAGCCAATGTACTCTTGTCCGGAGTTCGCAGGTAACTCCTGGTTATTATGTTGTTCACTATATGATAGGTGTTATGACCACCTTCATGAGCATTATAAAATGTTTTTGACATCTAAAGCGTTTTTAAAAATCTTACCCTGAGATTCTGGACAAACTACTTATTTTCTTTATTTTCCGATATACGATTTTGGTATACCTGAGTCCTGTGTGATGCATGATCCTGGCATGTGTGATTATGTTTGGAAAGTGATAATTTGGCATTTTGTCTGGTTATCTTCTGTGTTACCGAGTCCCGGGCCGGTTATGTGAATATGAGCATATGTGATATTGGTCGTTGGACCCTCGACCGCGGCGTGCCCGACATTGACTGCTGGACCCTTGACCGCGTCATGCCGGACGTGTGGCATTGACTGCTGGACCCTTGACCGCGTCTTCCGCACTTGTGATTATGCCGACATAGACCGCTGGACCCTTGACCGCGATATGTCGAACTTGTGATAGAAAACCGCTGGATACTTGACCGCGGTATGTGTGATTGTGACCGCTGGACTTATGGCCGCGGAAATTGTGTGTTGATTCTTCTATGTGTGTGAAACAAAGATGTTTTCCAAAAGAAAGCAAACAATTTGTCATCCCGATTGCCATGTTGATTTCTCCGGAACTTCTTTTGCCTGTTGTACGCCGGATACGACTCCTTAGTATGCTGGCTATTGTGCTCGCTTTCTATATATCGTATTTCAGTTGTGACTTTGCTTTCTGTGTTGTATGCTTTACATACTCAGTACATATTTCATACTGACCCCCTCTTTTCGGGGGGCTGCGTTTCATGCCGCGCAGGTACTCCCAGGTGAGTTGAAGACAGTATAGAAGATGTTCCAGTGCAGATGGCAAGCTCCATTTGTTCCCGGAGTGCTACCGAGTCAGAGTTGGTATGTTATGCTTTCTGGATTACGTTAGAGACTTTGCAGACAGCGTCGTGGGTATTGGTTGTCAGTCTGTAAGCGGCTCTGTCAGCCAAAATGCCGGTCTGTGTTATGTACTGAATTTTGTATGATTATTGATTCGTTATGCTTGGAAGCTTCGTGAAAGAATATTTCTGGAAAAAAAAAATTTACGATGTATTTCATCTCATTTGATTTCAAAAGTTTGACATGATTTTATGTGCAGCAAGAGTCTGAGGGTTCGCTCAGCCCTAGGTAAGGGTCGGGTGCCCATCACACCCTAGCGGAATTAGGGTGTGACATAACCCATGTGTACTTTATAGCACCATTGTTCAATAGGTTAGAAAATGCAGCATGAGTTAAAGCCATTTTCGCAAGGCACAAGTAATGAATAAGTTAGAATGTTCCTAAAGGAAGCTCAAGCTTTATAACACAATCTAAAATCAAGAAGAATGAGAAACTCCTATAAATATCCTGGTAGTCTTTGGATCATGCAGGTGATTAGGATGCACGAGTAAGACTCCACTAGACACAGCTCCACAGACGCAGACAAATCCTAGGATACTTCTAAACCTAGGCTCCGATATCAGGCTTGTCACGCCCCAATCTCGACCCTGGTGCAACAGGCATCCGATGCTATGAACAATACCAGAAGCACCATATAAAATCAACAAACATCTATTCTATTTCAATAGTCCTTCAATATTTATTTGAAATAGTCATTTATGGATAACTCAAAGCATACTCATACTTATAAAAATCAGCGGAAGTTTAATAGAAGTAGCTATCTCATAAAACGTGGAAAACACCTTAATGAGTCGTACGACAGTTTCAACATCTACCCACAAAACAACATCTAACTATGGAGCTTCTAAGAAAGATAAAAAGAGTCTAACACATCGAGATGCAACTAGGAAACTAAAATAATAAAACTAGATAGATGGAGTATCCTACGAACAAGCGTGTGGGCTCACCAATAAGTCTAAAAAGCAACAAGTTCTCCTACTCCGTATGCGTACCACGAACCTGCTCTTCTTCGTTACCTAGCATACCATTAAAAACAACAATGGTATGCCTTTGTACTGGATACTCAGTAAGTGTTTCCGGGACATTAGTAATAGCAAGTATATAAGTAATAAGTTAAATTGTAAACAGTATTGAGAAACAATTCAAAACAAATGATAACATCGTATGAACATCGAGTATAAGTCAGTGATGAAGAAATAATAACTTTGAATCCTTATGTCGTTCTCGTTACATTAAGTTCTTTAAAAAACAATTCCAAATCCAAAGATAGAGCAAGTCTCTAACCTTAGTAAAATCACCAGTAAAAGCCAATACCATAGAATTATATCAATTTCAACTTATTATATCGTTAATCACGTTACGGCTTTTCTATGATGAACTCAAGATAATTAACAAGCCACTCACAGGAAACCAATGTATAACTGTTACACCTCGGAAATTTTTCCGTTAGCATGTGCAAAATAGGCTAATAAGGATAAAATGTGTGTGTGGCATTTCGAAGGCAAGTAATAAGGTCCCGTAGATTGGTATCGAGGAGTTGAACAACTTTTAAGAAGGTTCCATAAGGATCGGAAATGAAACAAAGTAAAGAAAATAAGATTCAGTGAACTGGGAGTATACGGTCCATTATACAGACCGTAAAAGTGTTTTACGGTCCATTATACGGACCGCAGAAGCGTCACAGAAGAGACTGACTGAAGGGTGAGTTTTACGGTGTACTATACGGACCGTATAACGGTTTGACGGTCCGTAAAATGAATCGTCAAAGTGTCACAGAATGAGGTTGAGAGAAGGTCAGTTTTACGGTGAAATATACGGACCGTATAACGATTATACGGCCCGTCAAATGGATCGTCAAATGGTCACAGAGAGGGGCGATCACAGAGTCCATTTTACGGTCAGTTATACGGACCGTATAAATTTATACGGACCGTATAACGAACCGTATAATGACATCGGGACTGAAGTGTGTTTTATAAAAATATGATCCAAAGTTTCATTTTTCATTTCCCATTTTCTCCTACACGATCCTCTCTCTCTCTCTAGAACCTTCCACACACTTCTAAACCAAGAATTCAAGTAATAATCAAGATCAATAACAACCAAATTAGAGGAATTAAGAGTGTGGAACTCCTCATTGTTCATTTAAGCCAAGAAATTCCCTAGATGGTGGAACTAGGGTTTTGTGAAAGTGAAGTATTTCAACTCAAGGTTTGTTCAATCACCATCCAAGGTATGTTTCATGACTTTATCAAGTTATTTAAGTGTTAGGAGACTAAGGAAAGATTGAATTGTAGAAAGACATGGAAAATGGGTCTTAAAAGGGTGAATAGTGCCACTAGTGAATAATGATGGAATTAAATCATGGAAGTGAGGTGTTATAGTTATGAATATGCTAGAAATGCTGCTTTTATCATGAAATAAGTATTAAAGGTGCGGAAACACGATAATAAGCTATATGGATAAATATGGGGAAAATTGGAGGAAATTGGTGGAATGTGATGAGGGTATGTAAATGATGTTTGTTGATTGTGATATTGTGGTGAATGTTGGATGTTGATATAGAACATGGGAAAAGTAGCATAAACAAAGGAAGTGCCGCCCAATTTTCTTTAGAAATAGCGACGCGTTCTTATAGTCCATCAACTAATGATAATTCGAATTCCCTTATGAAGGTAACGACGCGATATTGAAGAAGAGCAAGTGAACGATATTTAGCTAAGCAAACAAGGTATGTTAAGGCTTGTCCCTTTCCCTCAAAGGCATGACTCCAATGTTACGATTTCATGAATGCTTCCATAGCTTCCTCATTTTCCAAAGCTAAACGTTTATGATTCCTCTCTTGATAACCCGTGAATTCTTTCCAAAACGTTTGTGTCTTTCCAAAACGAAGGTTTATGATTTCGTAAGATTTTATGATCATAATGATGGACACGGTTTTGCAATGGCGAATATGATGTCAAGACGAGAATATTTTCCTATTTGATTATGATGATGATGATTCCGGGTTTAAAGGTTCCAAGTTTATGTTTTCAATAACGATATAAGAATATCGAGCTATTTATTGATTTCTAAATTTTATTCATGGATGACGACTATACTTCCCTTAAGATTTCCAAAAGTATACGAAGTGACTTCTTACAAGATGGTGACCCTACTTTCTGTTCTTTTTATATTAGATTTCGTTGATAGTCTCGCCTTATGATGATTGTCCCTTCAAGGCAAGACATGACGATCATGATTAATCCATAATATAATAGGAGGTGTTCGACCTTACGTCACTCCGATAGGAACACAAATCTCCCTGGGCTCTCATGCATGCTGCGTATATTATGTATGTATATAAATATATATGATATGAAAATGTTTTCAGGGGAAGTGTCACGACCCAAACCCCGTGGGCCGCGACTGGTACCCTAACTGGGCACCCATACGTACCTACCTGATCGAACTCGAACCATACAGAGTTTTTTTTTTTTTCAAAACAGAAGTACAGAAGTAGGCCGATACAATTACGGCACGCGCGTAACTTACATATATATATATACATATACCTGAACATACAGACATTTACAGATAAGCCGATAAGGCTAACATATAGACGAAACCCGTAACCCACATATCCATCTACAGGCCTCTACAGACATACAGAATCATATGACGGGACAGGGCCCCGCCGTACCCAGAATATACATACATACGGAGTACACAGAAGACAGAAAATATATACCAAAAGATATGCTCCGAGTCAAAGGAGCTCTTCGAATGGCAGAGTCAGAACCTACACTGGCGGCGTGTCACCTGGCGCGTCTGTACCTGCGGGCATGTAGCGCAGCCCCCGAAGAACGGGGGTCAGTACGGAAAATGTACCGAGTATGTAAAGCAGAAACGTAACAGATATAAACATAGTCCGAACTAGAGTCACAGAAATATAACGGGCAGAATCATAAGTCAAACTAACGGACAGAGTTATGATCCAGACAGACATACAGAATCGTGTTACACACAAATGAACAGAATTATAGTTCGGACAGACAGACGGAATCATAATACGGACAGACGAGCAGAATCTGAATCCATACGGACATACAGAAGCAGAAGCCATACGGACATACAGAAATAGTTGTAACACAGACGGACAAACAGTAGTATGACGGACAGAATTATGCATGCAGAGTAGCACAGAGTCATACAAAATCATACAAAGGCGTGTGCTTTATAAATACAGATGGCACACGCATATATTCATACAGATCCCGGCCCTGTCTGGGGGCGCGGTAACAGAACCCGGCCCTCTTAGTACGGGACGCGGTGGACAGACAGAATCAAATCGGATCATATGCCATCCTGGCCGCCATCCCCATACACAGCTCATACAGACATACAGATCCCGGCCCGTACGCCGAGGGACGCGGTGAACAATGCAGAGAAGTATGCACGATAACAGAACCTGGCCCGGGTCGCAGTGAAAGAATGCATTGAGGCAGACACGAATCGATAAATGAGAAACCACCTACCTACAGACTCAACATACAGACTCGATCAATCAGAAGGGTGCCAAACGGCGAGCCAAAATCAGAATGTCCAGATAGTATGCATAGTACGCGCCTATAACCTAGTTGGGAAGGCACGACAGATTATCAGAATGGGATGCTCAGATGTTCAGAAAGCATGTTATATAGATTACACAAAAATAGCCATAATATACACAAAATAATAATTCAGAAGTTTTTAGAGAAAATCGGACCCGAAACAGAAGTATTTAAAATCGTACCGGCAGTATCGGGCCTTATGGGCCCACCTCGGACCAACCCGAGGCTATATACGTAAATTATTGCTAATTGACCTTATGAGGTAACCCATACTCATTCGGAAGTGTTCCGACTCCGTTTGGGGAAGTTTTGTACAAAATCTCACTTTAAGGGCAATTTGTAAGAAAATAGGTCCAATTGAATTGAAGGAATTGGAGCGGTTTTCCGTCTCGAATTCCGGGGAACGGAGTCGGACCTAAGGCTCGCGGCCGAGCCTACCACATCCAGAACATGCCTAGGAACGTAGAGAAGTGCTTCACATACCTCGATTGCGCCTTATGCTCGCTCGGCGTCAATCCAAATTTCGCCCAAAATCTGGAAATGGTCAAGTTTACCATTTGGTTAGTTCCATTCTTTCAATATTCTAACTTTACACATAATTGCCTACCGAAATTTCGGCAGCATTTCCTCTGTATATACGACATCCTCGAGACTTAGCTCGGCTCAATTCCTCAACACAACAGCCCAGAGAAAACATCCAAACAACAACAAACATCAATAAACACTAGTTCATACACTATGGCATTATTAGCCATCTTTCGACACAACGAGTTATTTTTCGTTTTAAACTTGCATTTCCAACCAAACTTATTATTTTCATATCCATCATCCATCAAAATCATTACGACACACATCGGAGGCATCCATACCATATTCACATAACATTCATAAGTTACTCAAACATTCAACTTCCTATCAAATCACTACCTTTCCAATCTTTCCTAACTTCCAATCATACAAGTTCATAAACACATTTTCATATTCCAAGTTCGTTATCGTCAATCACAATTTCAAGACATTAGGCTAACGCAACATACTTTCCGACAACGACTTAACAAACAATTCTTCGTTTTGGCTTAACCATTATCCTTCAATCTACTTCACAAAGCCATAACACAATTAACATACAACCAAAATCAAATTCACATCCCATATTACACATAGTACCATACGGCCAACATACTATATTTTCCAACTCTCACTAATTCATCCCACTTTCCTTTCTAATACAATTTCCACCATACTACAACTAACTTACACAAGAATTCAAACCATTACAATCATGCAATACATATATATGCATTCGGCCACCACCCAAAAATTCCAACACACCAAATTTCCATATTTTTCATTCATTCACACATACTACAACATACATACATCATTTTTAACACAACAAAAGCATGAAATCCTTACCTTTCTTCAAGTTCTTCACTTGGGGTTGAAGTTGTTTTCTTGCCAAAATCTTTATATCAACTTGTAGATAATCTTGTGCTTAGCAATAATCTCTCAAGAGAGGAACTTTTTAAACCCAAGAATTGGCTCCAAAAAATTTTTCTTTCTTTTCCTTTTCTTTCTCTCTTGAACCCGAAACCCTTTCTCTCTTTTCCTTTTGTTCTTTCTTGTTTTCTCTTGAAAGTTCTATAGATTAGGACTACTATATAATGTCACATGGCATTTAATTGATCCATGGGCTTGGATCAATAGTGTGGCCGGTTGGGCCCTTATAGTTGGGCCTTTGTTTTGTTTCATTTTATTGAGCCCACTTTGGCTAGATTTTTGCAATTCCTAAGGCAAGTTTCCAAATTTGCCCTTGGCCACCTTTTGCAATTCCACACCATTGAATTCATAACTCACACATTCATACCAAGTAGTGTCCAATAGTGGCCTTATTCATCACAAGTCATTTTACCTTGAATTCTTCCGAATGAACAAAAATGTCGGATGTAACATTCTCCCCCCCTTTAGAACATTCGTCCTCGAATGTTAAATTGACCTTATGGGGCGCCATACTACTCCGGGAGGGTTCTCTTTATAGTCGTCCTTTGCTGACTTGCCGACATGGCTTCTTTACCAACATTATGAGGTAATTTTTCACATCACAGATTCAGATGCCTTCATAATATATCTTCTCGTACCCCACGCAATCGTCGAACCATAAGCTATATTCTTGTAACTGACAAACGCTTTCCAGGCGTCATAGTCCGTATCATTTCTTGTTACACTCCGGAGATTTCTACCACATCAATATAATCCCACTTCATACCAGACACTTCTTACCAACAGATTCAGGACTGGAACCGGACGCGTAGAAGCATATCGGACGGATTCGTAATCGGAAGCAGACATGCCAAACTATGGCGGATAGATTCATAATCAAAAGAAGAGATACGGAAGTATGTCAGACAGATCTGAGATCAGAGTCAGATGTATAAAAAGGTATCGGACGGACTTCGAAATCGGAATCAGGCTTACAGAAATGTATCATACAGAGTCACACTTAGAATCAGACATGCGGAGATGTATCAGACAGATGCGTGACCAAAATTAGACGTACGGAGGCACACCAGACGGATTTATATCCACAGTTAGACATACAGAGGTGTGTCAGACAGATTCGTAATCAGGTTTAATCGTACAGAGACATGTCAGACAGGAACGTATTCAGAATCAATCATACAAATCGTCTTGGGTGTCGCTTATCGACTTTTTCAAAGTTTCTGCTTACTCGCTCTACTTATCTCTCTCCTTCCCTACTATCCATACTCTCTTTCCTTTTACAACCATCGCCATACCAGACTAACTTATGATGTAATTGGGCTTTTTCTATCCCCTGACAACATTCGGGTCGTCGCTGACTGTTATCCAGATTCGCTAAGTTTTCCGAGTGGTATCGCACCTTTCCTTTTTGCCCATTTAACCCGCGTCGGTCTGTGTAGTATCTGTAAAGGCGCTAATTACTCCATACATTCTCTTTTCCTTTAAATTACCCCAAATTTTCATTTATATCAGTCATACCTGCACTTGTGCAAAACTTTGCATTACTTCCCAGGGGGTCACCCATCCCAGAATTGCTCTGGCTTGAGCACGCTTAACTCCGAAACTTTCATGCATTTTGACGCGTTAGGGCTAATATAATTTCGTCGATTGCCCCTCACGACCTTTGTCACGTAATTTTAGAGCAAATCGGGGTCTTCGCAAATTTTCGGAAAATTTTTGTAGCGGGTCCCACCCCCGGCTAAGTCGTACCACTACCATGTCGCCTTTCTGAATCTTAAACATTCACTTTCATACACATATACATATGATTACAGATAACCCACGGATTTAAGTCTTCGTCACACGAATTCCGCCTCCAAATAATCGGTGGAATCTGATAAAATGTCACCGCAAGGTGTTCTTCGGCCACCGACAGAAGGAACTAAAGTCTGACAAGTATCGCGGGACCTTTTTGTACTTAATCTACATGTTAACCTCCATATTCCTGGAAAAATTTGGGCAGAGTTTCCTCTGCATTTCTTACTATCCAAAACCTGTACACCAGAAATACCAATCATGCCTCACAGGGCCAACTCATATACACATACATACATATCATATCATATCGTATCGCAGCCACACGGGGCTGATAACTTCAAATGAGAATTATAATGTCGTCGACACTTACCACACGCGCCCAACTCAAACAGCATCGAAGGCACCTTCCTGTTTACTTTCATCCAGGATTTCTAGACTCACACTGACGGTGGGGACATCTCCGTCGCCCTTGCCTTGGGGTCACTAGGTCTCTAATTCCTTTAAATTTCCGTCGTCTTCATAGAACAACGTCTTACAAATATCATACACACATAGGAAGTTCTAAAAACTCATACACTTATAAATAATCAATATCGAGTCTGACCTGGGGAGCTGCCGTGAGAGGTATGCCCACTATCATCCACGCCTGTCTGCTCCCTACCTACCCGGTTTCCATTATCACCCGCATCTGAATCGGAGGGGTATGGACGATCAAACAAATCCTGGCCCACTGGTGACCCAGGCCAAGAACAGGAGAAATCCATAGCACTCTCCGAGGTGGCCGGGCTATCAAGGTTCTCCCTAATAATAAGAGCTGGTGCATACTTGAAAATCTCCTCCTGCGTCATCCCAGAAGAATGCTCCGACGGGCCTGCCTCATGACTATCCTCCTCCTCGGAGGTAAGAAGCTCCGGAGGGGTCATCGCCAAATCCTCCGAGATATCTGTATCGTAGCCATCCTCCACGGGATCCTCTGCTCCAGGGTTCGGGGTCTCTGGAGGAGTCGTAGATGGGTCCTCCGACGGATCCGTATCGTAGCTATCCTCCGGGGAATCCTCCGAAGGATCCGTCTCGATCGAGTAACTGGGGCCCTGCCTACTCGGCCCTGGTGACAACCTGGGGGCCTTCTTGGCACCCCCATCCTCATCGTCGGAAGCCGTCCTCTTCATTCGTCACCAACCTACAACTACCTGCATGGAGAGGGTCAGAAACATTTTCCCGAATACCGACACTTCTGCTCCTTTGGAGCCCCGCTGTAGATACCGCAATTCGTAAGGGAGAATCATCCTAATCATACAGCTTTAACGCACGATCTAAGAATTCAAAGAAGGGTAACATCCTAAATGCCCTGTAGCTTCCTGTTTATAGATGTGGTGCACAACACATCGATAACCAAGACTCTACTAGACACGGCCTGTAGACATACCGAGGACTAACCGCTCTGATACCACTTTTGTCACGACCCAAACCCCGTGGGCCGCGACTGGTACCCTAACTGGGCACCCATACGTACCTACCTGATCGAACTCGAACCATACAGAGTTTTTTTTTTTTTTTCAAAACAGAAGTACAGAAGTAGGCCGATACAATTACGGCACGCGCGTAACTTACATATATATATACATATACCTGAACATACAGACATTTACAGATAAGCCGATAAGGCTAACATATAGACGAAACCCGTAACCCACATATCCATCTACAGGCCTCTACAGACATACAGAATCATATGACGGGACAGGGCCCCGCCGTACCCAGAATATACATACATACGGAGTACACAGAAGACAGAAAATATATACCAAAAGATATGCTCCGAGTCAAAGGAGCTCTTCGAATGGCAGAGTCAGAACCTACACTGGCGGCGTGTCACCTGGCGCGTCTGTACCTGCCGGCATGTAGCGCAGCCCCCGAAGAACGGGGGTCAGTACAGAAAATGTACCGAGTATGTAAAGCAGAAACGTAACAGATATAAACATAGTCCGAACTAGAGTCACAGAATCATAAGTCAAACTAACGGACAGAGTTATGATCCAGACAGACATACAGAATCGTGTTACACACAAATGAACAGAATTATAGTTCGGACAGACAGACGGAATCATAATACGGACAGACGAGCAGAATCTGAATCCATACGGACATACAGAAGCAGAAGCCATACGGACATACAGAAATAGTTGTAACACAGACGGACAAACAGTAGTATGACGGACAGAATTATGCATGCAGAGTAGCACAGAGTCATACAAAATCATACAAAGGCGTGTGCTTTATAAATACAGATGGCACACGCATATATTCATACAGATCCCGGCCCTGTCTGGGGGCGCGGTAACAGAACCCGGCCCTCTTAGTACGGGACGCGGTGGACAGACAGAATCAAATCGGATCATATGCCATCCTGGCCGCCATCCCCATACACAGCTCATACAGACATACAGATCCCGGCCCGTACGCCGAGGGACGCGGTGAACAATGCAGAGAAGTATGCACGATAACAGAACCTGGCCCGGGTCGCAGTGAAAGAATGCATTGAGGCAGACACGAATCGATAAATGAGAAACCACCTACCTACAGACTCAACATACAGACTCGATCAATCAGAAGGGTGCCAAACGGCGAGCCAAAATCGGAATGTCCAGATAGTATGCATAGTACGCGCCTATAACCTAGTTGGGAAGGCACGACAGATTATCAGAATGGGATGCTCAGATGTTCAGAAAGCATGTTATATAGATTACACAAAAATAGCCATAATATACACAAAATAATAATTCAGAAGTTTTTAGAGAAAATCGGACCCGAAACAGAAGTATTTAAAATCGTACCGGAAGTATCGGGCCTTATGGGCCCACCTCGGACCAACCCGAGGCTATATACGTAAATTATTGCTAATTGACCTTATGAGGTAACCCATACTCATTCGGAAGTGTTCCGACTCCGTTTGGGGAAGTTTTGTACAAAATCTCACTTTAAGGGCAATTTGTAAGAAAATAGGTCCAATTGAATTGAAGGAATTGGAGCGGTTTTCCGTCTCGAATTCCGGGGAACGGAGTCGAACCTAAGGCTCGCGGCCGAGCCTACCACATCCAGAACATGCCTAGGAACGTAGAGAAGTGCTTCACATACCTCGATGGCGCCTTATGCTCGCTCGGCGTCAATCCAAATTTCGCCCAAAATCTGGAAATGGTCAAGTTTACCATTTGGTTAGTCCCATTCTTTCAATATTCTAACTTTACACATAATTGCCTACCGAAATTTCGGCAGCATTTCCTCTGTATATACGACATCCTCGAGACTTAGCTCGGCTCAATTCCTCAACACAACAGCCCAGAGAAAACATCCAAACAACAACAAACATCAATAAACACTAATTCATACACTATGGCATTATTAGCCATCTTTCGACACAACGAGTTATTTTTCGTTTTAAACTTGCATTTCCAACCAAACTTATTATTTTCATATCCATCATCCATCAAAATCATTACTGTCACGACCCAGCCCCGTGGACCGCGACTGGCACCCTACCTGGGTACCCAGACCAAATCGCATATTCGTTTCCAAATCCAAACTGATTTCATAGTTTTACAAAAGTTATGTCAAATATGATTTATATCGAAAATATGTCTTAAGCGGTCATATCAAATCAAACTCAAACAAAGCGGCGGAATAGGCATCGCCGGTCAAAATACAAATATATACAGAAGGGCCATTTGGGGCCATCATATCAAACAGACCGCTTTAAGACCCGAAAGCAAAATCATACAGTATACACATAGGACCCTCACCCCACAAAGATGACTACAGGCCTCTACGAATTCAAAACATAACATATGGCGAGACAGGGCCCCGCCGTACCCAAACTGTCAAATATCCAAAATATATACAGAGTAGATGAGTCTGTACCAAGAGTGGACTCCGAATCGAATAAGAGTACTCCGAGAAAGCAAAAAGTGGAGCCTACTGCGGAGGATCACCAAGATCTGCACCTGCGGGCATAAAACGCAGCCCCCGGAGAGAGGGGGTCAGTACGGAATATGTACTGAGTATGTAAAGCATGGAGTACAGAATTATGAATCGAAATCGAAAGCAAATCAGATGTCAAAGTCTGTATCGAAATCATATACATATATATTATGCAAGTAAAATCATGCAAACGCTTAAGAACGTGGTCGCCACTCCGACGCTGGCGCCACACACAGCATAACACCAGAAGGTTTCAAATCTCCGTACATCCCCGAACATAATCATAATCATCGGTGAGCGTATCGCATCCCGAGCCATATCACAGCATAACTCCAAACGGAACCCGGCCCTATGGCGAAGCCTTGGGAACCGTAACACAGCATACGGCCGAATTATCATAAGGCGCACGAATCAAAACCGGCCCGGGAACCGGCGAACGAAGTCATAATAAGGCACGAACGGAGTCGTGAGCAAACAAATGCAAATCGTCTTTCAAAATAGTGTTTCAAAACAAAGTAAATTCATAAATCATATCATATTACAAAATAGTCGAATACTTAGTCGACATAAAGTTTCATTTCGCAAAACGTTTCCAAATGGTCCATATAATTCACAACGTAGGTTAGCGTATCGAATTGCCCCAAACCTACCCCATAGGAGGATGTTCCAACGATCCGAAGTAGTATGTACCAATTTATTATCAAAGGTGGCCCGAAGGGCAAATCGGGCATTTTGGGGTAGCGGGCCCCCCTCGAGTCGAAGTGAGGTGGCGAACGTGTTTCTACGAGTATTTATATGCCGAAGGTCATACATTATCATTCCTAGGTTACCCGACCACATTTCGATAGGTTTCGGACGAATAGTGGCATTCTAGCCAAATTGGAGCCTTTAGGCTTCAATAGAATTGAATGAATAGTAACTTTTCTGTGGATCGGGTTTCGAGGAGCAGAAATGCTCCGGGAGGTCTCATACTCGACTGACACACTAAGATATGCCGAATGAAAGAGTGGGAGGCTTTACATACCTCACAGACGTCGTAAGCTCCTCCAAATGCCTCGTCCCGTTTCGTCAGAAATCTGCAAATGGTCAAAGCTACCAAATGAGATTCTTAGGCTAAAAAAAATGCCCTTAACTTCATAATTGCCTACCGAAATTTCGGCAGCACTTCCCCTATAAATCTAACATCCCCGAGGCGTAGCTCGGCTCAAATTTAACCAATTACAACAGCCCACACATCAACAACCAAAACAAACAACAATAACACCATTCTAGTTTCAAAGTTTGACATGATTTCTTAATTTGGCAACTTTCCATTCAACGTTCAAAATCCCGATTCTATATTCACATAATTGTATTCATTTAACCATCCAACACTAGTCAATCACATTCCACATTCAATTTAAGTCATACACGAAATTGCACCAAAAATCAATTTATTTCCATAATTCTTCAAAACGTCTAAAATGCACTACGAACATCCTAACTCATGTAGTTTCATTCCGAATTCATCAACATCGATATAGATTCACATCTAAAGTCCATAACACCCAAGATATACATTGATATACATAAGGATACCGAAGGTATACGCTTTCCGATAATATTCAAAATCATTTTTAAATGCCAATTTCATTCACCAATTAATCATTTACGATATAAGGGCCACAACAACACATTCTACCAACTTAACCAAGATCAATTCACACCAATTTCCTTATCTATGGGTCACGTCCAAACACACTACAAACACACACCCACGACTTTCTATTTACGTCTAAATTACGGGATTCTCGTCTACTTCCAATCCTTAACATATTCATAGCCATTCTATAACATTAGAGGGTAAGAATTCATACCTTTCTTGAAACCCCGACTTGTCGAAAACGTCGTCCTCGTGCCAAACTAATTATACCTCGTCGGAGAGCGTCTTGAGTACTTCTTAATTATGTAAAGAACAAGATTTTTAAGCCACCACACAAGCTTGGGATTTTTTTTTTTTTTTCTCTAGCTCTCGGCCGAACCTGATTTTTTTTGGGGTGTTCTTGATTTTGTGAGCTATTTCTTGGATAATACTAAGTATGATCCATATATATCTATCTAGGGGTCATGTGCATAGCACATGACCCTTTTAAAATGGGTTTGGGCCAATAACATGGCCGGTCCCCTCTCTTTGATTGGGCTTCAATTGCATTTTAGTTTCTTGGCCCAATTCTTAAAAATCCCGTTTTGTAATTCCCGAAACTAATTTCCGAAGTTCCAAGTTTATCCTCGGCCCTCCCCGAGGTCTTAGCATTAAAGATTACACAACCAACATGGTCATATTCTCAAAAATTAATTTATGTCCTTCTAACACCCGAGTCACAATTATTTCTCGATTTCCGATTGTGCGAAACCACGGGGCCTAACATTCTCCCCCCCTTAGGAACATTCGTCCCCGAATGTTAAACGAATCTTATGAAGGCTCACAAGCATAACGGGAAAACCATTTTATATATATAGCATACATGGTTCATCCGTTCATTAATACAACAAATACAAAAGTCTAGGTTACAGGAGGCGTAGGGAATAAATGGGGAAATCTCTTCTTCATCTCATCCTCCGCCTCCCAAGTCATCTCTTCACGGTTATTATTGCGCCATAGAACCTTGACCGAAGGCACCTCCTTAGTGCGCAATCTCCTCACCTGACGATCCAGAATAGATACCGGCTGCTCGTCATAAGATAGCTGCTCCGTCACCTGAAGGTCATCTACTGGGAATATCCTGGAAGGGTCACCAATACACTTCCGCAGCATGGACACATGAAACACCGGGTGCACGGACTCCAAATCGGATGGCAAGTCTAGCTCGTAGGCGACTGCGCCAATCCTCCGAACAATCTCGTATGGCCCGATGTATCGCGGACTCAGCTTGCCCTTCCTGCCAAATCTCATAACGCCCTTCATAGGCGAAACCTTCAGGAATACCCAGTCACCAATCTGAAACTCCAACGGTCGACGCCGTCTATCAGCATAAGCTTTCTGTCGACTCTGAGCAGCTAACAATCGCTCCCGAATAAGCTTCACCTTATCTACAGCCTCCTGGATCACATCTGGCCCAATCAGCTTAGTCTCGCCCACGTCAAACCAGCCAATAGGAGACCTGCACCTCCTGCCATAAAGGGCCTCATACGGGGCCATCTGAATGCTGGAGTGATAACTGTTATTGTAGGCAAACTCTATAAGCGGTAAATGATCATCCCAGCTGCCCCTGAAGTCAATAACACAGGCCCGTAACATATCCTCGAGCGTCTGAATAGTGCGCTCGGCCTGCCCGTCGGTCTGAGGGTGGAAAGCTGTACTGAGGGTCACCTGGGTCCCTAATCCCTCCTGAAACGACCTCCAAAAATTAGCTGTAAACTGAGCACCTCGGTCGGTAATAATAGATACAGGGACCCCGTGAAGTCTGACTATCTCTCTGATATATAATCTGGCATAGTCCTCAGCCGAAAATGTGGTCCGGACCGGAAGGAAATGGGCTGATTTCGTCAGCCTGTCCACAATAACCCAAATGGAGTCGTACCTGCGTAGAGTACGCGGCAACCCAACAATGAAGTCCATATTAATCATCTCCCATTTCCAGGCTGGAATCTCCATCTCCTGTAACAACCCACCGGGCTTCTGATGTTCAACCTTGACTTGCTGACAGTTCGGGCACTGACTAACAAATTCAGCAATGTCTTTCTTCATGCCGTCCCACCAATACAAACACCGAAGATCCCGATACATCTTAGTGGAACCAGGATGAACAGAATACCGGGCATAGTGTGCTTCGCCCATAATCTGCCGCCGTAAGCCCGCAACGTCCGGTACACAGAACCTGCCGTCGTACAATAATACCCCTTCAGGCGAGATCTCAAACTGGGTCTTTGTCTTATTAAGGGCCGCATCTCTGTACTGAATCAAAATAGGATCCTCAAACTGGCGTTGTTTTACCTCCTGAATAATAGATGACTCAGCAACTGGGCGAACAGAAATCCCAGAATCTCCAGAATCTGTCAAACGGACTCCGAGGCTGGCCAGCTGATGAATATCACGAACCAGATCTCTCTTATCAGATGGAACATCAGCCAGACTGCCTACGGACTTGCGGCTAAGCGCATCAGCTACCACGTTGGCTTTCCCTGGATGGTACAGAATATCAACGTCATAATCCTTTAGTAGCTCAAGCCATCTCCGCTGCCGCAAATTTAGCTCCTTCTGCTTAAAAATATACTGGAGACTCTTATGGTCCGTATAGATATCAACGTGGACTCCATATAAATAATGCCGCCAAATCTTCAAGGCATGAATCACCGCGGCCAACTCAAGATCATGAGTGGGATAGTTCTTCTCGTGCGGTCTGAGCTGCCGGGAAGCATAGGCTATAACTCGACCATGCTGCATCAATACACACCCTATCCCAATACCAGAGGCGTCACAATATACAACGTACCCATCAGACCCCTCTGGAAGGGCCAAAACTGGCGCTGAAATCAACCTCTCCTTCAGCATCTGAAAGCTGCGCTCGCAGGCATCTGACCACTGGAATTTTGCTGCTTTCTGGGTAAGCCTCGTCAGTGGTGCTGCAATAGAAGAGAAGTCCTCCACAAACCTGCGATAATACCCAGCCAATCCCAGAAAACTGCGCACCTCAGTCGGTGTAGTAGGCCTGGGCCAATTCTGCACAGCCTCAATCTTCTGCGTATCGACCCGAATACCGTCTGCGCCGACAATATGACCCAAGAATGCCACAGAAGTCAACCAGAACTCGCATTTAGAGAATTTAGCATATAACTTCTGCTGACGGAGAATGCCAAGTACCGTCCGCAAGTGATCCGCGTGCTCCTCGGCTGATCGCGAGTAAATCAGGATATCATCAATAAATACAATAACAAACATATCCAGAAAAGGCCGAAATACCCTGTTCATCAGATCCATAAATACTGCTGGAGCATTAGTCAGCCCAAAAGACATAACTCTGAACTCATAGTGCCCGTACCGGGTCCTGAAGGCAGTCTTCGGGATATCAGACTCCCGTACTCGCACCTGGTGATAGCCCGAGCGCAGATCTATCTTGGAAAAGTGTCTAGCACCCTGCAGCTGGTCAAACAAGTCATCAATCCGGGGAAGGGGATATTTATTCTTAATAGTCACCTTATTCAGCTGCCGGTAGTCAATACACATCCGCAACGACCCATCCTTCTTTCTAACAAACAATACCGGCGCTCCCCAGGGTGATGTGCTGGGCCTGATAAAACCCTTATCCAGCAAATCTTTCAGCTGCTCCTTCAACTCCTTCAACTCTGCTGGTGCCATCCGATACGGAGGAATAGATATAGGCTGCGTGTCCGGCATCAACTCAATAGAAAAATCAATCTCCCGCTCAGGCGGAAGGCCAGGAAGCTCGTCCGGAAAAACATCTGGGAACTCACTGACGACCGGGACAGACTGAAGGGTAGGCACCTCCGCTGCGGTATCATGCACACGGACCAAATGATAGATATAACCCTTCTGGATCATCTTCTTAGCCTTGAGGTATGAAATAAACTTACCCCTCGGCGATGCAGTAGATCCGAACCACTCTATAACTGGTTCCCCTGGAAACTGGAAACGGACTACCTTTTTCTGGCAGTCGACATTAGCATAACAGGAAGACAACCAGTCCATACCCATAATGACGTCAAACTCAAACATGTCTAGCTCTACCAAATCAGCCTTAGTGGTACGATCATAAATGGTCACAGAACAATCCCTATAGATCTGTCTCGCTACAATAAAATCCCCAACTGGCGTAGCTACCTCGAATGGCTCTATAGGCTCAGACACTATCCCAATCTTACTAGCAACGAGCGGGGAAATATATGATAAAGTAGAGCCAGGGTCAATCAATGCATATACAGATCTGGAGAAAACCAGTAATGTACCTGTGACGACGTTTGGCGAAGCCTCCTGATCCTGGCGGCTGGCCAAGGCATATATGCGGTTTGAGGGACCGCTAGTACCTGAAGCGCCTCCGCGGCCTCGACCGCGTCCTGCCGGTGCTGGAATACCCCGCCCTCCAGGGCGTGCAACAGATGGTACAGAGGAAGAACCGGCGGCTGACCCTGTCTGCTGAGCCGCATTACCCGAACCACTGGCCAATGGGCAGTCTCTCATAAAGTGGCCCTGACCGCCACAAGTAAAACAAGCTCCCGTCGCTCGGTAACACTCCCCGGGATGAGACTTCCCGCAATGTGAACAACGGGGTCTAGGTGGTCTGGCCTGACTGGGACCCCTGGATATCTGTGATCCTGCCGCTCTGGAGCTCTGACCGGCCCCAGAAGGTCCCGTACTATCAAATCTCCGGCTGCCTGTCTGAGTACCCCGGCCGGAGGGAGGATAATATCTGTCAGATTGCTGCTGCTGCTGAGGCTGTCCGCCTCGAGAATCTCCTGAATAACCCGCAGATCTAGCCCTCTTGGGCGGCCTCCTGTCTCTATCTCTGCCAGCAGGATCAGATCTGCGACGGTCCTCCATCCCCATCGCATAGGCCTGAAGCCGGGAAATATCCATGTCTGTCTGCAGTGACACGGCCATGCAGCTGTCTACCAAGTACCGGTCCAATCCCATAACATAGCGGTGCATCCGATCGGACATATCTGCTACCACGGCCGGTGCATATCGGGCCAGAGAATCAAACTCAAGGCTATACTCGCGAACACTCCGACCCCTCTGCTGCAGACGCAAAAATCGATCAGCTCGTGCCCGCCGTAACTCTGGTGGCAAAAAGTGGCGGGTGAATGCTGTCACAAACTGATCCCAAGTGGCTGGAGGGGCACCCTCTCCCCTAGACAGCTCCCAAGTCTCGTACCAATGAGTAGCCACATCTCGGAGCCTGTGTGAAGCCAGCTCAACTGACTCGGTCTCAGAAGCCCTGACCAAATCCAGCGAGCGTCGCATCCCCCGAATAAAGTCATGGGGGTCCTCATCGGGCTTAGACCCGAAGAACTCTGGAGGGCCGCATAGCAGGAACTCCCGAACTCGCAGGCTGTCCCTCCTGTCATCATCATCATCATCCCTACGCCCGCGTCTGCGAGCCTGTCCTGCCACCAGCGTAGTCAGTAACTGCACAGCCTCCCTCAGGGTCCGATCCTCCGCCCCCGGCTGAGGAGCTAGAGTCTCAGGTGCGGGTACACGGACCTCTGGAGCTGCTGAAGGCCCTACTCCAGGCTGTACTGGTGGGGGTGTAGCAGACCCCTCAGACTGTGGCACGTCCTCCGGCAAATCATAAACACGAGCCCGGGTAGCTCGCTGTGCCTGGCTAGTCTCTCCAATCCTCGCCTTGCCCTTCTGGGCCGCCGCTGCCTTCTTCGGAGGCATCACTGCAAACACAAAGGCGGGTCAGATCGAAATCATCCTAATAGCACAGCTCTATTGCACGATCTAAGATTACAAAGAGAGTAACGTCCTAAATGCCCTGTAGCTTCCCGTCTATAGATGTGGTGCACAACACACCGATAAACAAGACTCTACGAGACACGGCCTGTAGACATTCCGAGGACAAACCGCTCTGATACCACTTTTGTCACGACCCAGCCCCGTGGACCGCGACTGGCACCCTACCTGGGTACCCAGACCAAATCGCATATTCGTTTCCAAATCCAAACTGATTTCATAGTTTTACAAAAGTTATGTCAAATATGATTTATATCGAAAATATGTCTTAAGCGGTCATATCAAATCAAACTCAAACAAAGCGGCGGAATAGGCATCGCCGGTCAAAATACAAATATATACAGAAGGGCCATTTGGGGCCATCATATCAAACAGACCGCTTTAAGACCCGAAAGCAAAATCATACAGTATACACATAGGACCCTCACCCCACAAAGATGACTACAGGCCTCTACGAATTCAAAACATAACATATGGCGAGACAGGGCCCCGCCGTACCCAAACTGTCAAATATCCAAAATATATACAGAGTAGATGAGTCTGTACCAAGAGTGGACTCCGAATCGAATAAGAGTACTCCGAGAAAGCAAAAAGTGGAGCCTACTGCGGAGGATCACCAAGATCTGCACCTGCGGGCATAAAACGCAGCCCCCGGAGAGAGGGGGTCAGTACGGAATATGTACTGAGTATGTAAAGCATGGAGTACAGAATTATGAATCGAAATCGAAAGCAAATCAGATGTCAAAGTCTGTATCGAAATCATATACATATATATTATGCAAGTAAAATCATGCAAACGCTTAAGAACGTGGTCGCCACTCCGACGCTGGCGCCACACACAGCATAACACCAGAAGGTTTCAAATCTCCGTACATCCCCGAACATAATCATAATCATCGGTGAGCGTATCGCATCCCGAGCCATATCACAGCATAACTCCAAACGGAACCCGGCCCTATGGCGAAGCCTTGGGAACCGTAACACAGCATACGGCCGAATTATCATAAGGCGCACGAATCAAAACCGGCCCGGGAACCGGCGAACGAAGTCATAATAAGGCACGAACGGAGTCGTGAGCAAACAAATGCAAATCGTCTTTCAAAATAGTGTTTCAAAACAAAGTAAATTCATAAATCATATCATATTACAAAATAGTCGAATACTTAGTCGACATAAAGTTTCATTTCGCAAAACGTTTCCAAATGGTCCATATAATTCACAACGTAGGTTAGCGTATCGAATTGCCCCAAACCTACCCCATAGGAGGATGTTCCAACGATCCGAAGTAGTATGTACCAATTTATTATCAAAGGTGGCCCGAAGGGCAAATCGGGCATTTTGGGGTAGCGGGCCCCCCTCGAGTCGAAGTGAGGTGGCGAACGTGTTTCTACGAGTATTTATATGCCGAAGGTCATACATTATCATTCCTAGGTTACCCGACCACATTTCGATAGGTTTCGGACGAATAGTGGCATTCTAGCCAAATTGGAGCCTTTAGGCTTCAATAGAATTGAATGAATAGTAACTTTTCTGTGGATCGGGTTTCGAGGAGCAGAAATGCTCCGGGAGGTCTCATACTCGACTGACACACTAAGATATGCCGAATGAAAGAGTGGGAGGCTTTACATACCTCACAGACGTCGTAAGCTCCTCCAAATGCCTCGTCCCGTTTCGTCAGAAATCTGCAAATGGTCAAAGCTACCAAATGAGATTCTTAGGCTAAAAAAAATGCCCTTAACTTCATAATTGCCTACCGAAATTTCGGCAGCACTTCCCCTATAAATCTAACATCCCCGAGGCGTAGCTCGGCTCAAATTTAACCAATTACAACAGCCCACACATCAACAACCAAAACAAACAACAATAACACCATTCTAGTTTCAAAGTTTGACATGATTTCTTAATTTGGCAACTTTCCATTCAACGTTCAAAATCCCGATTCTATATTCACATAATTGTATTCATTTAACCATCCAACACTAGTCAATCACATTCCACATTCAATTTAAGTCATACACGAAATTGCACCAAAAATCAATTTATTTCCATAATTCTTCAAAACGTCTAAAATGCACTACGAACATCCTAACTCATGTAGTTTCATTCCGAATTCATCAACATCGATATAGATTCACATCTAAAGTCCATAACACCCAAGATATACATTGATATACATAAGGATACCGAAGGTATACGCTTTCCGATAATATTCAAAATCATTTTTAAATGCCAATTTCATTCACCAATTAATCATTTACGATATAAGGGCCACAACAACACATTCTACCAACTTAACCAAGATCAATTCACACCAATTTCCTTATCTATGGGTCACGTCCAAACACACTACAAACACACACCCACGACTTTCTATTTACGTCTAAATTACGGGATTCTCGTCTACTTCCAATCCTTAACATATTCATAGCCATTCTATAACATTAGAGGGTAAGAATTCATACCTTTCTTGAAACCCCGACTTGTCGAAAACGTCGTCCTCGTGCCAAACTAATTATACCTCGTCGGAGAGCGTCTTGAGTACTTCTTAATTATGTAAAGAACAAGATTTTTAAGCCACCACACAAGCTTGGGATTTTTTTTTTTTTTTCTCTAGCTCTCGGCCGAACCTGATTTTTTTTGGGGTGTTCTTGATTTTGTGAGCTATTTCTTGGATAATACTAAGTATGATCCATATATATCTATCTAGGGGTCATGTGCATAGCACATGACCCTTTTAAAATGGGTTTGGGCCAATAACATGGCCGGTCCCCTCTCTTTGATTGGGCTTCAATTGCATTTTAGTTTCTTGGCCCAATTCTTAAAAATCCCGTTTTGTAATTCCCGAAACTAATTTCCGAAGTTCCAAGTTTATCCTCGGCCCTCCCCGAGGTCTTAGCATTAAAGATTACACAACCAACATGGTCATATTCTCAAAAATTAATTTATGTCCTTCTAACACCCGAGTCACAATTATTTCTCGATTTCCGATTGTGCGAAACCACGGGGCCTAACAATTACGACACACATCGGAGGCATCCATACCATATTCACATAACATTCATAAGTTACTCAAACATTCAACTTCCTATCAAATCACTACCTTTCCAATCTTTCCTAACTTCCAATCATACAAGTTCATAAACACATTTTCATATTCCAAGTTCGTTATCGTCAATCACAATTTCAAGACATTAGGCTAACGCAACATACTTTCCGACAACGACTTAACAAACAATTCTTCGTTTTGGCTTAACCATTATCCTTCAATCTACTTCACAAAGCCATAACACAATTAACATACAACCAAAATCAAATTCACATCCCATATTACACATAATACCATACGGCCAACATACTATATTTTCCAACTCTCACTAATTCATCCCACTTTCCTTTCTAATACAATTTCCACCATACTACAACTAACTTACACAAGAATTCAAACCATTACAATCATGCAATACATATATATGCATTCGGCCACCACCCAAAAATTCCAACACACCAAATTTCCATATTTTTCATTCATTCACACATACTACAACATACATACATCATTTTTAACACAACAAAAGCATGAAATCCTTACCTTTCTTCAAGTTCTTCACTTGGGGTTGAAGTTGTTTTCTTGCCAAAATCTTTATATCAACTTGTAGATAATCTTGTGCTTAGCAATAATCTCTCAAGAGAGGAACTTTTTAAACCCAAGAATTGGCTCCAAAAAATTTTTCTTTCTTTTCCTTTTCTTTCTCTCTTGAACCCGAAACCCTTTCTCTCTTTTCCTTTTGTTCTTTCTTGTTTTCTCTTGAAAGTTCTATAGATTAGGACTACTATATAATGTCACATGGCATTTAATTGATCCATGGGCTTGGATCAATAGTGTGGCCGGTTGGGCCCTTATAGTTGGGCCTTTGTTTTGTTTCATTTTATTGAGCCCACTTTGGCTAGATTTTTGCAATTCCTAAAGCAAGTTTCCAAATTTGCCCTTGGCCACCTTTTGCAATTCCACACCATTGAATTCATAACTCACACATTCATACCAAGTAGTGTCCAATAGTGGCCTTATTCATCACAAGTCATTTTACCTTGAATTCTTCCGAATGAACAAAAATGTCGGATGTAACAGGAAGTGGGGAAAGGTGAGGCGCTATAGACGCATAGCCACCTGTACAGCTGGTGTATCATGATTTCATCCCGGACGCGGGGTGCCCGGACGCGGGGTATATGGGTGATGGATCGGGCCGTACGTTCCTCGGCACTAACATACTATATTATTTATGGATCGGGCCATACGTTCCTCGGCACTAATAGATATATATATATATGATGATACATGGATCGGGCTGCACGTTCCGCAGCAATATATGATATGATGATGGATATGAAGTAAGTCAGCATGTGCTATTTCTTCTATACGAGACAGTCACATACAGTTGATCCTTATTGATGTTTCCTTTATCTCATTGATGTATTTCCATTGTTATGCCTTACATACTCAGTACAATATTCGTACTGACGTCCGTTTTCTTTAGACGCTGTGTTCATGCCCACAGGTAGACAGAGAGGCGGCGCAGACCTATAGGAGCTATCAGTAGATTTACAGGAGCACTCCACTATTTCGGAGGTGCCAGTCGGGCTATGCTTTTGTATATATTTGTATATGTCTAGTTCTCCAGTAGAGGCTCGTAGATACGTAGTGTGGGTTATGGGGTCTCCCAAAGTTATATACATATACGTGCATATTATTTTGATAGCTTATGTTTATGAAAGCATTTATGTTTCAAGCGAAAGATGATTTCTTTATGATTTGAATATAAATTGATTAAAAGAGCATTAAATTAGTAGAATAAGTCATAGAGCGAGCGGTGCTTGGTGGTTAGCCCCGGGTACCCGTCGCGGCCCCTAGCTGGGTCGTGACAATAACACATGCCAATACAGGCCCAAATAATATAACAGAGGGATGACCACTTAGGATTCTTTAAACTGCATAGAGGCACCACATTGGGGCTATCAACCCACAATGGCTATCCTTTCTCCGGAATAGATAGGAAAAGATCACACTGGGGCTACCAGCCCTCAATGACCAATATTTCTCCTGAATGGCTAGGCATGAACCACACCGGGGCTATCGATCATTGATGGCCACTTTTCCTCCTTAATGGCTAGGCAAACCCCACTTGAATCCTGTAACGACCCATTTGGTCATTATTGCACTTTTGACGCATTTTACTCATTGACCCTTCCTCAAGCCCAGTTAGTATGATTTTGACCAGCGGGGATGGGTGACATAGTTCCCGAGGTACTCGGGCGAAATTATGGTGACTTATGCGAATTACAACGTTAAAGAGAAAAACCTTTAACCGATAGTAAACTTTTGGTAAACAGACCTTTTTTAGAAATTCGTCGATTTCATGATGTCCGAAGGGTCAATCATGGCTTGGTAGGGTATTCAGTTTGGTTCCCGAGGCACTCAAAGCGTTTTGGGGGTTAGGGTTTGACCAGATCAAATAGACCTCCGATGGGAATTCTGAGATCACGAACTAGTTCGTAGCGTGTTTTTATGTATGTATGTATGTATATCTATTTTGTATCTAAGAGGTCTCGGGTGGATGTTAGGATCTGTGGTGAACTTGGTGAAAAACCAAAATTTCACTGATTTCTAGTGTCAGGCCCCAGCAAAACTAAGTGCACCTCAATGGACCCGCCTCAGCGAGGCTTGGTATGCAGGCGTGAAACTTCTATTGTTTAACTGAAATCTGCCCTAGTGGATGGTCCTCTACCATGGCGAATCCGCGGAAGCGGAAGGCGCTGAATCAGAGTTATTAAATGCCTAATTCGAACCATTCATTTGCCATTCAAAAAATTAATTCTCCAAGTGATTCAAGGGCAATTTGAAGTGTTTTCTGAGTTAATTCATCTTGGGGTGAGTCTCTTCCACCTTGTTCTTAATTATTTACCCTCCTAAGCTTGAAATCTTGAAAGCTAGTTTGAGAAGATGAGTCTTAACCTCAAATTTGTTAATTGAATATTAGGCTATGAAAGTGAGATTAATTGATGGATTTGGCAAATCGAAACATGGAATTTCATTAATTAGTAGTAATAAGCTTGAATTTCCAATTTGAGTTGAGAAATTGATTATGGAAAATTAGGGTTTATGCCTAAATTGTGGGTTTTCTCTTGAATGATGAAATTGGTCAATAATCCAGCTTAATTCGGAATTGGAGAGTTGAATCGAAGTTCTAGGATGTTGGGTCACCAATTCCACTTTTAAAATACATGTTTTATCCTTGTGGGCCCGATTTTCCTCTCTTCCTTAGTTGATTTTTTATTCGAACGAATATATAGCAATGTAGGTACCGTTATTCCTCATTTCTAGCTTAGATTCCAATAATGACTAGAGGCTCTTCGGAAAGGCTAGGCTCAGATTAGACAGTTTGTGGGGCATCGAGGCAGATTACGGCTTACCTTTCGGTTAGACTTCAGTTAGCGAAGACTATTTAAGAGTTAGTTATTGACAGAGAAATCATGGTAAGCCTTCGGGTATGAAGTTGGGATGGATATTTTTAGGTTGGTATTGTTGATGAACTTTTGGGCTTGTTGCCTCATTTATTGTGATTTGGCTTGTTGCCATATGTGTGATATTGGGCTTGTTGCTTATTTGTCAAGTTTTTGCTATGATACATTTGTCTCACTTACCTTGTCATTTCATGGATAGGATAAAGAACTTTATTCGGTATTGATATTGTGATATTGTCACATCCCAGCAGACGTGAATGGCACCCACACTAGTCCTATAGTGGGCGAACCAATCCCTTAACCCATTATCAAGCCAATTCAAATTACTTAAACCAATTAATAAAAATTTCTCACGAATCATGGAATAAAAATATATGACAATAAAATAATTAAATAGCAAGTGTGGAAATCTAACTATTACACCCCAAAATCTGAAAGTCAGCATATAAGGACTTTAACCAACAATGTCTAAAAGAAGAGATATTGTCTATAAATAAACACAATGTCTAGGATAGAAATAGACATCTGCAATAAAGAAAGTTCTTCAGGCGGCATGGCACGGATAGGAGCTCACCTTTGATCTTTGTAACGAATAGCCTCAACTAGATGCGAGGTCTGGAAGACGTCTCTAGCTCAAAATCTGCACTTACAAAAAAGAGCAGCAAGTACAGGTCAGTACAAACAACACGTACTGGTAGGTATCACAGGCCGACTAAGATTAGTATCATGTATACATACGTAAAATAAATGAAATAGGCAGACAGGCACAACAAACATGTATCACAAATAAGATCCTCAAATAATCCACTTTCAGAATAATTCACTAATTATCAACAATGAAACATCTGTTACACCTCGGAAATTGTTTTGTTGATGCACAATGGATAGAATAACGAGGGGCACGAAGTATACGATGTTTCAGTAAGTAAGAAATAGCATTGGATGATCCTAACTGAGATTTCGAAGGCATTCGAGGTAATAGAAGAAAGTTTGCCAAGAAAGGCAAGGCATACGTTATGTATTGTAAAGAATTTATGAGTAACTAATTAATGATGACTTAATGATGTTTTGGAGAAGAGCTATAACGCCCCTTAGATTGTTAATGAGGTGTTAAACAAATGTTAAGAAGGTTCCATAAGGACTGGAGATCTAACGAACGACGGAGATCATTTTAGGGAGATGGGGTTATACGACCGACTTATACGGTCCGTATAACACCCAGCAGAGATGATGTTTGCCTGGTGGTGAACCACGACCACTTATACGGGCCATGCAATGTTATACGGACTGTATGAGTGTCTGTGGAAGCCCTGACGGGCTGAGTTAAGTTCAATTATATAAATGTGATCCCACTTCACTAATTTCATTTCCCACACTTCTTAATCTCTCTCAAGGCTTCTAGAGGGTTCCACACACTTATTCCATAAGAACTCAAGAGAGATTCAAGATCAACTTCATCAAACTAAGAGAGTTAAGTGTATGAAGCTCACTAGAGTTCATCCAAGTCAAGAAATTCCATTGGAAAGGAACTAGGGTTTTGGCTCAAGTGATGTCTTTCCACTCAAGGCTCATTCCCACACTATCTAATGTAAGTTTTATGATCAATCCATGTTGTTTAAGATATTGAGGGGTTAAAAGACTTAGATTATGAAAGGAGATATAAAATGGGTTATAAAGATGAAAATAATGAGATTTTGAGTAGTAGCTAGGGATGAGTCATGATTCTTGATATATTGTGATTAGGATTATGCTATAAATGATGTTAAGGACATTGTATAAGCATTATATGTGAGGAAACGTACTAGTATACTACGACCATGATTATGGATGAATTGAAGTGAAATTATGGAATGTGGGTAATGTAGATGAATGAAGATTGTTGGTTATAATGTTGTGAATGTTATTACAGATGTTTGGGAATTGATATATGATATGAGGAATGTTGTATAAACTAAGGGAATGCTACCCAATTTTCTCTAGCTTTAGTAAGCACGTTCATATAATCAATTAGCTAATGTTAATGCGAATTCTCTTGAAGGTAGAAACGTGAGCATTGAAGGAGAACAATCAAACGATGGAATTGTTAAACGAAAGAGGTATGTAAGGCTAGTCCCTTCTTTCTAAGGCATGACTCCTATGGCACGAATCCTCCTATCCTTCCATGATTTTCCTACATATCGAAAATTATGAGTCTATGATTATAACGAGCTTCATACAAGATAAAGAAAAGAGATACGTTACGAGCATGAAAATACTGTAATGAAATTAAATTTTGAAGTCCCAAAGCTCATGATATGACATTCCTACGAAGCTAATGAACCATATATGATTCCTCTGATATTATTTTGCCTACCTCTCCATGACTTTCTTACATTCTGGGAACTATGAGTCAACATTGATAAAGAGCTTCTTATGAGATGTTGATGAGAAATATACTTCGTATGAGATAAAGATGAGAAATATATCATGAATACGATAATATTGATGATAAGTATAAGCCTAGATTTCATAAATTTATAATGTTCATTGGGATCCTTCTGATAAAATCTTCATTAGAGGTCTTAGGTTCGGCTCCAAACTTGTTGTATCCTCCTTTTATGAGAATCAGTGTTACACCCAGTATTTTTGTACGTCGAACTATTCGTAAGCTAATCAACGTAAGTCTAAGGACGAGATTAATTTTTGGAATATGAGACAAGGGCTTTTAATCCCCGGTTTTTTTATGAGTGCACGATTGTTTATAAATTTCAATTGGTATAGAAATATTATTGGAGATTAAGGATTAATTAGCCATGATTATATTATTAAGTGGGGATTAAAGATTAATTAAGCTAATTAGATCACTAAGTGGGCCCCACAACACATGGCAGAATTTGATTGGTGATTGAATGAAAAATGGACACATGTCCACTTTATAAGAAACATAGAAATACTAAGTTGATGACTCCTAATTCATTTATCAAATTCATTATCTTGTTGAAGAAGGAAGGAGCTCCTAGCCATGGCAACTCACGGCCATGGCTATGGTAGCAATTCTTGAAGGTCACGGCCATGGCTGTGGCAAATCAAGAAGCTCACGACCAGCCTTTATTTCCACACCATTAAATTGTTGATCTTTACCTTGATTTGAAGGAGGAATCACGAACAACCATGGTAGCAAGCTCAGGACCAGCTTGTTATTTAAAAAAAAAACAAATTGTGCTTGCTTAGATTAATACCAAGGAGATTAGCAAGTCATTTGTTGCTAAATAAGCAGGTCGAAGGTTGCTTCGTTGGAAAGATGAAGTTCCGGAAGTTCGTAAAGATTGTGTTCATCGTCTCTTTCATCTTGTTCTTGGAATGGAAGTTCGTCCAAGTTAAAGTTGGCTTAAGGGAGGTGTTATCTTGCTGGATAAGGTAATGACTCTTCCCTCCTAAGATGTATTTGATTTGATCCAAAATATAGCTAAGTTGTTAGATAAGAGAATATGGAAAATATGCCGGAAATCGTATTTGCTGTTGTTGTAGGCATATGGACTGTTTTGGCCATGTTGTTGTTGTGTTATTGAGCTGATTTATTTATTTATGGATAGGAGTTGATGTTATGGTTGTGTTGATATCGATATACTTGGGATGTTTTGAAGAAGGAAGTGTATAAAGTATCGTATACGAGGCATATATTGGGCTATTTTTATGTATATCTTTGAAAGTTGATGATTTGAGTTCAAAGAGATTTATATTAAGTTGTTGTTGTTGCTGCTATATGTTGCATTGTTGAATTGAATTGGAAGTCCGAGCTAGGCAAGATATATAGAGGAAATGTTGCCCGAGTTCCGTCAGGTTCTTAACTAATCAAAATCCTAATCAAGAAAGTACGAACTAGAGAATGATTCCCATAAGTGATTAGTTATAGATTTATAAGTTCGGAAAGTATTACCTTCATATTAAATAAGCTAAAGGAGCGATGAAGTAAGCTTGGTTACGATCGGTCTACGACAGTTATGTAAAGTTAACCCTTCTTTCTTTTTGGCATGATCTTTATGAAACAAATAGACGATGTGAATATGATTCCGAAGAAGTTCCTATTCTTAGAGCCACTAGGATGGATAATGTTCTTGATTTCCGGAAGTTATTTCTTTATATCTTGATACGTGTATATGATTCCAGAAGTTCTATTTTGATATAATCCACTGTGACATTCGAAAGGTATTTGATATGACTATTGTCTGGATTTTCAAATGATAGTTCGTTTTGATTACTCCATTGAGTCTTTGATAATGTTTTAATTTGCATATGGTTGCTCACTACTCTGCTCGTGCATGCCTCAATATGTCCTCCACTGAGTCCAGGACAAGGATACGTTTTCGTGCGCAGTTTCACTGCTGTTATGTTCCGTGTTTTCGTATAATTGGAAATCGAGAAATAATTAAGATTTGTGTGTTATAAGGAAATATTTTGATTTTAGTGAATATGGCTATGTTGGTTATGGAATCATTAATGTTAAGACATCGGGGAAGGCCGAGGGTAAATTTGGAATTTCGGAAATTAGTTTCGGGAATTACAAAACGGGATTTCTAATGAATTGGGCCAAGAAAAAAAATTGAACAAATTGAGGCCCAAAGGATGGAGGGTAGCCGGCCATAACCATGGCCCAAACCCATTCCTTTAATGTCATGTGCAAGGCACATGACCAAGGTTATGGATATATATCACATTGTAGTTGGTAATTATCAAAGAACAAAGCAAAAATTCAAAGAGCACAAAAAAAAAGGGGTTCGGCCGAACTAGAGAGAAAAAGAAAGAAAAATTTCCAAGCTTGATTGTTGATCCAAAATTCCTAATCTCTACATAATTGTGAAGTACTCAAGACCCTCTTCAACGGGGTATAAATAGTTTGGCACAAGAACTACATTTACGACAAGTCGGGTTTTCAAGAAAAGGTAAGAATTTTGCCCCTTTAATGTTATAGAATTGATGTGAATATGTTAAGGATTGGGAATAGACGAGAATCCCGTAACTTTGATGTAAATAGAAAGCCGTGGGTGTATGTGTATATTGTGTGTTGGCCGTGAGCCATAGGGAGAAAAAAAAAGTGAGGTGAGTTGATCTTGTTTAGTTGGTATAATGTGTTGTTGTGATCCTTGTGTCGTAAATGATTGATTGATGAATTAAATTGGCATTGGAAAATGATTTCGGATATTATCGGAAAGCGTATACCTTCGGTATCATTATGTATATCATTGTATATTTAGAGTGCTAAAGACTTTAAATATGAATTTCTAATGATGTTAATGAATTCGGAACGAAACGACGCGAGTTAGAATGTTCGTCGTGAATTTTGATGTTTTGAAGAATTATGGAAAGTGATGGATTTTGGGGAAATTTCGTGTATGGCTTGGATTGTAGTTAGGATGTGATTGTATAAGTTTGAATGAGGAAATGAATACAATTATGTAGATATAGAATTGGAGTTTTGGAAGTTTGAATGAAAGTTGCCAACTTAGGTAATAAAGTAGAACTGTGAAGCTAGAGTGATTTGATTATTACTTGTGTTGTTTGATGATGTGTGGGCTGTTGTTATTGATGTATTTTGAGCCGAGCTAAGTCTCGAGGATGTTAGATTTATAGGGGAAATGCTGCCGAAATTTCGGTAGGCAAAAATGAAGTTAAAGGCATTTTTAAGCATAAGAATCTCAATTGGTAACTTTGACCATTTGCAGATTTCGGACGAAACGGGACTTGACTTTTGGGAGAGCATAAGACGTCTATAAGGTATGTAAAGCTTCCCACTCCTTCGTTTGGCATATCTTAGTATGATAGGGGAATATGAGAACTTCCGGAGCATTTCTGCTCCTCGAAACCCGATCCACAGAAAAGTTACTATTCATTCAATTCAATTGAAGCCTAAGGGCTCTATTTTGGCTAGAATGCCATCACTCGTCCGGAACCTATCGAAATGTGGTCGGGTAACTTAGAAATGATTAAGTATGACCCTTTGGCCTATAAATGTTCAGAAAATATGTTCGCCACCTCAATTTGACTCGAGGTGGGCCCGCTAACCCCGATACGCCCTATTTGCCTTATTGGGGCTATCTTTGTGAATAAAGTTTGATATGATACTTTCGATTTTGGAATTCCCTCTTATGAGATATATTTGGAATATTATGATATGATAAGTTAAGTTTTGAGCCATACGTACCACTTTGGAAACTTTTGTGAAACGGATCTTTGTATCGACTAAGTATTCGCTTATCTTGTGCTATGGAACGATTTGTAAAACTATTATGTTTTGAAAGACTATTTTGAAGTATGATTTCCATTTTCTTGCTCACGACTCCGCTCGTGCCTTATTATGACTTCGTTCACCGGTTCCCGGGCCGGTTATGATTCGTGCGCCTTATAATAATTCGGCCGTATGCTGTGTTACGGTTCCCGAGGCTTCGCCATAGGGCCGGGTTCCGTCTGGAGTTATGCTGTGATATGGCTCGTGATGCGATACGCTCACCTATGATTATGTTTGTGTTCGGGGATGTACGGAGATTTGAAACCTTCCGGTGTTATGCTGTGTGTGGCGCCAGCGTCGAAGTGGCGACCACGTTCCTAAGCGTTTGCATGGTTTTGTTTGCATTATATATACGTATATGATTTTGATACGGATTTTGACATACCGATTTGTACTCCACTTTGTTGTCTGATTTGCTTTCAGTTTTGATCCATATTTCTGTACTCCGTGCTTTACATACTCAGTACATATTTCGTACTGACCCCCTTTCTTCGGGGGCTGCGTTTCATGCCCGCAGGTGCAGATATTGGCGATCCTCCACAGTAGGCTTCCCCCTTTGCTATTCCGGAGTACTCCTCTTTGATCCGGAGTCCACTTTTGGTACAGACTCCTTTTACTTTGTATATATTCGGTATGTTTGACTATTTGGGTACGGCGGGGCCCTGTCTCGCCATATGCCTTTGTTTTGAATTCGTAGAGGCCTGTAGTCATATATGTGGGGTGAGGGTCCTGTATGTGTTGGTTTGATTTCGTTTTCTGGTCTTAAAGCGGTCTGTTCATTATGATGGCCCCAAATGGCCCTTATGCTTACGTTTGCACTTTTGACCGGCGATGTCTATTCCGCCGCTCAGTTTGTATTTGATATGGCATTTTGATTTGGTGCGACCGCTTAAGACATATTTTGATATAAATTGCATTTGATATGGTTTCGTAAAATTCGGAAATACGTTTGGACCTTATAATTAATGTGTGATTCGGTCTGGGCACCCAGGTAGGGTGCCAGTCGCGGCCCACGGGGCTGGGTCGTGACAAAAGTGGTATCAGAGCGGTTTGTCCTCGGAATGTCTACAAGCCGTGTCTCGTAGAGTCCTGTTTATCGATGTGTTGTGCACCACATCTATAAACAGGAAGCTACAGGGCATTTAGGATGTTACTTTCTTTGGAATCTTAGATCGTGCGATAGAGCTGTGCTATTAGGATGATTTTGATCTGACTCGCTATTGTGCTTGCAGTGATGCCTCCGAAGAAGGCAACGGCGGCCCAGAAGGGCAAAGCGAGGATGGGAGAGACTAGCCAGG
This sequence comes from Lycium barbarum, assembly GCF_019175385.1. Taxonomy (NCBI): domain Eukaryota; kingdom Viridiplantae; phylum Streptophyta; class Magnoliopsida; order Solanales; family Solanaceae; genus Lycium; species Lycium barbarum. The sequence continues at coordinate 56,105,622 of NC_083342.1, read as the reverse complement.
CACAACGAGCTACCCGGGCTCGTGTTTATGATTTGCCTGAGGATGTGCCTCATTCTGAGGGGTCTGCTACACCCCCACTAGTACAGCCTGGAGCAGGACCTTCGGCAGCTCCAGAGGTCCGTGTACCCGCACCTGAGACTCCAGCTCCTCAGCCAGGGGCGGAGGATAGGACCCTGAGAGAGGCTGTACAGTTGCTGACTACACTGGTAGCAGGACAGGCTCGCAGACGCGGGCGGAGGGACGATGATGACGATGACAGGCGGGACAGCCTGAGAGTTCGGGAGTTTTTGTTATGTGGCCCTCCAGAGTTCTTCGGGTCTAAGCCCGACGAGGACCCCCATGACTTTATTCGGGGGATGCGACGCTCACTGGACTTGGTCAGGGCTTCAGAGACCGAGTCGGTTGAGCTAGCTTCGCACAGACTTCGAGATGTGGCTACCCATTGGTACGAGACTTGGGAGCTGTCTAGAGGAGAGGGTGCCCCTCCAGCCACTTGGGATCAGTTTGTCACAGCATTCACCCGCCACTTTTTGCCCCCAGAGTTACGGCGGGCACGGGCTGATCGATTCTTACGTCTGCAGCAGAGGGGTCGGAGTGTTCGCGAGTATAACCTTGAGTTTGATTCTCTGGCCCGATATGCACCGGCCGTGGTAGCAGATATGTCCGATCGGATGCACAGATATGTTATGGGATTGGACCGGTATTTGGTTGATAGCTGTATGGCAGTGTCATTGCAGGCAGACATGGACATTGCCCGACTTCAGGCCTATGTGATGGGTATGGAGGACCGTCGCAGGTCTGATCCTTCTGGCAGAGATCGAGATAGGAGGCCGCCCAAGAGGGCTAGGTCCGCAGGTTATTCTGGAGATTCCCGAGGCGGACAGCCTCAGCAGCAGCAGTCAGATAGACCTTTTCCTCCCTTCGGCCGGAGTACTCAGTCAGGCAGCCGGAGATTCGATAGTATGGGACCGTCTGGGGCTGGTCAGAGCTCCAGAGTGGCAGGTTCGCAGGTATCCAGGGGCCCCAGCCAAGCCAGACCACCCAGGCCCCGTTGTCCTCATTGCGGGAAGTCTCATCCCGGGGAGTGTTACCGAGCGACTGGAGCTTGCTTTTCGTGTGGTGGTCAGGGCCACTTTATGAGAGACTGTCCTTTGGCTAGCGGTTCTGGTAGTGCTGCTCAGCAGACAGGGTCAGCCGCCGGTTCTTCATCTGTTCCATCTGTTGCACGCCCTGGAGGGCGAGGTATGCCAGCACCGGCAGGACGCGGTCGAGGCCGCGGTGGCGCTTCAGGTTCTAGCGGTCCCTCGAACCGCATATACGCTTTGGCCAGCCGCCAGGATCAGGAGGCTTCGCCAAACGTCGTCACAGGTACATTACTGGTTTTCTCCAGATCTGTATATGCATTGATTGACCCTGGTTCTACCTTATCATATATTTCCCCGCTCGTTGCTAGTAAAATTGGGATAGTGTCTGAGCCTATAGAGCCATTTGAGGTAGCTACGCCAGTTGGGGATTTTATTATAGCGAGACAGATTTATAGAGATTGTTCTGTGACCATTTATGATCGTAGCACTAAGGCTGATCTGATAGAGTTAGATATGCTTGAGTTTGACGTCATTATGGGCATGGACTGGTTGTCTTCGTGTTATGCTAATGTCGACTGCCAGAAAAAGGTAGTCCGTTTTCAGTTTCCAGGGGAACCAGTCATAGAGTGGTTCGGATCTACAGCATCGCCGAGGGGTAAGTTTATTTCATACCTCAAGGCTAAGAAGATGATCCAGAAGGGGTATATCTATCATTTGGTTCGTGTGCACGATACTGCAGCGGAGATACCTACCCTTCAGTCTGTTCCGGTCGTCAGTGAGTTTCCAGATGTATTTTCCTGTCGAGGTTCCTGGCCTTCCGCCTGAGCGGGAGATTGATTTTACTATAGAGTTGATGCCGGATACGCAGCCTATATATTCCCCCGTACAGGATGGCACCGGCTGAATTGAAAGAGTTGAAGGAGCAGCTGAAAGATTTGTTGGATAAGGGCTTTATCAGACCCAGCACATCACCCTGGGGAGCGCCGGTATTGTTTGTTAGAAAGAAAGATGGGTCACTGCGGATGTGTATCGACTACCGGCAGCTGAATAAGGTGACTATTAAGAATAAATATCCCCTCCCCCGGATTGATGATTTGTTTGATCAGCTGCAGGGTGCTAAATATTTTTCAAAGATAGATCTGCGCTCAGGTTACCATCAGGTGCGAGTACGGGAGTCCGATATCCCGAAGACTGCTTTCAGGACCCGGTAAGGGCATTATGAGTTCAGAGTTATGCCTTTCGGGCTGACTAATGCTCCAGCAGTATTTATGGATCTGATGAACCGGGTATTTCGGCCTTTTCTGGATATGTTTGTTATTGTGTTTATTGATGATATTTTGATTTACTCGCGATCAGCCGAGGAGCATTCAGATCATTTGAGGACGGTACTTGGCATTCTCCGTCAGCAGAGGTTATATGCTAAATTCTCTAAATGTGAATTCTGGTTAACTTCTGTGGCATTCTTGGGCCATATTGTCGGCGCAGATGGTATTCGGGTCGATACGCAGAAGATTGAGGCTGTGCAGAATTGGCCCAGGCCTACTACTCCGACAGAGGTGCGTAGTTTTCTGGGATTGGCTGGGTATTATCGCAGGTTCGTGGAGGATTTTTCTTCTATTGCAGCACCACTGACGAGGCTTACCCAGAAAGCAGCAAAATTCCAGTGGACAGATGCCTGCGAGCGCAGCTTTCAGATGCTGAAGGAGAGATTGATTACAGCACCGGTTTTGGCTCTTCCAGAGGGATCTGACGGGTATGTTGTCTATTGTGACGCCTCTGGTATTGGGATAGGATGTGTATTGATGCAGCACGGTCGAGTCATAGCCTATGCTTCCCGGCAGCTCAGACCGCACGAGAAGAACTATCCCACTCATGATCTTGAGTTGGCCGCGGTGATTCATGCTTTGAAGATTTGGCGGCACTATCTATATGGGGTCCATGTTGATATCTATACGGACCATAAGAGTCTCCAGTATATTTTTAGGCAGAAGGAACTAAATCTGCGGCAACGGAGATGGCTTGAGCTACTAAAGGATTACGACGTTGATATTATGTACCATCCGGGGAAAGCCAATGTGGTAGCTGATGCGCTTAGCCGCAAGTCCGTGGGCAGTCTGGCTGATGTTCCCTTTGATAAGAGAGATTTGGTTCGTGATATTCCCTTTGCACTTTTGACCGGCGATGTCTATTCCGCCGCTCAGTTTGTATTTGATATGGCATTTTGATTTGGTGCGACCGCTTAAGACATATTTTGATATAAATTGCATTTGATATGATTTCGTAAAATTCGGAAATACGTTTGGACCTTATAATTAATGTGTGATTCGGTCTGGGCACCCAGGTAGGGTGCCAGTCGCGGCCCACGGGGCTGGGTCGTGACAACTGCATTGTTCACCGAGTCCCTCACTAGAGGGCCGGGTACGGTATATATATATGATGGTGTTATGATGTGTTTACAGAGTTATGATGTGTTTATGGCGCCAAGGAATGTATGTGGCGACCTTATTCACCGAGTCCCATAATGGGCCAGATATGATATATGATATTGATATGCATGATTTTCATTTAATAAGGCAAGTGTATTGATGTTTTAAAAGTCATACGTGTTTCTGGTAATCTCTATTTCAGTTATGATCCTTTTTATTGTATTTCACGCTTTATATACCCAGTACATATTTCGTACTGACCCCCTTTCTTCGAGGGGCTGCGTTTCATGCCCGCAGGTACAGATAGTCGGTTTGGTGACCCTTCAGCATAGGACTTCTACTCAGCTGTCTTGGAGAGTTTCGTTGTTCCGGAGCCTAGAATTTTGGTATAGATCTTATGATATATATGTATATGTTTATCCAAGGGTACGGCGGGGCCCTGTCCTGTCATATTTCACTGTTAGTACTCTTAGAGGTCTGTAGACATATGTGTGGGTTGTGTATAATTTTTGTTCAGGTTTGTCTATACGATGTGCCTTGATATGATGTTCGTCTGTAGTGGCAGCCTTGTCGGCTTGCATATGACATGATATTGATGTGTAGTGGTAGCCTTGTCGGCTTGCGTATCAATTTATGATCTGATCAGTTGTGACTCCTCAGGAGACAGTTTATTTGAATATACATATATGATGACGTTATGAACCGTTGGAGTTCTTTTGCAAGTTTCCATATTGTTCATAGATTCAGTTTGATTATATTTAATAGGTTCGTATACGGGTGTCCAGTTCGGGCACTAGTCATGGCCCACGGGGTTAGGTTGTGACAAAAGTGGTATCAGAGCAGTTCGTCCTCGGAGTGTCTACAGACCGTGTCTAGTAGAGTCTTATTTATCGGTGTGTTGTGCACCACATCTGTAAACAGGAAGCTACAGGACATTTAGGATGTTACCTTTCTTTCATATCTAAGATCGTGCGATAGATCCCGGCCATAGGAAATGAAATTCCTTATACTAACCTTTGATTTCAGCTGAAGAACGACATCGACAGAAGGAAACGACTGATGATATTGGAAGTTACGAAGTACACAGGTAAGTAACGGTGCGAAAGAGGCTTGTCGGATAAGGTAAGAATATTGAGGTATGATCGACATGTAAAGTTGAAGAATGAAAGGGATGGTAGATCGGAAGGTATAATAGGATAGATCGTTAAAGGATTAGGTATGTCTCAAGGTGCGATATGTGAGGTAAGTTCTGACACCTTTATACTTTTTACTGGAAATTGGGAGCCCTGTGTGGCTATGATACGATATGATATATGCATATATATGTTGGCCCTATGAGGCATTGTTGGTATTTCCTGCGTGCAAGTTTTGGGATAGTAAGAAGTACAGAGGAAACTCTGCCCAAATTTTCCCAGAAATAGAAAAAGAAGAGAATGAGATATAAGTTCATAATATGTCTTTAAAGTCGATACCGATGGAGTAAATTTATTATGTGGGATTAAAGCTTTAAGAGATACCCTCCATGTCATCCATAAGAGGCATTATTCTTATTTGGGAAATTTTATTTCAAAGAAGCATGTATGAGCAGCACGGTTTGGAATCCATTGAATGGACCAGAATACTTTCCAGCCATAGTTTTTCCTTAGAAAAAGCTCATGTTGAAGGGTAAAAATGTCCAGCAATTAAGTTTCACTTCATTGGGAGAATACAGAGCATACATCAAGTAGCTTATGAACTAAATTATTTGTTCACGACTCAAGAATAAATCTGGAGGCAAACCATGTGAATCAAGCACTAGAAGTCCTGTGGTGCTTATCGGATTCTAGTTTTTCTTCTGGTGGTGGTTGGAGAATGCTTCATGGTGACATTTTATTAGTTCTTAATCAACTAATTGAAGATGGAATTTGTGGAAGGAAAACTCAAACTTGTGGGCTTTCTAGGATCATGTATTTCATATGTTGTTGAGGAAATGCTAGCATAATTCGGAAGGGCTGTTGATACTAAGGGATGATTTAGAAAAAGGTGGCAAATCTTAACAAAACATTTTATTGAGGTATCGAGTGAACCGATAAGTAGGGATAAAGTACGACGAGTTTACAGTTAAAAGGAGCAATAGTATGATTGAGATAAAAGTACGGAGGAGGAAGAATTATGACAAATTATGAAGGTATTAGTAAGACAGCTTGTGAGATATTAAGGATAAGATTGATCAGAAAGGGTGAAGGGTTAAATGCGCCTACTTCACAGAGTGCAATTAAAACATAGTAAGAATCGTGAATAAGGTTAGGGAGTGCTACGTTATAGGATGGATTACGAACAGGATGTAATGTGAATATCATAAGGATTGTTATAGAAATGAGTAAAGCCTAGAAAGGGTTTACCTAAAGGATATGATGTGATCAGTGTGAAACGGGAAAGCAAATATTAAAAAAAAAAATTACAAAGTCCAAGTCCTATAGGGAAAGTTCAGAATAGAGGTCAAGTGGTAACGAAAGTGAAAGCGAGCACAGGAAGAGAAGGAGTTAATAGAAAGAAGAAGATAAGAAGAAAGCGAGTGGAATTACGGTGTACCGATGTGTTATGACGTGTATAGCTGAGAAAACGAGTAATATAAGAGACAGAATTGTGAAAGACCGAACTAAAGGAAGATGAGCAACGGGATAGAATGAATGCCAGAAATGACCGGTATGATAAGAACAAATAGGGATGAACATAATATGTTTTGAAAATGGGAAAGGGGTTGCGTAGAAGTAGTGTTTTCCGAAGGATAGCATGAGATTCCTCGTGCACAAAATAAAAGATGGACATAGACTGGAGAAATGAAAGGAATACTAAAGGAAACACTCAAGATAGTCGTAATTAATTGAGTATGAGTATGGGATAAAAGGGAAATATATAGCTACGAACTTAAGGTGTAGTGCGACGAGAAGGTGATAAGACAAGACCACTATTAAGACGAATTTGATATGATTTTGAATAAGTTAGAAGTTAGCGCTGGGTATACAACAAGGGTGAAAGAGCATGAGGCATAAAGGAGTACTACGTGTATGTGACTTCACCTCAGAAATAGTGAAATCCTTAAAGGACAAGGATTGCGAATTTACAAAACAACTGATGTATAGTGAATTTATTAAAAGAAACAGATGATATCCGTTGGGATAAAGATAGTGTTGTAAGAAAGCTTGGGACACTTATCATTAGAATATAAGTGCTACCTAATTGAAAATTTGAAACGACTATAAGCACTAGCTAATTACTGATCAAAATAAATGGAATGTGGCTTTGGATAAATTGCTACATTAATTGTATTACTAGAGTACCAACCATCAGATAAGATCTTGTACTATATATTGAGAGTTTTCATCGCCTCGTGATTTGGTTAAGGTTTCGCACGTAGGGAATCAAAGTTATAGATGATAAGGAAAAGACCTGGACATGGTATAAGTACAACCTCAAAGGGGGGAAGCGGGTGAAAGCAAAGTAAGTACAAATGGAAACAATTGACGCCATAATATATCCAATATGGATACTCAAACTTCAAGTGAGATCCCATGCTGAAACAAGTTGGTAAGATCAGAAAGCCAGCAATAAACGAATAGTAGCCAAGATGGTATTTGAGACAGTGCTGAGACTTATTGGTAAAGATCTTGGATAATATGACATTAGAAAGTAGATGCTTATAAAAGGAAGAATGCGACAAGAGAATGGTAACGAGTAACTTAAGAGATATTGTGAAAGATAGCGATGCTATGATAGATTAGAGGCTAGGATGTTGGCAATAGAGTTGTTCACTGATGATATTGCGACTTATAAGTAGCAAGGAGAAGGGATAGAAAATCCCCTATCGTAGGGAGCGAGAAAGTCAAAGGGTGAATAAAGGAAGGGAAAAGAGTATGACAAGATAGGCTACGAGCGAATTTGAGTGTGGAGGAGATATGTATAGCAGAATGAACCAGGAGAAGGAAAGACTATGATTAAGATTGGATATACTCTATAGAAGTTGTACAAGAATAGTTATGCAATCTACGAATATTTCTATGCTAAAAATGAGACCAAGTGACTACTTGATAAGAAGAGTAAGGATTTAGTAATAACAATGTGGGTACGATATTTTGAATACATTAGGGAAAGGTGTAAGATGGTTTGAACCCAAGTACCGAAATGAAATTAGTACTGAGGGAAAAAGCCATAGTTAAGGACTAGTTATATCAACTGAAAGATATAAGAGGAAAGTGCAAGGTAAAGCATGAAGACTAGTGAGACGACGCTAAGGTATTTCCCGGGCTGATGTGAGCACCTACACATACTCTTGTAAAGATTGCAATATGATGCGTGATAGGAGAACCAAGAGAAAATTTAGGTAAAGGGGCAATGGAAGAGTTTGAAGTAAAGATAAAGAAACGACACGAGATAATATGCCTAAAGTGTTACAAGTTGGATTAAGGGAAGTTGAGAAACGGTTTAACCGAGACGGTCAGAACAAACGGGTTACTGGTTACTGGGTGACAGTAAATTTATATGTCAAATCAAGAGAAATTCTTTCAGAATTATACCGGTTAATAATAGACAGATCACAGAGCAGCTATGTGAAGTTATAATATGAGGGAACTCTAGCGCTATTTGATAGCTAACCCCAAAGATCGAGATCAAGAGCTAAAAGCAAAGCGACAGTTAAGAACCTTTAAAAGAAAGTCGAAAAGTGACACATGATACGGAATATTCCAGAACATGGATTGTAACAGCAGAGCAATGCAACGTTATTGGAGTAAAATAATGTTACACCTTAGGAAAGGTCATTTTATCCATAAAGTCCGTGAAGGGTCTATAAGTTACCGGAGGTATGAAATACTCCAAGAATTGTAAAGTCTAATAAACCGATGAGGGATGTCTGCGCGTTACAAGATCTTGTTTAAAGATCAGAAGGTAAAGTGAAATGAATGATACATCATCTGAAGGAGTAACTATAGAAAAAGAAAGAGTCGAGTCATGACTACGTGCACCATGAGTACAAGCCTGAATAAATCAGTGACAGTACGACTGATCAGTATGCAGACAAGAGAGACAGTAACACTTCAGCAGAAGAGCTCGCAATACAACTGATAACCGACTGCGAAATAAAGAGGAGAGTAAAGACAACAACGTGGAATAATTACCTCGAGAAGCAACAGAAGGAGGAAATGTTACGGGAATGGTTACGTAGAGATCTGAAATGCATTATAGTAGATTGAAGGAAACCAACCAACGAAAAAGTCATGTGAAGAGTATAATTCAGTGAAAGAACATTCAAGGAAGTATTGGGAGTGCAGGATTAGTTTAACATTCGAGGACGAATGTTCCAAAGGGGGGAAGGATTTTACACCACGTATTTTTGTACGTCGAACTATTCGTAAGCTAATCGACGTAAGTATAAGGACGAGATTAATTTTTTGAATATGAGACAAGGGCTTTTAATCCCCGATTTTTTTGTGAGCGCACGATTGTTTATAAATTTCAATTGGTATAGAAATATTATTGGAGATTAAGGATTAATTAGCCATGATTATATTATTAAGTAGGGATTAAAGATTAATTAAGCTAATTAGATCACTAAGTGGGCCCCACGACACATGGCGGAATTTGATTGGTGATTGAATGAAAAGTGGACACATGTCATAAAGTGGACACATGTCACAACAGTGGACACATGTCCACTTTATAAGCAACATAGAAATACTAAGTTGATGACTCCTAATTCATTTATCAAATTCATTATCTTGTTGAAGAAGGAAGGAGCTGCTAGCCATGGCAACTCACGACCATGGCTATGGTAGCAATTCTTGAAGGTCGCGGCCATGCCTATGGAAAATCAAGAAGCTCACGGCCAACCTTCATTTCCACACCATTAAATTGTTGATCTTTACCTTGATTCGAAGGAGGAATCACGAACAGCCATGGTAGCAAGCTCACAGCCAGCTTGTTATTTTTTTTTTTTTAAAAAAAAATTGTGCTTGCTTTTAATACCAAGGAGATTAGAAAGTCATTTGTTGCTATATAAGCGGGTCGAAGGTTGCTTCGTTGGAAAGATGAAGTTCCGGAAGTTCGTAAAGATTGTGTTCATCGTCCATTTCATCTTGTTCTTGGAATGGAAGTTCGTCCAAGTTACAGTTGGATTAAGGGAGGTGTTATCTTCCTGGATGAGGTAATGCCTCTTCCCTCCTAATATGTATTTGAGTTGATCCAAAATATAGCTAAGTTGTTAGATAAGAGAATATGGAAAATATGTCGGAAATCGTATTTGTTGTTGTTGTAGGCATATGTACTGTTTTGGCCATGTTGTTGTTGTGTTATTAGGCTGATTTATTTATTTATGGATAGGAGTTGATGTTATAGTTGTGTTGATGTCGATATACTTGGGATGTTTTGAAGAAGGAAGTGTATAAAGTATCGTATACGAGGCGTATATTGGGCTATTTTTATGTATATCTTTGAAAGTTGATGATTTGAGTTCAAAGAGATTTATATTAAGTTGTTGTTGTTGCTGCTATATGTTGCATTGTTGAATTGAATTGGATGTCCGGGCTAGGCAAGATATATAGAGGAAATGCTGCCGAGTTCCGTCAGGTTCTTAACTAATCAAAATCCTAATCAAGAAAGTACGAACTAGAGAATGATTCCCATAAGTGATTAGTTATATATTTATAAGTTCGGAAAGTATTACCTTCATATTAAATAGGCTAAAGGAGCGATGAAGTAAGCTTGGTTACGATCGGTCTACGACAGGTATGTAAAGTTAACCCTTCTTTCTTTTTGGTATGATCTTTATGAAACAAATAGACGATGTGAATATGATTCCAAAGAAGTTCCTATTCTTAGAGCCACTAGGATGGCTAATGTTCTTGATTTCCGGAAGTTATTTCTTTATATCTTGATACGTGTATATGATTCCAGAAGTTCTATTTTGATATAATCCACTGTGACATTCGAAAGGTATTTGATATGACTATTGTCTGGATTTTCAAATGATAGTTCATTTTGATTACTCCATTGAGTCTTTGATAGTGTTTTAATTTGCATATGGTTTCTCACTACTCTGCTCGTGCATGCCTCAATATGTCCTCCACTGAGTCCCAGGCCAGGATATGTTTTCGTACGCAGTTTCACTGCATTGTTCACCGAGTCCCTCACTAGAGGGCCGGGTACGGTATATATATATATATATATATATATATATATGATGGTGTTATGATGTGTTTATGGAGTTATGATGTGTTTATGGCACCAAGGATGGTATGTGGCGACCTTATTCACCGAGTCCCATAATGGGCCGGATACGATATATGATATTGATATGCATGATTTTCATTTCATAAGGCAAGTGTATTGATGTTTTCAAAGTCATACGTGTTTCTACTAATCTGTATTTCAGTTATGATCCTTTTTATTGTATTTCACGCTTTATATACTCAGTACATATTCCGTACTAACCCCCTTGCTTTGGGGGGCTGCGTTTCATGCCCGCAGGTACAGATAGTCGGTTTGGTGACCCTTCAGCATAGGACTTCTACTCAGCTGTCTTGGAGAGCTCCGTTGTTCCGGAGCCTAGACTTTTGGTACAGATCTTATGAGATATATGTATATGTTTATCCAGGGGTACGGTGGGGCCCTGTCCCGTCATATTTCACTGTTAGTACTCTTAGAGGTCTGTAGACAGTGGGTTGTGTATGATTTATGTTCAGATGTGTCTATACGATGTGCTATGATATGATGTCCGTCTGTACTAGCAGCCTTGTCGGCTTGCATATGACATGATATTGATGGGTAGTGGCAGCCTTGTCGGCTTGCGTATCAAATTATGATTTGATCAGTTATGACTTCTCAGGAGACAGTTTATCTGAATATGTATATGATGACGTTATGAACCGTTGGAGTTCTTTTTCAAGTTTCCATATTGTTCATAGATTCAGTTTGATTATATTTAACAGGTTCGTATACGGGTGTCCAGTTCGAGCGCTAGTCATGGCCCGTCGGGTTGGGTCGTGACAATCAGGTTCTCCATAATAGTTCCTTTGAGATGATAGATCTGATAACTTTCTTGTGGCCATGTGTTGAGTTGTTGTTGTTTTCTGGCCATTATTCTTTCACTGAGCGACATGGTTCCTTATCTTTTCTGTCTATATCTTTCTTGATTGCATCTGTAGGTATCTGGAGGTTTTGACTTATTAGGGATATCTTTCCCCCTTTTAATATGCTTGTACAAGTGGTCTTCATGGTTTCCTTGTACACATTAGGGAGTGGGATCTTTGTGAACTAATATATCCTAAACTTTTTCTGGGAGGCTGTTTGTAACGACCCATTCGGTCTATAGCACTTTTGACCCATTTACCCCCGTTGACCCTTCCCCGAGCACTATTAGTATGCTTTTGACAAACGATTCTCATTTAGAAAGACTAGAACTCAAATAATGATTTAGACATCAAAATCCATCTTTCCTTTTAAGTTCTATAGAAATTCTAGCATGGATTCAAACTTAGGAAAGGTAAAGGAATGGATTCTAGGTTAGGGAACTTACCCACAAGAGAAATCAGCCAAGAACTCCTTCAAACTACCTCAAAAGATGCCTAGGAACGATAAATGAAGTGATAGGAAATGAAGGGTATTAACTAGGCATTAAATTGGATTCTGGTCCTGTCATCCGCTTCAACGGTCACTAGTCTGCTACAGCGGTAGACATTCTCCATCACTAGTCCGCCACTGCGGACTACCAACCACTGTGGCGACTCACCATAATTACCTTCCCCTCGCCATAGCGGACCATGCCCTCACTGTGGCGAGTCCGCTACGGTGCATCTAGTGCCGCTACGACGGACACCAGACACCAAAATTTCCCTGTTTTTTCACTAACTCAATCCCGAAATTCGACAATCACCCGAGACGTCACAGATATAAACCAGACATGCATTCACACAAAAAAAATGCTATGGACTTACTTGCGGTCTCGAAATCCCTAACGGATGTTTATTTGACCGGGTCAACACCTAACGACCAAATACTAACTTTCCAACTAATAACCCAAAACGCTCCCAAAGGCTTGGGAACTTAACCAAGCATCCCAGCAAGTTACAATCAACCATCCGGACCTCTCGAAATTGAGAGATTTCTGAAAAAGGTCTGTTTTCCCCTAAAGTTAACTATTGGTCAAACGTTTTCACTGTAAGGCTCTATTTCAGAAAAGACATCATAAATCTTGCCCAATCATCATTATTTGAGTTCTAGTCTTTCTAAATGAGAATTATTGGTGGATTTGACTAATCTAAGTCTGGAATTTGATGATTTAGTAACTAATAGGCTTGAATCTTCCATTATTGTTGATGAATTGAAAGATTAAAAGTTAGGGTTTACACCCAAATTGGGAGTTTTGACTCAAATGATGAAATTGACCTATTCTTGAGTTAATCTAGCAATTAAATAGCATAATTGAACTTCTTGAATGTTGGGTTATAGATTTCACTTTTGAAATACCCGTTTTGCCCTTGTGGGCCCGTTTTCCCTTTTTTCCATAGTTGATTTTGATTCAAAAGATAGCCTAGCAATATGGCTATTGTACTTCCTTGTTTCTAACTTAGAATTTGATTATGGTTAGACTTTGAGTATTTGGAAGCTCTCTGAAAAGGCAAGGCAAATGTGTGATTGTTTATGGCTCCTACTCGGTTACCAGGTAGGTTACGGCTTACCTTATGGTTAGACTTTGTTTAGCGAAGTATATGTAGAGTTAGTGATTGTTGGAGAAAGCATGTACACCTTCGGGTATGAAGTTGGGATGGATTACTTAGGTTGGTATTGTTCTTTGATTATGGCTTGTTGCTTTGTTATGATCTACTGGCTTGTTGTCACGTGTGTGATACTAGACTTGATACTGAGTTGCCTTATCATGATTGTGAACCTGTATCTCTCATTTATTGGGTATTGTCTTGGAAAGAGGAAGGATGTGATTTATTTGTGATATTGTGATATGTATCCATGCGTGGCATGATTGGTTTTTTGATAGATTCTCATTGGCATTGATATCGTTCATGCATTAATACTTATACATTTGGATCGAGTTATGCGCCGCAACATATATTATACATATATTGGACCGGGTTGCACGTTCTGCAACATATATTGGACCAGCTTGCACGTTCCGCAACATATATATATATATATTGGATCAGGCTGTGCACCACAGCAGGTATATGGACTTCACGAGTCCCCCAAGGGTCATGATTATTAAGGCGCGGAGGTATTCCGTGAGGAGCGTGTGTGTATCATTGCATTGCATATGTATTCATCATTATTATCTCATTTTTCATCTATTGATCTGATTCGTGGATTGTACTTGGGTTTGTGATCTTTTTGAGGAATTGTGGGAAACCTGGTAGACTTGTGTTTAGGTGCTTCACCATAGGCAATGATTCGGTTGTTGATCTTTCTGTACTTTTGATGCTATTCTTGGACTGTGTTGATTAATACTTGATTGTGAGCATGTTTATCTTTCAGTCTTTTGCTTTATATATGTTAGTTAACTATTGTCGGCCTATGATACCTACCAGTACATAGTGTTTGTACTGATACTACCTTGCTGCATTATTTTATGAGTGCAAAGTACGTGACAGGGTTTACTTCCACTCTTCATGGCTGATCCCCGAGTTTTTGCTGATGAGCATCTAGAGTGAGCACATGGACGGATCCGCAGTCCGGATGCCTCTTCTTATTTACTTGTCTTATTTGATGTTCCAAGACGGTATTCCCCTTTTCAGACTATGTATTCATATTCTAACTTGTACTTTTATGGTAGTGGCTCTTGTATGGCCCTAGACAAGATTCCTTGGGATTATTTGTATTAGTTGCGCACTTATTTAATTATCCATTCTAGACTTATTATATATATTCGATTGTTGAGTTTACTTTATTGTTGATTTGAATTGTGATTAAGAACGGGTTCGCCTACTAGGTGGGAAAAGGGTAGGTGCCCGCACAGTCCTCAATTTGGGACATGACACTGTTGCTAGGCGAAATATTCCCTTTCAGCTTTTGCATGTGTTGAGACCTTCACACATGCTTCTAATTTCCTCCTACCCTAGCGTTTCATGTTTATTCAGAGATAAGTCCTATGAACCACTTAGAATTGGGTTCCCTTAGGTAGGAGCAAGATTACCTCTTTGTTGATATAAGGAGATAGATTGTTCTTTCCGTATCTTACCAATGCTTTGTTGACATCTCTGTATTTCATTAGTCCTAGTTCTGCATGTTCCTTTGAAGTGACCAAATCCTTGATAATAAAAATAATGGATTTCAGGGGAGATATTTCACTTAGTGTTTCTCTCAGAGTCGCTGCCCCTTTTTGGAAATATATATGGTCTACTCATAGGTTTTTGTAGACTTTATAGCATTTTCTACCCTTTATTATAATGTATGCCCCTGATTTTACTCTGTGATATTTGTGTGTTGATGGTGCAACAAATGCTCTTTTTATTTTTGGACTTGCTTTTTCTCTCTTTGATGTAGTGGTCTGTTCTCTGAGACTTCTAACTTAGGTATTCAGATATTCTTTTTTTTTCCTTCAACCTCTCATAGCTAATTTGAATAGAGATGTGTTTCTACATCAACTTTTCTTTCTCGATACAAGTGTGTACCAAGATGTTGAGGAGGTCTTGAATTACTCTTTCTAAGTTATCTCTAGAGTAAGCCAAGGCATCATCCCTTACTTCTGAAAAGTTCTTTCCACTAATGTCCTCCTCTTTGTCTGAGTTTAAGGAGGTATCTTTGGTTGAGTCGGGTTCTTCTACTACCTGAGGATGAGTACTTTCTTTTGCCTTGATGTCTGAGGCAGTTGTTAATGTAGGGTTTTCCACATCTTCAGTTAAGAGTTCATTATGGGCGTCATGCAGAGCTTTAAATCTTTCATGATCATTTTCTTCCATGTTCTTTACTGTCGGATCTTCCTTGGCTGTTAGTGTCTGATCATACATGTTATCTATGATGAGCTGCTCATTAATGTTTTGGTGAGTATCTGATGTATCTTCGTCAGATTTCTTCAGTATTTTCCTAAGTTTTTTTGGCGATTCTTCTGGAGATTCATCTTTTGAATGTTTCTTTCTCAGATATCTCGTTTTTGTGGTTGAGAATTGAGACACTCTCTTCTTGGATGTTTTCATCTTTGTAACTTTGGGATGATGGTCTTGTTCTTGATTTCCTTCCTTGTACTGTAGGAAATGTCCTCAACTTTCGAGATACTAGCCTTTGAAGAAAGGTCTAGCTCTGATACCACTTGTTAGGATTAGGCTACTCCTATGCGTTCTTAGAATTTGATTCTTAGAACAATTTGCGTAAGAAGGTAATGCATCTGAATATTAAATCAACACAAGAATTTCACCTGGAAAACACCTCGTTCAAGGGAGCAAAAAACCACGACCTATCTTCATATACGATTTACCAAAGTCTTGACTAAATCAGGAGCCCTTATAACAGTTACAATAACCTAAGGACATGCTTCCTGAACTGTACACCTATGATCACAATATAACTGTTTAACCAATGAAAATATAGTTCACAATACATGCAAAGATAAATAGATAAAACCACACAGAACCTAACCTAGACAAGCTAAAGAACTTGAAGATAATTTCTTGATAAGCTCGGGTTCTTCGTCGTCATGAAGTTGGCTCTTCTAAGACTAAGTGTTGACTGAGCCCACATAAGCCTCTCATTGGAATGTTGTGATTTGTGGTTGTGGTTAAGCTCCAAAGTTTGTTCATTCAGTGTTTATATAGAAGTAGTTGCCACCTTGAATAGTTGAATCTAAGCAACTTTCATTTCATTAATTGTACCTAAAAACCTAACATTGTTCGACTTAGATCTTCCTTTTTCTCCTGATATGTGTGTCAGCTTCCTTGTCCTACTTCAATGCTAATTTCCATATTGATCAACTTATGGTATTTGTGAGAATATTGCTATAACATGAAATTCAACTCTTTATTGAATAGGAATCGTCCAATATTTCGTCATCTCTAACGTAGGCATGAACTAACTTCCAGTCTCCAGTTGCATAATAAGAATCAGTTCTTTTAAGTCGCTCCTTTGTTGATATGACTGTTTTACTAAAATCTTTAGAAATCTGCTTGAATGTCTGGTTCTTCAAATGAATCCTTCCATATGTCTCTCTTGATTGTCATTGGGTAAATTGTTTGTCAAATCGTCAAAATTTCAATGTAAACTTGTGATCATTGAGCCAGCGGCTACTCAACAACAATCTAACACACACAACATACGACGAGAAAACTAGTCCAAGAAGCTGGGTCTTATGAATATAGGGTATGCACTTCCTTTCCAATTGAAAGTTGCGTAAATATGTCCATGCTGCCAATCCATCTTATCTAGCCATATTAAAATCCCTTCCACAAACAAACCAACTTGACTTTCCTTATACCAATACCCAAGTTCACAAAGAAACTCCCTTCTTTGAAAGTACATATGTATTAGTCAGCAGACATCTCAATCCACATCAGATGATCACTAATACACAACTCTCAAAGTCATATATGCTAATAAATTGAAGTATTTGTTACTATAGAACACAAGCAGTGACCTAGGGGGAATGATAGAAGTGAGAGTTTGAAAAAAGAAGAGGGATACATTAAACATGGAGAAACATCGGAAGAGTTAGTTTCTAGGGGGTAAAGGGATTAACAAGAGGGGAGTTTTCAATCTGAAGTATAAAAAAAGGGCTAACTCAAAGTAAAGTTAGTAGGTATGAAGAAAGAAGAAAATGAGGATGATTGAGAGAGGGAACTACATTGAACAGTAAGAGTACCAAAGGCGGATATATGTGCTCACCAACATAGAGACTTACTAACCAAATTGAGATTAAACATGAACCTGATCCCTATGCCCTTATAGTTTATACCAAGCCTGAATCCTACCAAATGCTGACCTGAATTCCATACCTTTTTCAGGAAGTGTAAAATGATATGTAACAATCTTTTGGATTGTACCTTATGACGTAAAATGGTGCATGTGAATATTCCTCCCAAGGTTTTTACTAGATTAAGTTATTAGAGTTGTTGTATATGTTCATGATAACACAGTCCGAGTGTCCATAAGTTTGGTATTAATTAAATACACTGGATCTTTTTGACACATTTATTTTGTATGATGTCAAAGGGGGGAAGATTCAACTCATATATAGATCATGTTCCAACATCAGATGTATCAGGCATAGACAATACGTTGACCACATGAAGATTTAAGATGTGATGGTCCAAAATGTCAAAGAATATTGTAACCTGCTTACATACATATCCTAGTTGCAACTTAGGATTTATTTTAAGGGAACTAGTTATTTATAAAAGAAGTTAGTCCTATTAGAAGGCATTGGATACAGAGTTGTAAGGGAAGGAGATGTAAGGTTGAAACATAATGTCCAAAAGCGATTCAATGAACCCGGTCCTCACACATATATCATCAATAGACACATCATTTACAGGATTTATATAACCTAGCCTCCTAAATAGTTATAAATATTGGAAAGCTAGTCCCTGAGTGACATTACGCAGGCCATCAAAAACTTGCCTAGTCTTGTGGGTGAACTATTGTGAGCTTACAAACTTCGTGTAGTGAACCTTAGTCGTATGAACACGAAGTTTTAGTATTAGAAAAACATGGTGCTGGTTCAAAGGGGGAATATTGTCAACATAAAAGCATAGCCCAAGGGGAAAGATTTGATCCAGAATTGAAGAAGTTCGAAGAAAGTCGATCAAAGGGAACACTAAGATATATGAAGCTACTATGTGTTTGACATCATCAAAAGGGGGAAATTGTTGAGTAGTTGCTGGCTCGATGATAGATTATGAGCTTTACAATGAATTTTTAATGATTTGACAAATAATGTACCCAATAATGATCAAGAGAGACAAAAGGAAGGGTTCATTGAAGAACCATATATCCAAACAGATCTCTAAAGGCTTCAGTGAAGCAGTCTTATCAACTAAGGAACTGCTAAAGGAAATGATCCTTCCTATCACGCAACTGGAGACTGAATAGTTATTTCATGCTGACTAAAGAAAAAATATTGACTAATTCATATTCCATGAAAAGTTGGATTTCAAATTATGGTAATATATCCATAATGTACCATAAGCTGATCAACACGGAATTAGCACTAAAATAGATGACTTAGTCGACGCTAAACAAGGAAAGAAGGAAGATTTAAGTCAAACAAGGTTAGATTTTCCGGTACAATTATGAAACTAAAACTTGGCTAGATTCAACTATTTAGGGCTAACAACTACTTCTATATAAACACAACACGAACAAGCTTGGAGCTTAACCACAACTACAAATCACAACATTCTAATGAGAAGATTAGTGAGTGCAATCAGCACTTTGTCTTAAAAGAGCCAACTTAAAGATGACGAATAACTAGAGCCTATCAATAATTATTATTAAGTTATTTAGTTTTTCTGGATTAGGTTCTGTTGTGGTTTCATCTATTTATCTCTGCAAGTATTGTGTAATAGGTGTTTGTTAGATAAATATCTGTCATTTATGGAATGTTCAAGAAATAGGTCCTTAGGTTAACTGTAACCTTTACAAGGCTTCAAATTTAGTAGAGAGATTGGGGTAAATTCTATTAGAGACGGTCGTGCTTTGACTCCTTTGAGAAAGGAGTTTAATACGTGAAAATTCTTGTGTTGATTTTATATTCTGTTGCATTACCTTCTTATGCAAATTACTCTAAGAACAAGATTTTAGAGGGCATAGGAGTAGCCTGATCGTACATTGAGCTTGTTCGTTTAGCACAGATTGTCTCACTATCTCTACTTCTTCAAAGTTATCTCCTTGCGGGAGCACACTCTTTTCTTCTGTTCGAGGTTCATCTTAGGTATTGGCTAGCCTGTAACTTGAAGATCATTACAAGTTGTAGGACTAGCCTGCATCATGGTGAGTTTACACTAAACGAGCATCATGTTCCACATATTCCACTGTAGAACTACAGTTTACGTCACAACAACATTAGAATCATTATAATAGAGGCTCAGGGAAAGGTGACAACACTTAGGACAATTATACTAATTACAAAAGTTCCAATCATAGGATTTACAAGGGTCACACAACTCTCCCATATGATCCTAATTTTTGAAGAATTTTCCTTTAAGTGGGGTCTCCCACAAATTAGATACGAATCACTGAAATATGAATAACAAACAATTGATAAATTTCATCCAAGGATGCCATTTCAAGACAAGTAACAGAGTATTAAACAAAAAATGTTTAAAAAATAAAAGTAAAAATAAAAATAAAACTTGGATAGATAAAAATAAAAAGTCTAATTTAGATGAACAGTTTATTTATAAGTGCCCCGCAATGGCACAAAAAACTTGTTGCTTACATGTAATATAGTTATTTTAGAACTCGGATATCGAACTCTTAGAGACTTATGAATAATTATTTAATATATTAAACAATCCAAATTGTCTATAGAAGCGCTAAACTCACAGTAGTAATTGTAATCACTGAAACAAAAGAAAACAAATAATGCATTTCAATAAAGAAAGAGCGGATTATTATGCTATCGATGTGTTGAAAATGATCTAGGGCTATGGGTTATCTAACAATCATGTTGTATTCTTCTTATGATTCAACCCCTGAATTTACCTTGTTCATTAATCAAATGCTTAATATTACTCGTAGTTTTATCTCGAATTACTACTCGCTTATTCAACCTAACGCCTATATTTCTGTGGAATTAAATTTAACAAGAATACATTAATAATTCTTGTGTAATGACTAAGCAAGACTGTTTGGTATATCCCTATCCTAACCGCGAAATCATTGTGTAACGACTCGTTTGGTCGTTATTGCACTTTCAACCCATTTACCTTCATTGACCCTTCCCCGAGCCTTGTTAGTACAGTTTCGACCCACGGGGATTGGTGGTATGGTTCACGAGATGATCTGGTGAGATTTATGATGACTTTTGTGAGATAGAGCCTTAAGTGAAAAACATTTGACCAATAGTTGACTTTTTGACTTTTGGGTAAACAGACCTTTTTTGAAAATCCATTGATTCCGAGAGGTCCTGATGGTCGATTGTGACTTTATAGTATGTATGGTTCGGTTACCAGGGCACTTAAGAGTGCTTTGGGTTATTGGTTGGAAAGTTGGTTTTTTCCATTGGGTGCTGACACAGTCAAATAAATCTCCGTTGGAAATTTTGGGACCGTGAGTGAATCCGTAGCGGGTTTTTATGTATGGTTAGATGTCTTTTTTGTACCTGGGAGGTCTCGGGTGATTGTTGGATTTCAGAATTGAGATAGTGAAGCACCAGGATTATTCTGGTGTCTGGTGTCTGCTATAGAAGCACCAGATCCGCCATAGCAGATCTGCTACATTGAGGTCTTGGTCAGCTATAGCGGGGTGGTGACGTTTGAGAGGGATCGCCACAGCAGACGGTGATCCGCTGTGGAGGATGCGTGATAGCAAGAGTGGGCCGCTGTGGCCGGTCCGGCACAACGCATGTCCTACCGCTGCAGCGAAATGACGCGGACTAGAACCCAATAAATTCTAAGTGAAACCCTTTTATTTCCCATTCCTTGACTTCTTGTTCCTAAGCACATTGGAGGTGAATTGAGTAGATTCTTGGCTGATTCCACTAGAGGGTTAGTTTTCTGTCATGCCGCGAACCATGGCCAGAGAGAAATACAGCACTCGATGCCATACTGCATGTGACTTAGTGAACCACATGGCTTGCTGAATCATCATGAGCGGAAATATAACATAAAACATGATGGGCTTTAAGAAAACACTTGATGTCATAATAACTTATTAAATACTTGTTTAAAACATGAATGTTGAAATACCATGAATCAAGCCAAGAATGGCTAAACAACTCTGAATATCTGACCCAACATAACTGCATAGTATAGTATATGAAACCTCTGACGTGAACATGAGTTCGCTAAACATACTTGCTGGGGCAAGGCCCCCAGCATTCCTTTAAATGCATAGTTAATAACATAAAGATAACTGACGTGCCTGATGGATCCATTCAGTGGAAAATTAAGGAATCGTCCTAACTGGGCAGAGCGATACTTGTTCTACGGTGGCTACGTAGTTTTGAGCTATCTGAGATTTTTCTGTAATTCGTGCAACTCCCAAAACATGAACATGATATAGTTGGCCCAAAAGCCCATGACTTACGTGAATTAACTTGTAAATGACTTGTAATCATGATTTCACGAAATAACTTGTAACATGGTTTCATGAAATAACTTGCAATTTGCATGTATGTATGGTGAATCATGGCATGAAGGTAATTATATAATGCAATTGCATGAAAACTTGTAGACATGTAGGATATTCATGGAATAAGAATTTTTATTTTAAAACATGCCTGCAAGATCCCATGGAATACAAGATATGGATTTTTATGGATTACAGACAAGTTCTCAATAATCATAATGAAATATCAAGAACACAATGAAGAATTTATAACAATTTAATACATAGTATAATATGGGGCATGGACCTAGGGCCGTCATGAACGTGGTTAAAAACCCTAGTTTTTGTAAAGCTTCATACTTTATGGAAGAAGAAGCGTGGGGAAGAACAATGATTTTCCCACAAGTGGATAGCAACTCTCCATATCTGGTAATGCCTCAAACGTGTAATAACAATCTGATTTTGGAAGAAGAATTCCAAGGTTTAAGTCTTGAGTCCTTTAAATGGGTTTTCTTGAAAATCCTATGTTAAGAACAATGATTTCATGGTTAAATTATAAGAACACATGTTAGAATTGATTTGGAAGGGCTTGGTTTGACTTACCTTGATGTTCTTGGTGCTGGAAGAGGGGAACAGGTCGTTCTAGGGTTCAAGGATGTGTAAAAATAAGAATTAGAACTGAAACTAGGTATTAATAGTTTCTGGTGTGATGGGTGAAATATGGTCCGTATTTTGAATTACGTTGCGTATTCCTGGACCGTAATTAAGCATATTTCAAAACAAAAACATTGTAACACCTCCTCCCCAAATACGACCATCAAATATGGGTTTTATTTCAAAAATACGGTCCGTATTTAACAATATACTTTCCCAACCCAAATTCTAGAATACACAGTGATTTTAGATGCCTAATAAAGTTATAAAATACGGGTCGTATACTGACATACGGTCCATATTCTGGGATGTAAATCCCCACCTGACAATTGACGAGAAATTTCCAACTTCCACGTTCTTTATCACGGTTTCTAAGTCCAGAATCATGGTTAAGGTTTTTGTTAAAGGTGCAGGGTGTTACAATATCTTCCCTTTGGGATCATTCGTCCTCGAATGATGGGTCATGGTTAAAAATATGGCTGGACATGGCTGGTGTACATGAACGTGAAAGAAACATGGCATGAAACATGGAGACTAAATTGACATGACATGGTTACATTGAAACATGAATAGTGAGACATGAGACATCAGTGCTGGATACATACATGAGCGTGAAACATGAGACATGACATGACATGGACTATAGAAATTTACCTTGAGCATTCTCTGATTGCTCTTCGAACAAATGAGGGTACTTGGATTCCATATCCTCATCGGCTTCCCATGTAGCTTCCTCAACCTTCTGACTACTCCATAACACTTTTATTGAGGCCACTTCCTTAGTTCTTAACTTGCGAACTTGACGATCAAGAATTGCTACAGGAACCTCTTCGTAGGTCAACCCATCCTTAACTGTTACGACATCGGCCGGAACCACCGATGACGGGTCTCCTACACACTTCTTCAACATGGAAACATGAAACACTGGATGTACAGCGGCCAACTCTTGGGATAACTCACGTTCATAAGCTACTAGACCGGCCTTTCATGAAATTCTGTAAGGTCCAATATATCTGGGACTAAGCTTCCCTTTCTTCCCAAATCATGTAACACCCTTCATGGGTGTGACTATAAGGAACACCCAATCATACACTTGAAATTCTAAGTCCCTTCGCCTCACATCTATGAAAGACTTCTGGCGACTCTGAGCTGTTTTGAAACACTCTTGAATCAACTAGACTTTCTTCATAGCTTCATAAACAAAATCTGGCCCTAATAATTCTGCTTCACCAACTTCAAATTAACCAAGGGGTGACCTACACCTTCACCCATACAAAGCTTCAAACGATGCCATCCCAATGCTAGCATGATAACTGTTATTATAAGAAAACTCAATGAGAGGTAAGTGATCATCCCAATTACCTTTGAAATCTAGGACACATTCTCTCAACATGTCCTCAAGAGTCTGAATAGTATGCTCTACCTCGCCATCTGTCTGCAAATTAAAAGCTATGCTGAGTTTCACCTTGGTACCCAATCCTTTCTGAAAGGATTTTTAGAAGTTCGCTATGAACTGAGCACCACGATTTGAAATAATGGACACTGGGGTCCCATGCAATCTGACAATTTCATTAACATATAACTTGGCTTAATCCTCTGTTGAGTCTGTGGTCTTGATTGGAAAAAAGTGTGCCGACTTAGTAAGCCGGTCAACGATCACCCAAATAGAGTCATGCCTACTAGCTGATGAGGTAGACCTAATACAAAGTCCATATTGATCATTTCCCTTTTCCAAACAGGAATATCGATATTCTGAACCAACCCACCAGGCCTCTGGTGTTCGGCTTTCACTTGCTGATAATTCGGACACCTAGCCACAAAATCTGCTACATTCTTCTTCATATCATTCCACTAATAATTCTCCTTAAGATCATGATAAATATTAGTGGAACCTGGGTGAACAGAATACCTGGAGTTGTGAGCTTCTAACATGATTCACTCTCAGAGCCCATCTACATTTGGAACACATAATCTGCCTCAGTACCTCAAGGTACCATCATCACCTCCTTGTTCAAAAGCTGTCATCTTATGTTTGTGAATCCCCTCTCTTAGCTTCAACAAGTAGGGATCACTAAACTATTTCTCTTTGACTTCAACCACTAAGGAGGAAAGAGCTATATTCTGAACAACCACGCCGCCATCCGCCGAGTCTAGAAGTCGAACTCCAAGACTGGCTAAACGGTGAACTTCATTAGTCATGACACCTCTTATTTGCATCAACATGGGCTAAACTCTCCATGGAACGCCGACTAAGAGCATCGACTACAAAATTCGCTGTCCCCGGATGATAGAGAATATCCACATCATAATCCTTAAGCAATTCGAGCCATCTCCCCTGCCTAAGATTTAGCTCCCTTTGCTTCAAGATATATTGCAGGCTTTTATGATAAGTGAAAATATCAACATGCACTCCTTACAAATAATGACGCCATATCTTAAGTGCAAAAACTACAGCTGCTAACTCTAAGGCATGAGTCGGATATTTCTTTTCATGAGCCTTCAGCTGACAGGATGCGTAAGATACAACCTTACCATGCTGCGTGAAGACACATCCAAGACCAACTCCCAAAGCATCACAATAAACTACGAACCCTTCAGTTCCCTCTGGCAACGTCAAAACTGAAGCAGAAGTCAATCTCTTCTTCAACTCTTCAGAGTTTTGCTCACAAGCATCTGACCATTGAAACTTAACCTTCTTCTGAGTCAACTTAGTCAACGGAGCAGAAATAGAGGAAAATCCTTCTACGAAACGTCTATAATAGCCCCCCAGACCCAAGAAACTTCTTATATCATGAACTAAGGTGGGTGTTGGACAACTCCTTACGGCATCAATCTTTTGAGAATCAACTTTAATAACTTCAACTGAGATCACATGGCCTAAGAACGCCACTGACTTAAGCCAAAACTCACACTTTGAGAATTTTGCAAAAAGTTCACGATCTTTAAGACTCTACAACATTATCCTGAGATGTTCTGCATGATCAGCCTCACTACGGGAATATACAAAAATATGATCAATGAAGACAATGACGAATAGATCAAGGTAAGGCTTGAAAACCCTCTTCATAAGGTCCATGAAAGCAGCTGGCACATTTGTCAACAAAAATAACATAAAAAGAAATTCAAAATGGCCATAACGGTTAACCTTTAACTGATGGTAGCGTGATCTAAGGTAAATCTTGGAATAACATTGGTCACCCTGAAGTTGGTCAAAGAAGTCATCTATTCTGGGAAGAGGGTATATGTTCTTAATTGTGAATTTTTTCAATTGGCGGTAGTCGATGCACATGCGTAAGGAACCATCCTTCTTTCGGATAAACAAAACTGGCGCACCGAAACACTGAGCCTAATAAATTCCTTGCCGAGAAGATCTTTTAACTCTTTTAACTCTACTGGAGCCATTTTGTATGGAAGAATAGATATTGTGTTACACCCCGTATCTTCGAAGAAGCACTAATCAAATTTGAAACATAACTACCTTGAGTTATGGTTAAGTAAAACCACTTTGAAATATAAGGAGCAAGCATTATTAAGTATATTTAATGAGGAAGGATGTGTATAACGTATACCAGAAGGTTTTATAAGGAAATGAGTGGATAAATGGAGTAGTACGACTTTGGAAAAAGGATGGGTAATGCTTCGTGTGAAAATTTTGGTCCACATTGGTGGACGAATATA
The DNA here is from genome assembly GCF_019175385.1 of Lycium barbarum. Lineage (NCBI taxonomy): Eukaryota > Viridiplantae > Streptophyta > Magnoliopsida > Solanales > Solanaceae > Lycium > Lycium barbarum. Next base: position 56,079,542 of record NC_083342.1, on the reverse strand, counting down.
TCTTATCATATGAAGTGTTTTAAGGCGAAACAAAATCCTAAAATGAATTTTATCGAGTCTAGTTTCCAACGCAACAAACCGCTCGTCGATTGGACTTCGGAGTAGAGAATTAGTGACGTTACAAGTTCAGCTGACAAAGCAGAAACGCATGCTACAGTACTTGAAGAGAGAGAGAGGGAATAAGAAAGTGAGCAATTTTCAAGTAGCGGAGTAGTGGTTTAGGTCCGGGTCACGCATGGTTGTGATTCTAGTATTGTTTTCCAGTGGATTTTAGCGTCAATATTGAGGATATTGATATCTTAACAAGAAAAAAGGTATGAATTTTTCTCTTTTGGTATTATTTAAGGCTTATTTATGGAGATAAAGTCGCTAAACAATCGTGTAGTTAGTTTGTTAGTTATGGAAGTTGGAAAACAGCGTGTGGGATATTTTATGGTACATATTGGTGTTGAAAATGATGCTATTGATGTTGGTATTGTTGTTGTTGTTGTTGGTTGCTGAATTGTGATTTCGGGCTAGGCATATAAATAGAGGAAATGCTGCCGAAATTTTGGCAGATTTTAGGAAGAATTATTTGAAGACTTAGGATAAGTATATAATAATGGGCCTAATCATCGTATGAATGGTCTTATATGTAGACTTGCGGGCTCGGACGGATAAGCGTAGTTAGTTGGTGGCTGAACAGGTATGTTAAGGCTCGTCCCTTTCTTTCAAAGGCATGATTCCTATGTTATGATTTCATAAATGTTTCCATATCTTCCTTGTTATCAAAAGTTAAAAGTCTAAGATTCCAAGGTATGATTCCCTTCCTGATAACCCGCAAATGATTTCCAAAATGTCCGTATTTTTCCAAAACAAAGGTTTATGATTTTGTAAGCTTTTATGACTACAACGACAGACGTGTTTTTGTAATGACAACGATGATGTCAAAGATGAGAATATTTCTATGTTGATTATGATGAGAATGGTTTCATGTTTGAAAGTCTCAAGTTGTGGTTACAATATGAATATGAGAATATTGAGCTATTCTTAATCCTCAATTTTATTCCTCGATAATGAACTCTAATTCTCAGTGGTACTTGACATGATAGTTGTCTTTGATTCTCAAGTGTTGGTTTATTCTAATTATTCTATTGAGTCTCAGATGATGATTTAGTTTGCATATGGTTGCTCATGATATTCTACTCGTGCATACCGTTAATATATCATTCACCGAGTCCCAGGCCGGGTATGTATTCGTGCACAGTCTCGTTGCATTGTTCACCGAGTCCGTTACTAGAGGGTCGGGTATGGTATATATATGATGATTTCATCGAGTCCCTCACTAGAGGGTCGGGTACGGTATATATATAATGATTTCATCGAGTCCCTCACTAGAGGACTGGGTACGGTATATATATATATATATATGATGACTTCACTGAGTCCCTCACTAGAGGGCCGGGTATGGTATATATATAATGATTTCACCGAGTCCCTCACTAGAGGGCCGGGTACGGTATATATATATATATATGATGACTTCACCAAGTCCCCCGCTAGAGGGCCAGGTATGGTATGTATATGATGATTTCACCGAGTCCCTCACTAGATGGCCGGCTATGGTATATGTATGATTATTTCACCGAGTCCCTCCCTAGAGGGTCGGGTACGGTATATGTATGGTTATTTCACCGAGTCTCTTACTAGAGGGCCGGGTACGATATATTATATATGCATGCATGACTCATCTTATAAGGCACAGATGCATTGGCATCCTTGATTATCATACTTGTCTCCTGTCATCTTCTACTCAGACATGATCTTCAGTATTGTACGTCATGCTTTACATACTCAGTACATTTTCCGTACTGACCCCCTTTCTTCAGGGGCTGCGTTTCATGCCCTCAGGTACAGACACTCAGTTTGGTGATGCTCCGACTTTTGACTTCTGCCCAGTTTCTTGGAGAGCTCCGTTGTTCCGGAGCTTGAGCTATTTGGGGTACAAATCCTTTTGACATATGTTCTACTATATTCTTAGAGGTCTGTAGACATATGTGGGTTGTGTATATATGGTTTGGTCAGCTATACAGATATAGTTCGTTTTGGATATTCCCGTGTATAGTGGCAGCCTTATCGGCTTGCATATTTGTTATGTTTGGTTAACTGTGACTCCTTAGGAGACAGGTTCATTCTGATATATGCAATTATGAGTTTACAGTATGCTTTTATAGATTTTCACATTATCCTTAGTATCAGTCTGATTATATCTAATAGGTCCGTATACGAGTGTCCAACTCGGGCACTAGTCATGGCCCATCGGTTTGGGTCGTGACAAAAGTGGTATTAGAGCAGTTCATCCTCGGAGTGTCTACAGACCGTGTCTAGTAGAGTCTTGTTTATCAGTGTGTTGTCTACCACATCTATAAACAAGAAGCTACAGGATATTTAGGATTTCATCTTTCTTTCTAATCATAGATCGTGCGGTAGTGCCAATGATAGGAAAGCTCATTCTTGGTACGATTTTTGTTAAATTGCAGGATTGTATTGGAGAAGAGGACAAGTTCAGTTAATGGGAGCATAAGTGAGGCTCTGAAGGGGGACATGAGACCCGTATCGCCCATCGACTCAGGATCGGGGATGTAAAGAGGTATAAGAAAAAGCCTCAGTTATTCCATTGAGGTGGACCTATCGGAAGATGTGGCTCCAGTAGGAGGAGACCCGACTGAGAAATCATATGACAAAGACCCTTTTAAGTGTCATGAGACTCCTGTGGATGAATACGTAATTGAGGAAGTACAAAGTTGGCACATCTAGATTTTCCTTACGTTTTAGCATTATGTTAGGCCAGACTAGTAGACGGTGGGAAGACAAGGATGAAGAGCACACTTCACTCTATAGCCTACCAGATCAGGCTAAGGACCAATCGGCTACACGTATACGTGTTCTTATTGGAACTTCCTATGTGTGTATGTATTTACTTCAGGGTAATACTGAATAGTGATGAGCGAAAATCCTAAAAGGGATCAGTGACTTAAGTAATTGGAGGTAGCTGCGACTAAGGTGTTGTTGCCACCATTGGGAATCTTGAAATCTAGGATGGAAGGTAGTCATATACACAGATGAAAGGTGATTATTGAGGATTTCAAAGGCCAAAATAGCATTTTCTTAGTCGGAAGAGTAAGAGATCCTTTTAATTCGGAGGGAGATGCATTACGAGAGTTTATTGTGGCCCGTTAGAACTTCAACTGGTTCTAGGTCATGTGAGGAAGGTCATGCAGTAAGGTGTATGCGATTATACCTGCACTAACGCACCGGATTTCATTAGAGTTTCAAGGTTAAGCGTGCTAGGGTGAGAGAAATACTAGGATGGGTGACCCCCTGGAAGTATATTAAGAGTCCTACAAATTCAGACATAAGAGACAGATGAGAAGCTAGAGTAGCGTAAGGGAAATTGGAGTATACGGAGTAATTGGAAACCCTAAAAGGTCGCGAAGGATAAGGCGGACTAGACCGACAAAGAGAAAAAAAAAAGTGCATCACAGCTCTAGAATTAGGATGAGTTCGAATAGTATTGGGAAGTACTTTGTAAACGAGGTGTTAGTAAATATATATATATATATATATATATATATATGTATGTGTATGACATCCCATATGTGGCTGCGCCAACCGGTATATGTGTCCCAGCAACCGACATTGCGGTATACTGAAGGCAACAATCGAACAAGGCAATGAAGTTCAAGTGATAGATATTACAAGGTAATTTGATGATATTGTCACGACAGGCTAGAGTTGGAAAGTCCTAATGCAAAACAATCAAGGAAAGGAAGAATGTGAATATATAGAAAGTAAAGAGATTAGAAGGCCTTAAGAAAAAAAAAGTGTGTAAGAAACGAGGGTAAGTAAATCTTCCAAGAGGGACGATGGGTAAGGCAAGGGACTATTTGGATAAAATTCGAAGGTAGGCATGCGAAAGGGATAAAGTATGGTAGTGTGAAATAAAAGATGAATGTGTGGGGTCAAAAAACAAACTTCGATAAGTGGGACTAAAGGATAGTAATCACAAATAGGGATGTGAAGTAAGAGAGAGAATGATCAGGCTTTGCAACGATACTAAGATATTTTCAGCTCTCGAGAGGTATATAAAGGGATAAATGTGTAGTTATACTGACACGGTTGCCTCGGAAACGGAGAAGCTTTCCTAAAAATGATTTAAGAATAGAACGGATTTGCATGTTTAAAGGAATATTTCATGAACTTCAGGGTAAATACTATGAAATAACAAGTGGAGAAGGGCGCTCGAGGGGGAAGGAACTCCAGGAAGGTTTGAGGATGAAAGCAAGAAAGGTACACTAATGGGCTGGTCAAAAGAAGAAGAAAGGAAGAAAAGAAAAATTGGGCAATCACCAAGGACAAGCGAGAGGTTAATGAACTAACAAAGCTAACCGGGAGGTAGTACATCCATGACATGGGATGAGGATAAGGAATACCGAGGTTTAATTATAAAGGAAATAGAAGGATGTATGGGAAATATTCATGAATATGAACTAGCCTTGGCGGCAGGAAGGAGGAGAAAGAAGAGGGTATATTTGTAAGGAATTCATGACATGAACAAGAAGTGGCAGAACACTGGAAGAACTACAACGCATAGGTGGGACTCAAATAAGTAGTCAAGGAAAATTTTGGATAAGTGAGCCAAGAGAATAAAAGGATTGATAGTGGAAGGGGAAGAGTGTAGCATATTAACCCTCAATGATATATTGTAGACGTAGAGTGAAACCGGAAACTCAGAGTAAGAAGAATTTCAGTGATAATAGTTATGGAGGAAGACGAGGGATAAAAAGAGCAAAGTGTGACCAAACGTTCCGTAAAATGTTTTGATGGATTCCAATGTTTCCATTAACCCGTTGATTCAGGAAATGTTCAGTCATAAAAGGTAGAAGTAGAAAGGCCTTAAAAAAAGGTAGCGAGAATGGATCTGTAATGTATAAGCGCTTCATTCAAATGTAAAGCCCTCGATTAGCAGAAAGGAAAATAAGTCAAGCTATATGATGAGAGAATTTCGGTATTATAAGAGACTAAAAGAGTCGAAGGATTGTTAGGGTAGGCGGATGACTATTGATACTCGGGAGTTACTAGTGTATAAAAACACCCTTAAAAGGGGGGAAGGGCAGATCTAGTCCTGAAAGGAGGTATGGTATTGTCAAAAGTCCAAGGAAAGAAAGAGGTTAGCTTAAGGAGGCCAAAATTCGGGATGTAGTTGCATACTAGGAATGCATTAAGAGGGAGCAGAAACAAATTAAAGATAAGCATACAACAAAGCAGGTATGAAAAGGAATTAAAATGGATCAAGAGAATACTTCATGCGGATGTGAGATATGATATTTCTAGACCAGGGAAATTTGTGCTGCACCTAAATAGGCAGCAGCGTATCCTAAAAAGTAATAAAGAGAGTAAGAAAGCTCTGCAAGCTAACTACAAAGAGAATGACGATGGATGATGAGTACAAAGGACACCTTGGGTTAAAACAGAAGAAAATCTTGATATTAAAGGAAAAATATGAGAATCTTAACAAAGGAAGTAACGATAAGCGGTGTGGCGATCTCTAAAGAGAGGAAGAACGATGTGGGTGCAGATAGAAAGGCAGCAGCATCAATAGAAATTAGAATGTATATCACGAGTCACTAACCATACTGAGCATAAGGGTATGTATTATAGAATTATATGAACCATCAGCATAAGGTTTTGCCCCACAGATGGGAATGGACACACCGGAAAGCCAACAAGGAATGACATCTAACTAAGTGATCACTGGAATAAGGAAGTCAAGGGTAAGTATACCATACCGATGTTGGAAAAAAGCTGTGGTAAAGTTAGAATTTCCCTAACCTTATAATTATAAGTTATATTGCAAGATTTGCGGCAAAGGAATTAAAGGGAGAGTTTTGACAAGAACTCGAAGATATTGTGAGCTATAGACCAGTTCGAACTATGATTATTGGTTCAATGCAATATATAATCCTGCTACGAGGAATAATAGAGATGGTGATGGAACATTAGGAATGTAGATATTTAAGAAATCATATTGAGGATATGGTTATAACTGATCATGGAAAGGAATGAAAACGGATAGTTGAAGAAACCGTTAAGAGTGAGGATTTGTTAGTAGTAGAGTAACGCTGAACAAGCAACGGGACATTAGTATAAATTTTTTTATGATGAATCAAAAAGCTTGGCTGATGAGTTACGAGGGGATAGTCTAGCATGTATCTAAGCTCAACAAGTACAAGTAGGGATAGCCAAGATAGCATCGGAGGAGTCAACAAGAGAAAGAAGAAAGTGTTGTATTCGAGCAAGGGAGTTATCCGTTAATAAAGAAATGAGGAACGAAGAGGAAGGACGCTCACATGACGACGAGTAACCATGGAGTGGCTAGTTAAACCACAGGAAGGAAGACAGAATGAAATGGAATACTAGCTAACTTGTATACATGAGGATTGAAGACTGTACGACTTACAAATGAATTTGATAAGGAGTTAACAAAGAGCAGGACAAAACTGACCAAATTATAGTATAAGTATATGGTAATCGAACAAATATTTCAATGAGGATATTGAGGATCGGCTCACTACAACATTCGAGGACTAATGTTTTTAAGGGGGGAAGGATGTTACACCCCGTATCTTCGAAGAAGCACTTATCAAATTTGAAACATAAGTACGTTGAGTTATGGTTAAGTAAAACCACTTTGGAATATAAGGAGCAAGCATTATTAAGTATATTTAATGAGGAATAATGTATATAAGGTATACCAGAAGGTTTTATAAGGAAATGAGTGGAAGAAATCGAGTAGTACGACTTTGGAAAAAGGATGGGTAATGTTTTGTGTGAAACTTTTAGTCCAAATTAGTGGACTAATATCTCTTATCATATGAAGTGTTTTAAGGTGAAACAAAATCCTAAAATGAATTTCATCGAGTCTAGTTTCCAACGCAACAAATCGCTCATCGATTGGACTTCGGAGTAGAGAATTATGGACGTTACAAGTTCAGATGACAGAGCAGAAACGCGTGCTACAGTACTGCTACAGTACCAACTTGCTACAATACTGCTTCAGTAAAATGCTACAGTGACCCGACCCGAATTTGACCCTTATAAAAAGGATAAGAACCCCCTTTTTCACCAGATTTAGCGCTGAAATTTCCAGAATTCGAAGACAAAGAGAGAGGGAATCAAAAAGTGAGCAATTTTCAAGTAGCGGAGTAGTGGTTTAGGTTCGGGTAACGCATGGTTCTGATTCTAGTATTGTTTTGCGGTGGATTTTAGCGTGGATATTGAGGATATTGATATCTTAACAAGAAAAAAGGTATGAATCTTTCTCTTTTGGTATTATTTATGGCTTATTTACGGAGATAAAGTCGCTAAACAATCGTGTAGTTAGTTTGTTAGTTATGGAAGTTGGAAAACAGCGTGTGGGCTATTTTATGGTACATATTGGTGTTGGAAATGATGTTATTGATGTTGGTATTGTTGTTGTGGTTGTTGGTTGCTGAATTGTGATTTCGGGCTAGGCATATAAACAGAGGAGATGCTGCCGAAATTTTGGCAGATTTTAGGAAGAATTATTTGACCCCGTATTTTATATGTCGAGTTATTCGCGAAGGAATCGACGTGAGATAGAAACCTCGGATTTTTAATTTCTAAACTAGAACTAATCGGTTATAAATTTTACTTAGTATAATAATGTTATTGGAAATTAGGAATTACTTAATTGTGGTGTTAAGTAAAAATTTGTGACAACAATGAACCAAGAAGGACATCAACGTGCAAGGTCCAAAAGATGACTCAATGTCATCTAAAACAAGGCTATTATGGAAGACATACAAATATGCATTTAATGTTGATTCATCCACTACACTTTCATTATAATGTGGACAATTAAATTGGATGAAATATACATGTAGTATTCGGCCAAATGGCTGAAAATTTGAGGAGAAAAAGTTGAAGCATGCAATTGAATATTGAAGCATCCATTATTTTATGAAGACATAACATGTTGGAGGAATCATTTCATATTTAAATATTGACCATTCATCTTGTATGATTGCAATGGACAAAGGATGGTGTATGAATCATCCACTACACATGCAATTGTCTTGTAAACAATTGAAAAGGAAGAAGAAGAAAGGAAACAAAGAGGGACAATTCGGCCATCTAGCCGAAAGTAGAAGGGAAAAGAAAGAAAATTTTAAGTGTAAAGTTAATGGAGTGACTCATTGTCATGAGTGGATCATGTGTCAAACTTGTAGGCATTATAGTTTAACCAAATAATGACTAAGGAAATCTGCAAATACATTCATTTCAACTTCACAACACAAAGGAAGAAAACTAGAAAACCTAGAGAGGGAGAGGAGAGCCATTCGGCCAAGAGGGATGAAATTTAGCTCCTTGAGTATTGATCCAAAAATTATTTTCCAAGGTGTTTCAACCCTTTAGAAGGTCCCTAGAAACGTGAAGATAGTCATTGGAGCAACAAGAACCATTATCATTTCAAGTCACAAACTCTAGCCAAGTTGAGAAGTCAAGTTGTCAAGGTAAGATCTAACTTTATATTTCATGTGTTAAGGGTGATGTAGATGTATAAATATAAGTTGTATGCATGAAATTATGTGTGTTGATGTTGGAACATGATAGTAACCATGGAGTTATATATGTTTATGTTGAAGTATGGTTATAACTTGATGAACATGAATTGCATGCATAAAATCATGAATGTTGGTGTTGGAATGGTATTGTGGCCGTAGGGACTGTTTTGGTGGAAATGGTGGACTGATTTTATTTAATAATTATGGTTGTTGCTATCATAGATCTCATGGTAAAAAGAATGAACAGAATTGGAAGGTTAAGGGTGAAGTTGTGTTAGTATAAAAATAATTGAATCTATGATTTTATGTGAGTGATGTTGAAGCATGTTGAAACCGTGTATGGACTGTTTTTGTAAGAAGTTAGTGAACTGATTTTACTTGATATTTTGATTGTTATTTTCATGAATTTTATGATGGAAATAAAGGTGTTTAATGGTTGGAGTTGAAACCAAAGTCGTTTGTGAATTGTTGTAAGGATTATAGAGATGACGATGTAGCTTAGTTGCGTATGAATTGATGTTGTACTTGTCGTGTGGATAGCTGGTCATAACTTACTGAAATTATATGAAAAGAAGACATGAAATAATGTGTAAGAATCATATGTGGTTTGCTTAGTATGTTCGTAAACGTTTGCAAGAATTCCGAACATTTTTATTTTTGTCGGTTAGGGACTGTTTTGGACATGTTGTAGGTTAGGGACTGTTTTGGGCGTGTTGTTTTGGCTAAGTTGGAAAAACTAATTATAGTTAAGAATATACATCATGTTGTCATAGTGGTTGGGATTTTATAGAATCTTTTCGACGAAATGTTATGACTATAGACTAACAAGAATAAATTGGACGTGTCACAATCGCATGTAGACTATTATTGGGTGTTGTAATGTGCGGACTGTTTTTACACGTTGTTGTTATTCTTATTGAGTTTGGGAGATTAATGATAATTAAGATTATGCATTGTGTTGTATGTTGGATGGGCTGTTATAAGTTATTACATGCAAACGTTAAGGCTACGAACTATTAGAAGTAACTTGAGAATGTAGTAGCCGTATGTGAATCGTTATTGCATGTTATGAATGTGGGCTGTTTGGAATGTTGTGTGGGCTGTCCGGATAGGTATTGAACATATAATTATTGATGTTGGTTTTGTTGTATGTGGTGGGTTTGGATACAAGAGAAAACGTCGCCTAAACATCTAGAAAGGAGTTACTAACGTTAGAATACGTTTTGAATCTCCCCGTAGCTTAACCACAGTTGTTGGCGTCTTAATATAGGTTGAAGTATTATTGGGCAGCGTATACTTATTGTGTGGAGAATAAGAGCTAAAGGTATGTGAAGCTAACCCTTCTTTCTTTTTGGCATGATCGTTGTGAAATGAATATACGATATATATACGATTCCAAAGGAAATTCCTATTCTTAGAGATACTAGGATGGCTATTGATCTTGATTCCCATAACTTTTGTTTTGTTTTATATATATTGATATGTACACATGATTTCAATGTTCCATTTTGATATGATCCACAGGGACATCCGAAAGGTATATGGTATGACTATTATTTGAAATTGCGAACGATGGTTCGTGTTGACTATCCTATTGAGTCCTTAAAAATGTTTTGAATTGCATATAGTTTCTCACTACTATGCTCGTGCATACCTCAATATATCTTTCACCGAGTCCCGGGCCGGGTATGTTATCGTGCACACTTCCACTGCATTGTTCGCCGAGTCCCTCATTTACGGGCCGGGTACTATATATATATATATATATATATATTCTGGAGTTATGCTGTGTTATTGTGTAATGTTGTGTTATGATGTTATGCTGTGTTACGGAGTTATGCTTTGTTACGGAGTTATGCTGTGTTACGGAGTTATATTATATTCTGGAGTATGCTGTGTTATGGCGCCAGAGACGGGGTGGCGACCATGTTCACTGGGTCCCATAATGGGGCCGGATCTGACATATGATATTGATATGCATGAGTTATGTTTCAAAAGCAAGTACTTGGTATTCTGGTTATTGTACTCATTTTCGGTACCTCTTATTTCAGTTATGATCCCGTTTACTGTATTTCATGCTTTACATGCTCGGTACATATTCCGTACTGACCGCCTTTCTTCGGGGGGCTGCGTTTCATTCCCGCAGGTGCAGATACTTGCTTTGGTGATCCGACAGCTTAAGATTCCCCTTCTGCTATTTTGTAGAGTTCCGTTGTTCCGGAGCCCAGATTTGGTATAGATCCTTTCTAATCTAAATATATGTACATGTTGAGTAAGGGTACGACGGGGCCCTGTCCCGTCATATTTACTGTTGAAACTCTTAGAGGTCTGTGGACATATGTGTGGGTTGTGTATGGGTTCTGTTCAGCTGTGTCTATACGATGTGTTGTGGTATGATGTTCGTCTATAATGGCAGCCTTGTTGGCTTGCATATGATATTGATATGTGATGGCAGCCTTGTCGGCTTGCTTTTATATGTATAATTATGCGACAAATCTGAGACCATGGTTAGTCGTTATAAGATCCATATTGAGTTTGCTGTGAAAAGAACACATAGCTAAAGAACATGTATATGGGTGTCCAGGTCGGGCACCAGTCACGGCCTACGGGGTTGGGTCGTGACAAAAGTGGTATCAGAGCGGTTTATCCTCGGAGTGTCTACAGACCGTGTCTAGTAGAGTCTTGTTTATCGGTGTGTTGTGCACCACATCTATAAACAGGAAGTTACAGGAAATTTAGGATGTTACCTTTCTTTCATATCTCAGATCGTGCGATAGAGCCCAGCCATAGGAAATGAAATTCCTTGTACTAACCTTTGATTTCAGCTGAAGAACGACATCGACAGAAGGATGCGATTGACGATATTGGAAATTACAAAGTACACAGGTAAGTAACGGTACGAAAGAGGCATGTCGGATAAGGTAAGAATATTGAAATGTGATTTGAAATATAAAATTGGAGGACAAAAGAGAAGGTGGGTAGGAAAGTATAATAGAACATATCGTTAAAGGATCGGGTACGTCTCGAGGTGCGATATGTGAGGTAAGTCCCGACACCTTTATGCCTTTCACTTGAAGTTGGGAGCCCTGTGTGGCTATGATAAGATATGATATAGGTGTATATATGTTGGCCCAGTGAGGCATTGTTGGTATTTCATGCGTGCAGGTTTTGAGATAATAAGAAATACAGAGAAAACTCTGCCAAAATTTTCCTAGAAATAAAAAGAGAATGAGATGTAGGTTTTTCCTGAAAGGTCCCGTCAATAGTAATGACAGGATTTGACTAAGTTGCGAGTACGGCTGACCTCGAGAAATAAGTTAACTACTGAATAGATGGTAATAGTAATTATGAGGTCAAGATCAATATGCAAAAAAAAAAAAAAAAAGAGGAAATGTTGAGACAATTTGGAAGGGCTTGTGATAATAAAAGATTAATCAGAAAGGGTAAAAAGGGTTAAGTACGCCTACTCCACAGAGTGTAATTAAACCATAATAAGAATTGTGAATAAGATTAAAAAGTGTTGCGCTAGGGGATCGAATATGAACAGGGTATAATAAGGAGGATTGTTATGAAAAAAAGTAAAGCCTAATGAGGAAGTGGTCAAAGACATGACGTGATCCGTGTGACTAGAATATAAAGGTAAGTGTAAAACGGAAAAGCGAGCTATAGTACAAATAAGAAAGACTTATCATGTTCTGTAGGGAAAGTTTAAAATAAAGGGTACACAATGACGGAAATGATAGCAAGTACGAGAAAAGGAAGAGTAATTGAAAGGGAGGAAATAAGAAGAAAGCGAGATGACAGTATAGCAATAGGTTATGACATGTACAACCGAGAAAACGAGTATTATAAGTGACGGAACTGTGAAAGGCCAGGTTATAGGAAGAGGAGTAACGGGGTAGAATGAGTGCTAGAAAATGACTGATATGATAAGAATAGACGTGGAGGAACAAATACGCTCTGAAAATGAGAAAACAATTATGCGGAAGTAATGTGTTCCGAAGGATACAGAGGTAGCATAAGATTCCTCATGTACCGAATAAAAGATAGACATAAACGGGAGAAATGATAAGGGAATTCTAAAGGAAGATGGTCAGAAAGGGTTATATTTAGCATCTGGTACGGGTACACGACCTGAAGGCAGAGGCGCCGACTTTTCAGTCAGTGCCGATAGTTAGTGAGTTTCCCGATGTATTCCCAGATGAACTCCCAGGCCTTCCTCCTGAGCGTGAGATGGAATTCGCTATAGACGTATTACAAGACACTCAGCCCATATCTATTCCTCCTTATAGAATGGCACCTGCGGAACTGAAGGAGCAACTGAAAGATTTATTAGAAAAGAGTTTCGTAAGGCCCAATACATCACCTTAGGGAGCACCGGTATTATTTGTAAAGAAGAAGGATGGGTCGCTGCGAATGTGTATTGATTATAGGCAGCTGAATAAAGTAACAATAAAGAACAGGTATCCCCTCCCCAGGATCAATGATTTATTTGACCAGTTGCAAGGTGCAAAGTGTTTCTCGAAGATAGACTTGCGGTTAGGTTATCACCAGGTGAGGGTAAAGGAGGCAGACATTCCAAAGACTGCATTCAGGACCCGATACAGACATTACGAGGTTAGAGTGATGTCCTTTGGGTTGACCAATGCTCCAGTAGTAAGTATGGAACTGATGAACAGAGTGTTCAAGCCATTTCTTGACCTGTTCGTGATTGTATTCATTGATGATATTCTGGTCTATTCATGATCAGAAGAGGAGCATGCAGATCATTTGAGAACGGTAGTTAGGTTGCTCCAGCACCAGAAATTGTATGCTAAGTTCTCTAAATGTGAATTCTGGATGACTTCAGTAGTATTCTTGGGGAATATTATTGGAGCTGATGGCGTTCGGGTAGATACGCAGAAGATTGAGGCGGTGAAGACTTGGCCTAGACCTACGACACCTACTGAAGTACGCAGCTTTCTGGGGCTAGCAGGGTATTACAGAAGGTTCGTAGAGAAGTTTTCCTCAATCTCAGCGCCTTTAACAAGGCTAACCCAGAAGGCAGTTAAGTTCCAGTGGACCGATGCTTGTGAGCGAAGTTTCCAGTTGCTAACAGATAAATTGACTACAGCCCCAGTTCTAACTCTTCCAGAGGGACCGGATGGCTATGTCATTTATTGTGATGCTTCCGGTGTTGGGATAGGTTGTGTGTTGATGCATTACGGCAAAGTTATAGCCTATGCCTCCGGACAGCTCAGAAAGCACGAAAGAAATTATCCCACCCATGACCTGGAGTTAGCAGCGGTGATTCATGCTTTAAAAATATGGGACATTATTTATATGGTGTACATGTTGACATCTATACAGATCATAAGAGTCTCCAGTACATCTTTAAGCAGAAGAAGCTGAATTTGCGGCAGAGGCGGTGGCTAGAGTTGCTGAAGGACTATAATGTTGACATTCTATACCACCGAGGGAAAACAAATGTTGTAGCAGATGCACTCAGCCGTAGATCTATCGGTAGTTTGGCAGACGTGCAACCAGAACAGAAAGAGATAGTCCGTGAGATTCGCCAGTTAGATAATTTGGGAGTCCGTTTGGCCGATTCTGATAATGACAGGGTTTCCGTTCGGGGAGTTGCTGAGTCCTCTATCATAGAAGAGATAAAGATACATCAGTACGAGGACCCTATCCTTGTATATCATAGGGATGCAACTCTTCAAAAAGAAGAGACCCCATATGAGGTTGCACCTGACGGAGTGCTACGATACAAAGGTAGATTATGTGTACCTAAGGTTGTGGGGTTACGACAACAGGTGATGGGAGAGGCACACTATGCCCGTAATTCTATTCATCCAGGGTCAACGAAGATGTATCATGACCTCAGATGCTTGTATTAGTGGGATGGCATGAAGAGGGATATCGCAGAATTTGTTGCTCAGTGTCCGAATTGTCAGCAGGTTAAGGTCGAGCACCAGAAGCCTGGAGGACTATTACAGGAGATGGAGATTCCGATCTGGAAATGGGAGGTGATCAATATGGACTTCGTCATAGTTTTACCCCGCACTCTGCGAAAATACGACTCTGTTTGGGTCATCGTCGATAGATTGACAAAATCAGGCCATTTTCTTCCAGTCAGGACTACATATTCAGCTGAGGATTATGCCAGGTTGTACCTTAAGGAGATAGTGAGACTTCACGGGGTTCCCACAACTATTATCTCTGATAGAGGAGCCCAGATCACCGCTAACTTCTAGAGATCCTTCCAGGAGGGATTAGGGACACAAGTGAGTCTCAGCACGGCGTTTCACCCTCAGACTGACGGGCAGGCTGAGCGTACCATTCAGACATTACAAGATATGTTACGGGCCTGTGTTATGGATTTCCGGGGTAGCTGGGATGATCATTTGGCGCTTATTGAGTTCGCCTATAATAACAGCTACCATTCGCGTATTCAGATGGCACCGTATGAGGCCTTGTATGGCAAAGTGCAGATCACCTATTGGATGGTTTGATGTTGGTGAGACCAAGTTGATAGGCCCAGATATGATTCAGCAGGCTGTTGATAAAGTGAAGCTCATTCAAGAGAGATTACTGGCAGCCCAGAGTCAGCAGAAATCATATGCAGATAATCGACGTCGACACTTAGAGTTTCAGGTTGGTGACTGGGTGTTCCTGAAGGTGTCGCCCATGAAAGGTGTTATGAGGTTTGGCAAGAAAGGAAAGCTAAGCCCGAGATATATTGGACCTTCTCAAATTGTCCGAAGAGTAGGCCAGGTTGCCTACGAGCTAGACCTAACAGCTGATTTGGAAGCAGTGCATCCAGTCTTCCACGTGTCAATGCTTCGCAAATGTATAGGCGATCCTTCCAGAGTATTCCCCGTAGATGATGTCCAAGTAACAGAGGAATTGTCCTACGAGGAGCAGCCTATAGCCATACTTGATCGGCAGGTTAGGAGGTTACGAACTAAGGACGTGGCTTCAGTCAAAGTATTATGGCGAAACAACAATAGGGAAGAGATGACTTGGGAAGCCGAGGAGGAGATGAAAGACAAGTATCCTTACTTATTCTCTACGCCTACAGGTAACTCAAACTCCTCACTTGATTATATAAATTTCCTGATGAACTATATGTTATAACGATAAGGGAGACTTCCCCAAAATTCGTATAGAACGGCACGGGACCAAATTCAACATTCGAGGACGAATGTTCTAAAGGGGGGGGGGGGGGGGGAGAATGTTAGACCCCGTATTTTATATGTCGAGTTATTCGCGAAGGAATCGACGTGAGATAGAAACCTCGGATTTTTAATTTCTAAACTAGAACTAATCGGTTATAAATTTTACTTAGTATAAAAATGTTATTGGAAATTAGGAATTACTTAATTGTGGTGTTAAGTAAAAATTTGTGACAACAATGAACCAAGAAGGACATCAACGTGCAAGGTCAAAAAGATGACTCAAAGTCATCTAAAACAAGGCTATTATGGAAGACATACAAATATGCATTTAATGTTGATTCATCCACTACACTTTCATTATAATGTGTACAATTAAATTGGAAGAAATATACATGTAGTATTCGGCCAAATGGCTGAAAATTTGAGGAGAAAAAGTTGAAGCATGCAATTGAATATTGAAGCATCCATTATTTAATGAAGGCTTGCATTATTTTATGAAGACATAACATGTTGGAGGAATCATTTCATATTTAAATATTGACCATGCATCTTGTATGATTGCAATGGACAAAGGATGGTGTATGAATCATCCACTACACATGCAATTGTCTTGTAAACAATTGAAAAGGAAGAAGAAGAAAGGAAACAAAGAGGGACAATTCGGCCATCTAGCCAAAAGTAGAAGGGAAAAGAAAGAAAATTTTAAGTGTAAAGTTAATGGAGTGACTCATTGTCATGAGTGGAGCATGTGTCCAACTTGTAGGCATTATAGTTTAACCAAATAATGACTAACGAAATTTGCAAATACATTCATTTCAACTTCACAACACAAAGGAAGAAAACTAGAAAACCTAGAGAGGGAGAGGAGAGCCATTCGGCCAAGAGGGCTGAAATTTAGCTCCTTGAGTATTGATCCAAAAATTATTTTCCAAGGTATTTCAATCCTTTAAAAGGTCCCTAGAAACGTGAAGATAGTCATTGGAGCAACAAGAACCATTATCATTTGAAGTCACAAACTCTAGCCAAGTTGAGAAGCCAAGTTAAGAAGTCAAGTTGTCAAGGTAAGATTTAACTTTCTTTTTCATGTGTTAAGGGTGATGTAGATGTGTAAATATAAGTTGTATGCATGAAATGATGTGTGTTGATGTTGGAACATGATAGTAACCATGGAGTTATTATCACGACCCAACCCCGTGGGCCGTGACTAGTGCCCGAGTTGGGCACCGCATACTCTTACCTACCAGAATTGACATACAAATAACTAATCCAGATTTAGCGTACACAAATTTATACAGATATAAGGCAAATCGCACGAAGACATATACATACATAAACATATACATAAATCGCTATAGCTGTCATAACGTACGGGCGGCACACACGACAAATCACACAGACGTACTTGACCGATAATGACCCATGACCCACATACATGTCTACAGGCCTCTAACAAAAACAACAGAAACATATGACGGGACAGGGCCCCGCCATACCGCCTGAATAGTCATATATACATAAATATGTACAACGGAAAGATCTGTACCAAGAGTGTGGGCTCCGGATCAAAGGAGCACTCCACGTAGCAGAATACCCTAGGCTGGCGGATCACCACAATAAGCGTCTGTACCTGCGTGGCATAAAACGCAGCCCCCGAAGAAAGGGGGTCAGTACGGAATATGTACCGAGTATGTAAACTAGGGAATATAGCAAATAAACTCATAATCGGAACCGGAAGTACAAAAGCATAACTGACAGAACCATAATCAAAATCGGAAGTACCAGGAATACTTACCTCGTTCAGAACATAAAAAAAATACTTACTCTTCTATCACTAATCATGCATGCAGGATCATATGCAGAAACAGATCACAGATAACAGATAACAGATCCCGGCTCTCCAACGAGGGTCGCGGTAACAGATCCCGGCCCTCTTAGTACGGGACGCGGTGGACAGATAGATCATATGCCATCCTGGCTGCCATCCCCGTATCATCATATCATATACATAAACAGAACCCGACCCGCACATCGAGGGACGCGGTTAACAATGCAGTGGAATACGTACGATAACATATCCTGGCCCCGGCTCAGTGAAAAGACATATTGAGTCATCCACGAATAGATTAATGAGAAACCATATGCATATAACTCTCTTTCCAGACTCAATGAAGCAATCCAAACGATAGATCAATTCGAAGGAATCGGATGATAATCATAATGTATATATATGTACCTTTTGGATGGCACGATAGATTGTATCAAGACAAAGCCTCTGGAATCAGTTTACATGTCAAAAAACATTATAAGACTCATTAGAATAGTTACAACACTTATCATTTGATAAACGGAACAATGATCAAACGTTTCCTTTGAATGCCGTGCGAAAATAAGTCCAAAAGAGTGGTACAAAAGGTCACGAAAATTGTGGGCCCACCTCAGGTCAAATCGAGGTGGCGTACGGAAATTTACAAACATTAAACTTGATGGAGTTACCTATAAAAGATTTTGGGGCATTCCGGTTCCGTTTGTGAAAATTACATATGTTCGAGCCACTTTTTCAATTAAACATAGAATACCTAATTCAATTATTTTGAATGAATAAAAGTCAAATCTACGCTCGGATTTCTAGGAGTAGAGTCGTCCCCGAGGCTCGAATCATAACCTATTATACCTAAGACATGCCAAAAGAATGAAAGGCAAAGCTTTACATACCTTTTCCGCTCCTTACGCTACTCCAAATTCAAGTTCCAAACTCTCCAAAATCTACAAATGGTCACATTTACCAAACATTAATTAGAGCCTTTAGAAGTTGAACCTTAAAGTAACACTTGTCTACAGAAATTTGGGCAGCATCTCCCCTATAAATTTGACATCCCCGAGAATTTAACTCGGCCAAAACATCAATAACAACACCAACAACAATACCAACAACATCAACAATCAATTCAAAATGCATTTGTTTTTTTGCATAAGTGATTCCTTTGCACATAGTTCCTCAACCTTCAACTCAACTACGTACGTTCAAGTCAATATTCACACTTACATATTCATTTACTAATTTAAGATCATCCAAACATAATTCAAGAAAATTTCGAACAACCTACACAATATTCAAACGACTCCACCCTAAAACTATCTCCACCAAAATTCCTCAATTTCCAACAAAACATTACCAACATATTTTTATCTTCCAAATTCGTGAATTACCACAACAATCCATACACTAGTAACATTATTTTCCATCAATGCAAGAAGACTACATGCAATTCACATTAACTTCTACAACAACTTCCCAACAATCACAACTTCATTAGAATCATCATATTTTCATTTGTATCGTAGAATACATATCAATAACAACTAAATTATTTCATAGAACTTGGTTCATATTTCTCACACCACACATATACATATACGGCCACGTTCCATCACCCACAACTCCAACTAAATTCATCAAACTTTCATTTCCAATGTAGAGTCTACAACAACCGCAACTAGAATGCTACATAAAAATTAACTAATCTTGCCTACACAACACATGCATACACGCGGCTATACCATGCAAACTTCCATATTTTCATGAATTCTATCAATTTCTACATACTAAAACATAAACAAATCCTTTATAATATATAAAAAAGGGATTAAATCTTACCTTTTCTCTTTAACTTCTTCACTTGACCAAGATGCGGAAACGATGAAACAGATGACTTATCGCCCCAAACAACTATACCACGTTGTAGGGGACCCTTGATTTCGTAGGAATACATGAAGAAAATAATTTTTGGAACAAGATTTCAAGAAACTAATTTGTCAATGTCTTGGCCGAATGGCCCTTCAAGTTGTTTTCCTTCTTATTGTCTTTCTTTCTCTAAATTCTTCTTGAAACTTCTTAATGAAAAATAATGAATGGCCCTTTATTTATTTATCACATGGAGTAAATTCTCCATGGGCTTGGGCTAGCCATATGGCCGGCCACCCCTATATTTTTGGGCCTCATTTTCTCTTTTTTTTTAGCCCAATTAGTTATGGATCACACTTTGTAATTCACGAAACCAATTTCCGAAATTCCAATTTTGTCCTTAGTCTTCCTCAATATTTCCGCGTCAATATTTTTCATGAACAGCAACACATATATATTAAATGAAATCAAAATATGGCCTTATCTCTTACAAGTCGCAATTATTTCAGATTTTTCCGAATATGTAAAATTACGGGATATAACAGTTATATATGTTGATGTTGAAGTATGGTTATAACTTGATGAACATGAATTGCATGCATAAAATCATAAATGTTGGTGTTGGAATGGTATTGTGGCCGTAGGGACTGTTTTGGTGGAAATGGTGGACTGATTTTCTTTAATAATTATGGTTGTTGCTATCATAGATCTCATGGTAAAAATAAGTAAAATAATTGGAAGGTTAAGGGTGAAGTTGTGTTAGTATGAAAATAATTGAATCTATGATTTTATGTGAGTGATGTTGAAGCATGTTGAGACCGTGTATGGACTGTTTTTGTAAGAAGTTAGTGAACTGATTTTACTTGATATTTTTATTGTTATTGTCATGCATTTTATGATGGAAATAAAGGTGTTTAATGGTTGGAGTTGAAACCAAAGTCGTTTGTGAATTGTTGTAAGGATTATAGAGATGACGATGTAGCTTGGTTGCGTATGAATTGATGTTGTACTTGTCGTGTGGATTATATGAAACTTACTGAAAGTATCTGAAAAGAAGACATGAAATAATGTGTAAGAATCATATGTGGTTTGCTAAGTATGTTCGTAAACGTTTGCAAGAATTCCGAACATTTTTATGTTGTCGGTTAGGGACTGTTTTGGACATGTTGTATGTTAGGGACTGTTTTGGACGTGTTGTTTTGGCTAAGTTGGAAAAACTAATAATAGTTAAGAATATACGTCATGTTGGCATAGTGGTTTCCATGTTATAGAATCGTTTCGACAAAATGTTATGACTATAGACTAACAAGAATAAATTGGACGTGTCATAATCGCATGTAGACTATTATTGGGTGTTGTAATGTGCGGACTGTTTTGACACGTTGTTGTTATTCTTATTGAGCTTGGGAGATTAATGATAATTAAGATTATGCATTGTGTTGTATGTTGGATGGGCTGTTATAAGTTATTACATGCAAACGTTAAGGCTACGAACTATTAGAAGTAACTTGAGAATGTAGTAGCCATATGTGAATCGTTATTGCATGTTATGAATGTGGGATGTTTGGAATGTTGTGTGGGCTGTCCGGATTGGTATTGAACATATAATTATTGATGTTGGATTGGTTGTATGTAGTGGGTTTGGATACAAGAGAAAACGTTGCCTAAACATCTAGAAAGGAGTTACTAACGTTAGAATACGTTTTGAATCTCCCCGTAGCTTAACCGTAGTTGTTGGCGTCTTAATATAGGTTGAAGTATTTTTGGGCAGCGTATACTTATTGTGTGGCGAATAAGAGCTAAAGGTATGTGAAGCTAACCCTTCTTTCTTTTTGGCATGATCGTTGTGAAATGAATATACGATATATATACGATTCCAAAGGAAATTCCTATTCTTAGAGCCACTAGGGTGGCTATTGATCTTGATTCCCATAACTTATGTTTTGTTTCATATATATTGATATCAAAGTTCCATTTTGATATGATCCACAGGGACATCCGAAAGGTATATGGTATGACTATTGTTTGAAATTGCGAACGATGATTCGTGTTGACTATCCTATTGAGTCCTTAAAAATGTTTTGAATTGCATATAGTTTCTCACTACTATGCTCGTGCATACCTCAATATATCATTCAACGAGTCCCGGGCCGGGTATGTTATCGTGCACACTTCCACTGTGTTATAGTGTTATTCTGTCTTATGATGTTATGCTGTGTTACGGAGTTATATTATATTCTGGAGTATGTTGTGTTATGGCGCCAGAGACGGGGTGGCGACCATGTTCACCGAGTCCTATAATGGGGCCGGATCTGACATATGATATTGATGTGCATGAGTTATGTTTCAAAAGCAAGTACTTGGTATTCTGGTTATTGTACTCATTTTCTGTACCTCTTATTTTAATTATGATCCCGTTTACTGTATTTCATGCTTTACATGCTCGGTACATATTCCGTACTGACCCCCTTTCTTCACGGGGCTGCGTTTCATGCCCGCAGGTGCAGATACTCGCTTTGGTGATCCGACAGCTTAAGATTCCCCTTCTGCTATTTTGGAGAGTTCCGTTGTTCCGGAGCCCAGATTTGGTATAGATCCTTTCTAATCTAAATATATGCACATGTTGACTAAGGGTACGACGGGGCCCTGTCCCGTCATATTTACTATTGAAACTCTTATAGGTCTGTGGACATATGTGTGGGTTGTGTATGGGTTCTGTTCAGATGTGTCTATACGATGTGATGTGGTATGATGTTCGTCTAAGATGGCAGCCTTGTTGGCTTGCTTTTATATGTATAATTATGCGACAAATCTGAGACCATGGTTGGTCGTTATAAGATCCATATTGAGTTTGCTGTGAAAAGAACACATAGCTAAAGAACATGTATACGGGTGTCCAGGTCGGGCACCAGTCACGGCCTACGGGGTTGGGTCGTGACAGATAAGTATATGATAATGGGCCTAATCATGGTATGAATGGTCTTATATGTAGACTTGCGGGCTCAGACGGATAAGCGTGGGTAGTTGGTGGATGAACAGGTATGTTTAGGCTCGTCCCTTTATTTCAAAGGCATGATTCCTATGTTATGATTTCATAAATGTTTCCATATCTTCCTTGTTATCGAAAGTTAAAAGTCTAAGATTCCAAGGTATGATTCCCATCCGGATAACCAGAAAATGTTTTCCAAAATGTCCGTATTTTTCCAAAACAAAGGTTTATGATTTTGTAAGCTTTTATGACTACAACGATGAACGTGTTTTTGTAATGACAACGATGATGTCAAAGATGAGAATATGTCTATGTTGATTATGATGAGAATGGTTTCTTGTTTGAATGTCTCAAGTTGTGGATTCAATATGAATATGAGAATATTGAGCTATTCTTAATCCTCAATTTTATTCCTTGATAATGAACTCTAATTCTCAGTGGTACTTGACATGATAGTTGTCTTTGATTCTCAAGTGTTGGTTTATTCTAATTATTCTATTGAGTCTCAGCTGATGATTTAGCTTGCATATGGTTGCTCATAATATTCTACTCGTGCATACCGTTAATATATCATTCACCGAGTCCCGGGCCGGGTATGTATTCGTGCACAGTCTCATTGCATTGTTCACCGAGTCCCTTACTAGAGGGCCGGGTACGGTATATATATGATGATTTCACCGAGTCCCTTACTAGAGGGCCAGGTACGGTATATATATGATGATTTCACCGAGTCCCTTACTAGAGGGCCGGGTACGGTATATATATAATGATTGCACCGAGTCCCTCACTAGAGGGTCGGCTACGGTATATATATATATATATGATGACTTCTCCGAGTCTCTCACTAGAGGGCCGGGTATGGTATATATATGATGATTTCACCGAGTCCCTCACTAGAGGGCCAAATATGGTATATATATAATGATTTCATCGAGTCCCTCACTAGATGGTCGGGTACGATATATATATATATATGATGACTTCACCAAATCCCTCACTGGAGGGCTGGGTACGGTATGTATATGATGATTTCACCGAGTCCCTCACTAGAGGGCCGGGTACAGTATATATATGATTATTTCACCGAGTCCCTCACTAGAGGGCCGGGTATGGTATATATATGGTTATTTCACCGAGTCCCTCACTACAGGGCCGGGTACGATATATTGTATATGCATGCATGACTCATCTTATAAGGCACAGATGCATTGGTATCATTGATTATCATACTTGTCTCAAGTCATCTTCTACTCAGACATGATCTTCAGTATTGTACTTCATGCTTTACATACTCAGTACATTTTCCGTACTGACCACCTTTCTTCGGGGGCTGTGTTTCTTGCCTGCAGGTACAGACACTCAGTTTGGTGATGCTCCGGCTTAGAACTTCTTCCCAGCTTCTTGGAGAGCTCCATTATTCCGGAGCTTGAGATATTTGCGGTACAAATCCTTTTGACATAGGTTCTACTATATTCATAGAGGTCTGTAGACATATGTGGGTTGTGTATATACGGTTTTGTCAACTATACAGATGTTGTTCGCTTTGGATATTCCCGTGTATAGTGGCAGCCGTGTCGGCTTGCATATTTGTTATGTTTGGTTAACTATGACTCCTCAGGAGACAGGTTCATTCTGATATATGGCATTATGAGTTTACAGTATGCTTTTACAGATTTTTGGATTATCCTTAGTGTCAGTCTGATTATATCTAACAGGTCTGTATACGAGTGTCCAACTCGGGCACTAGTCATGGCCCATCGGTTTGGGTCATGAAATATTGTCTTAGTGCCGGAAAGTAGATCAATTCCAAAGTCTATCTCCCTATCAGGAGGGATTCCGTAAAGATCTTCAGGAAAGACCTCTGGAAACTCATTTAAAACTGGGACGGACTGGAGAGTTGGAGTCTGGGCATATGAATCCTTGACTTGAGCTAAGTGGTAGATATAACCCTTGGAAATCCTATTTTTGGCTTTTAGCTAAGAAATAAATCTACCTCTGGGTACTACTGAATTACCTTCCCATTCTATGACCGGCTCATTAGGGAACTCGAATTTTACAAATTTGGTTATATTAAATACTGTGGCACAACATGAAACTAACCAGTCCATACCTACGATCACATCAAAGTCTACCATTTCTAATTCTACTAGGGTTGCTATGGTTCTGCGGCGGTGGAATAAAACTGGGCAACCCCTATAAATGCGCCTAGCTATGATTGACTCTCCCACTGGGGTGGACACCTCAAAGTGTTCATGCGATTTTTCTGGTTCAATACCAAACTTCTTAGCAACAAATAGGTTACGTAAGATAGGGTGGATCTTGGGTCAATAAGGGCATAAACATCGAATGCAAAGACTGTTAATGTACCTATGACAACATCTGTATGAGCTTCTGTATCCTGACGACCTGTCAATGCATACAAACGATTTCATCCTCCGCCTGCGTTTCTATACTTAGCTGCACTGTTCCCTTGCTGGGCCTGATTATTATGATAAGCTGCTGAATTTGTGGACTGCGCCACGTAACCTCCGGTACCCTTTCTAGCTGATAGGCATTCCTTCTGAAAATGGTCATTCTGAATACATCTAAAGCATGCATTAGTATCCACACGACACTCACCTGAGTATCTCTTACCACACTTTCCATCTATCGGATGGGTATAAGTTTACTGGCCCACACTAGTCTGAGAGTAAGAACTTTATGGCCTGAAATTCTGCTTCTTATCACTTCGAAACTTTGGGACTGGAGCACTTGCTGTGGATGGAGCAGGTCCTGCTGACCTGTTCTTAAAGAATTTCCTTTTACCGTTCCCGCTGAATTGACCTGTAGATTTGGCCCTCTTGTTGAACTCCTTGTCTTTCTCTTTCTGCAAGGCTTCCTCCTCTTTTAGCCTTGTCTTATTCCCCGATACGAAAGCAACCATCTTGGAGATGGTCATTCCCCCATTCTGTGCAGTAATATTGGCCCCATCATATAAATGGGAATCATGTCACGACCCAACTCGGGGCCGCGACGAGCACCCGGTGCTAACCCACCCGAGCACCCTCATAGCTTACTCTTATACTTACATCTAGGTGAGCCACATAATTATACATACATTTCCATTCATTCGTCAACTAGTCCCATTTGGACAACGGTACATTTATATCACCATAGGCATCTATGCCACATCAATGTACGTGGGCCAACGTGGCCGACAAAATGATATACAAAACATAGGCCGACAAGGCCGGACATGTCTAACCATATACATATGACTACGAGCCTCTAGGAAGAGTATAACACATCACATGAGCGGGACAGGACCCCGCTATGTCAATAATTATACACAAAAGAATAAGTACCCAAAAGCTATGGCTCCGAAGGAAATGGAGCTCCGCTATGTAATCTCTGAATAAGCAGCTATGGATCAAGTTTGTCTCCCTGTGCACCTGCGGGCATGACGCAACGTCCACAAACAAAAGGATGTCAGTATGAAGAATGTACTAAGTATGTAAAACATGATCAACATCAATGTAGAAGCGTCATAGACAATATATGAAGTGGCATAGGAGGGAAGACAATAATATCATCATAATGGCACTTACCTGCCTTTCATAGGAACTTTCCATTTCTCATGCGTATTTCATAATAGGGCTTGTATTCGTATACATAGTCTTTTCACATTCATATTCATATTATATACATAGCCATACACTTATATACATACATAGCGTACCCGACCATAAGGTTCGGTGTTTCATACGTACTTGGCCAACCAAGGCTCAATGTTGTTTCTACCTGGCCCTACCAAGGCTTCAGGTTATCAGTACCATCTGCAGATGTGTGCGCGCGTTACGTAATCATATACATACATATATATATACATCCATATACAAATATTCTACCCGGCATTATAAGCTCGGGGTGTCATTATAGCCCTTCATAGTCACATGTGAATATAATAGCCCGTAGGCACCTTTAGCATCATTATTATCATCATCGTCATCACTATCATCATCGTTTTCGCTACATCTCTATCTTATGCTTACTCGTCAATGGGGTGCGTAGTACATTCGTAGCACGTATCGAGGGTCGTGAGCTTATGAGCCCGGAGTGTCAGTCACTTGAATACAACATACTCATATAGAGGATTTAAGAATTTGGCCAAGGAACCATGCCTTATGAAAGAAGGGTTAGCCTTACATACCTTTTCGTCGGACTATTCTACACTTGCACGCTTCCTTCCAATGCTAGCGTCTATACCTTCATTGGTATCATAACAATGGCCATTAGTCATTCACGTTATCTACATTATTTAGACTCCTTAATTTGCCTCTAATTCACCCATATTCATGGTCATAACATCCATCTTCGTCCATTCATCTAAAGTGTCTAGTTCATGATCTTAGTAACATTTATAATGCATTCATATCACAACACAACAACATTCATGATTCAATTCAAACTATTCCTCAAAATGCCACTATTCATCATTCATGACCTACTTGACCATATTTTCTACAATCCATGTATTTCAACTCTTCAATACCTTAAACATCATGTATAAATCATGAATCTTACCTTAGAAGTTGTGGAACAAGCTTTGGTTAATAATACTCCACTTTGAGCACAACCCTAGTTTTTCTCCATTTGCATTTCTTGACTTGAATGGTATTTAATGGCTTGCTTACACTTGATTCACTTGTTTATGTTGTTGGTGGCTTATAGTCCTTGAAAACTTATGAAATAAATGTAGAGAGATGATTGTAGAGAGAAGTGGTGTAGTGTAGAAATGAAATAAAACAAGTCTTTGTCCTTATATTTAATGAACTGAAAATTTGTGCTGGGGTGAACAGTGGTCGTCCATGGAGGTTTACGGTCCGTATTTCAGTTTACGGACCGTCCCTCGTGGTCGTCTTTAACCTTAAGCAGCGCCAGAAACTTTAGGCTGCATGCATGGTTGTTACACCTCATAAATTTCTCCGTACTTGTATGGTGAGTGGAATGATGAGAATTGAGTGAATGATGTTTTATTAAGTCGGGAATGGCTAATTAAGAATTTTTGGAAATAAGAAAGTCGCGAAAATATTTTCAGCACAGTGGTCGTATATGGCACTATACGGCCCGTAAAGTGATTTACGAACCGTATAGTGCAGTCGTCCTCCAGCTTGTCAAAAATCTCAGCTTGTCAAAAATCTCAGTGATTTTCTGTAAATGTTGAATATGGTTAAATACGACCCAGTTTACGGCCCGTAAACTGGTTTACGGACCGTAAACCAGGTCGTAAACTGCCATGTCCACCAGCCAAACTTTCTGTTTTTGGAATGCTTAAAAACGACCACAGTGGACGGACCGTAAATCAAAATACGGTCCGTATATGGTGGTTTACGACCACTGTTCACCCCGACAAGAATTCATTAAAAATCAGATTTTGTGATTTTTAAAAGGGACTTAAGCCTCATTTCACTTCATTTTCATCCATACACCTCAAGAGACATTCTAGAACTCTCCAAATAATTCCTCCACAAGAATTCAAGAGAATTAAACGGAATATCAAGACCAACAACACTAATTTCATGGAATCAAGGGTAAGAACTCAATAAAGGATCATCTAAATGAAGAAATTCCCAAGAAGGTGGGACTAGGGTTTTGGCTAAGTGAAGTATTTCAACTTAAGGATTTATCAACCATCATCCAAGGTAAGTTTCATGATTATTCCATGTTGTTTGAAGCATTGGAAAGCTTAGACACTTGAAATGTAGAAGAACATAGAAATGGGTCATTATTGAGTGAATAGTGACATAAATGAATGATAGTGGAATTGGACTATGTATATTGAAGTGTTGTGAGTACTAATACATTATAAATGATGTTTATATCATGAAACAAGCATTAAATGCATGAAAACGCAAGGATGAGCTAGAAGTAGAAATAAGGGAAAATTGGAGGAAAATGGTGGATTTTGCCAAACGCACGTAAATGACGATTGTCGATTATGATAGTGCGAATAATATTATGAATATTGGGAGTTGATATAGAACGTGAGAAAAGTAGTATGAGCGAAGGAAGCGTTGTCCGACTTATCCTAGAATTTATTGACACGTTTTTATAGTCAGTTACTAATGTTGATACGAATTCTCTTATGAAGGAAACGACGTGATATCGACGGAGAACAAGTGAGCGATATCTTAGCTAAACGACCAAGGTATGTAAGGCTAGTCCTTCTTTCTAAAGGCATGAATCTTTTAGCTTGAATCCCTATTCTCTTCTTGAGTTCTTGCATTCCAAGAAGTTAAAAGCTTATACCTATGAATGTCTATATGAGATAAGTTATACAATATGATGACACTAGAATGATGATGATGTTATTCCTTGCCTACACTCACCTTATGTACTAGTCCTTTCAAGGTGAGGCAGAATGTCCATAATGGTTCCATAATGTAATCGGGGAATCCCGACCTTACGTCACCCCGATAGAGTAAAGTTGATCATGAGTCGAATATACGCATTATGATAAGATAAGTATTTTATGATTAGCATATTACTATGAGCATTTACATTGAGCATGTCATGAGCATTTCACACCGGGCCTAGTTGGCCGGGTAGACACCGCTTCGGCGGGCGGCGATACGGATACACCACGACCTACGGGCGTAGGCAGACACCACTAGTGGGCGGCATGAGATGGTACCCCGGACGCGGGCTAATATTATTGATTATCACACCGTTCCGACATGGAC
The DNA here is from genome assembly GCF_019175385.1 of Lycium barbarum. Lineage (NCBI taxonomy): Eukaryota > Viridiplantae > Streptophyta > Magnoliopsida > Solanales > Solanaceae > Lycium > Lycium barbarum. The sequence goes on along the minus strand of NC_083342.1, from coordinate 56,050,359 downwards.
GGGCAGCTTGCATATGATGCATACATGTTATGATGATGAGTATGAGTAAGATAGCATGCATTACTTCATTTATGATTATCAGTCAGATCCTTATGTCTCATGTTGATGTTATTCCCATATTACTGATATCTCCTTTCATTATGTATGCCTCTCATACTCGGTACGATATTCGTACTGACGTTCTTTCTGTGGACGCTGTGTTCATGCCCACAGGTAGACAGGGAGAAGAGCTTGGCCCAGGTCCTCAGTAGCTGTCGGTTGATAGATAGCACTCCATTGTTCGGAGGTGCTTATGACTATTCTTTTGATGTACATTCATATATGCATATTTTGGGCATGACGGAGTCTTGTTCCGTCCATGTATTCACTATGTTAGTAGAGGCTCGTAGATACGCAGTGTGGGTTAGATGGTCTCACAAGATGTTTTCATATGTAGGTGTATTATTTTGATGGCCGAGAGTCAAATATATATAAAGTATTTATGTTTGGATTAAATATGATTTTCCTACAATTGGTATGTAAAATGGATAAAAGAGTATTAAATGAGCAAGATAAGCAGTAGAATGAGCGGTGCTCGGTAACTAGCTCCGGGTACCCGTCGTGGCCCCTAGTTGGGTCGTGACAATGGTGATTTACGACCATGGTTTACGGGCCGTAAATCACTTTACGGTCCGTCCTCCTTGTCGTATTTTACCATTTCTCCACTGGGCAGAAAGTCGAAGCCTTGCATGGCAGTTTACGACATTCCAGTTTACGGACCGTATACTAGTTTACGGTCCGTATTTTGCACTTTACGACCACTGGGCAGTTTTGCCAACTTTCAACTTTTCAAATTGCTCGACTTTTCATTCTAATCATTCTCGTCCATTTACACACATTGCTCATGAAACATTATACTCTCGCACTCCTCGCACACATCACTAGTTCGTTCACTTGCGTATCAACGGGAAATTTTCTGAGGTGTAACATTCTACCCCTCTTAGGAACATTCGTCCTCGAATGTTAAAGGCTTGGGGAATTCTATAAAAATTTCGCCAGAGTTTCCTCTGTAATGTGGCACTACCGCCCTGTCACAGCAACCCACAATAACAATGCCTCACAGGGCAATAATACAACAGCACTAGAAATTTGGCCACACACGACCTGAATGTATAAAAGGGAATCATATATACCTCATAATCTCAACGTCTCATCTTGGACTTCTCCCAATGGCTGAAATAAATGTGGGTATTTGGATCGCATATTCTCTTCCGCTTCCCATGTCATTTCCTCTCGATTGTTATTTCTCCACAGAACTTTAATTGAGGCCACTTCTTTGTTTCTAAGCCTCCGTACTTGCCTATCTAATATGGCAATGGGTATTTCATCATAAGTTAACTTTTCTGTCACTTGAATATCATTCACTGGGACGATCCTCGTAGGATCTCCAACACACTTCCGAAGCATCGAGACATGAAATACTGGATGGACTGACTCCAAATCTTGAGGTAGATCTAGCTCATAGGCCACTTTGCCTATTTTGCGCACAATCTCATGGGGTCCGATATACCGGGGACTGAGCTTCCCCTTTTTGCCAAATCTCATAACGCCTTTCATTGGCGACACTTTCAAGAATATCCAATCCTTAACTTGGAACTCTATGTCCCTTCGACGATTATCCGCATAAGACTTCTGGCGACTTTGAGCCGCTAACAACCGATCTTGTATGAGCTTGACTTTCTCTATAGCGTGCTGGACCAAATCTGGCCCTATCAACTTGGCCTCTCCAGTTTCAAACCACCCAATCGGGGATCTACACTTTCGCCCATATAAAGCCTCATACGGTGCCATTTGAATGCTAGAATGATAACTTTTATTGTAAGCAAACTCAATGAGTGGCAAATGGTCATCCCAATTTCCTCCAAAATCTATCATACATGCCCGTAACATATCTTCAAGAGTCTGAATAGTACGTTCAGCTTGCCCATCGGTCTAGGGGTGAAATGTCGTGATAAGTCGCACTTGGGTCCCTAAACCCTCTTGGAAAGACCTCCAAAACTTTGTTGTAAACTGATTTCCCCTATCGGAGATAATAGATACTGGAACACCGTGGAGTCTCACTATCTCTTTAAGATAAAGCTTTGCGTAATCTTCAGCCACATAGGTCGTCCTGACCGGTAAGAAATGAGTTGATTTAGTGAGTCTATCCACGATCACCCATATGGAATCATATTTACGTCGAGAACGGGGTAAGCCTGAAATGAAATCCATATTAATCACTCCCCACTTCCACGTCGGGATTTCTATAGCTTGCAATAATCCACCCGGCTTTTGGTGCTCGATTTTCACCTGTTGACAATTAGGACATTGAGCCACGAATTCCGCTATATCTTTCTTCATACCATTCCACCAATATACGGAGTTAAGATCATGATACATTTTCGTCGCTCCAGGGTGAATGGAGTAACGGGAACAATGAGCTTCTCTCAAAATCTGGTGGCGTTGACCTGCCACATCGGGAACACATAATCTGCCCCGGCATCGGAGAACTCCGTCTCTTGAAATATCAAACGATAACTCTTCTTTCTGAGGGAGTGCATCTCTGTACTGCATTAGCGTGGGATCCTCATACTGTCGCTCTTTTACTTCCGCTACTAGCGATGAAACTGCTGAGTCCACCACTTGGACTCCTAGGCTAGCTAACTACTGAAGATCACGGGCCATCTCTTTCTTTTCTGGTCGTACATCACTTAGACTTCCCATCGACCTATGGCTAAGAGCATCAGCCACAACATTTGCCTTTCCGGGGTGGTACAGGATTTCAACATCATAGTCTTTTAGCAACTCTAGCCATCGTCGTTGCCGCAAATTCAACTCTTTCTGCTTGAAGATGTATTGGAGACTCTTATGATCTGTATAAATATCCACGTGGACACCATATAAGTAATGTCTCCATATCTTTAATGCATGGACCACCGCGGCCAATTCTAAGTCATGGGTAGGATAATTCTGCTCATGTTTCCTTAACTGCCTGGAAGCATACGCAACCACCTTGCCATGTTGCATCAATACACAGCCTAGCCCAACACCTGAAGCATCGTAATAAACAACGTATCCTTCCAATCCCTCTGGAAGTGTCAGAACTGGGGCAGAAGTCAATCGACCCTTTAACTCTTGGAAACTACGTTCGCAAGCGTCTGTCCATTGAAACTTGGCTGACTTTTGAGTCAACTTTGTAAGCGGTGCAGAAATAGAAGAGAAACCCTCAACAAATTTTCTGTAATAACATGCTATGCCCAAAAAGCTATGAACCTCCGTAGGGGTCGTGGGCCTTGGCCAAGTTTTCACTGCCTCAATCTTTTGGCTATCCACTCGAATACCGTCAGCTGCAACAATGTGGCCCAGAAATGCCACTGAGTTCAACCAAAACTCGCATTTGGAAAACTTCGCGAATAACTCTCGAGTTCGAAGAACTCCAAGGACAATACGCAAGTGATCCGCATGTTCTGCCTCGGATCTAGAATACACTAGGATATCATCGATGAATACAATTATGAATAGATCCAGAAAAGGCCTAAATACATTGTTCATTAAGTCCATAAACACTGCCGGTGCATTAGTTAACCCAAATGACATCACTCGGAACTCAAAATGACTGTATCTTGTTCTGAAAGTTGTCTTAGGTGTATATTTCTCCCTAAATCTTACTTGGTGATACTCGGACCTCAAATCGATCTTTGAAAACCACTTGGCACCTTGCAATTGATCAAATAGATGATCAATCCTCGGAAGAGGATATTTGTTCTTAATCGTCACCTTATTTAATTGTCGATAATCAATGCACATTCTCAAGGAGCCATCCTTCTTTCGGACAAACAATACAGCGGCTCCCTACGGGGATGAACTGGGCCTAATGAAGCCTTTATCAAGGAAGTCTTTCAATTGCTCCTTCAACTCTTTCAGTTCTGCGGGCGCCATTCTATAGGGAGGAATAGATATGGGTTTAGTGTCTGGCAACACATCAATCGCAAAATCAATCTCCCGCTCGGGAGGAAGGCCTGGAAGCTCTTCCGGGAACACATCCGGAAATTCATTCACTACTGGAACTGACTGAAGAGTCGCCGACTCAGCTTCAACATCTTGAACTCACACTAAGTGATAGATACACCCTTTCGTGATCATCTTCCTTGCCTTCAGATAGGAAATAAACCTACCTTTTGGTGATGCCATATTTCCTTTCCATTCTAAAACTGGTTCTCCCGGAAACTAGAAGTGAACCATTTTCATTCTATAATCGACATTGGCGTAGCAAGAAGCCAACCAATCCATGCCCATAATGACATCAAAATCTACCATCTTTAGTTCATGCAAGTCAGCTATAGTACGGCGGTCACATATCATGACTACACAATCTCTATACACTCGGCTAGCTATCACCGATTCGCCAACGGGCGTAGACACTTCAAAACATTTGATCGACTCCGGCTCGACTATAAATCGACCCGCAACATATGGAGTAACATATGATAATGTGGAGCCCAGGTCAATCAAAGCATATACATCATGAGAGAATACCGATAATATACCTGTGACCACATCAGGAGAAGACTCAAGATCTTGGCGTCCAGCCAAAGCATAAATACGGTGCTGAGGACCACTAGTACTGGGAGCTCTGCCTCTATCTCTACCATGGCCGACTGGCGCATGTGAACCTGGCCCCGTAGGGTGTACAGATGCTGATGATCCGGCTGCCGACCCTGCTGGCTGGGTCCTACCTCTACCCTGTACTGAGGGGCAATCACGCATGATATGGCCGGGTTGACCACATGAATAGCAACCATCCGAGCTCAATCGGCATCGACCCCTATGAAACTTCCAACACTGGGAACATCGTGGTACAGGTGGCCTTGACTGGCCTGAATCATCTCTAAACTGAGACCCCAAGTAACCCTGTGTTACATCCGACATTTTTGCTTATTCGAAAATTCAAGGTAAATTGACTTGCAATGAATAAGGCCACAATTGGACCTTACTTGGCATGAATGTGTAGGTAATGAATACAATGGTGTGGAATTACGAAAGGTGGCCAAGGGCAAAATTTGGAATTTTGGAAATTTGCCTTATGGATTGCAATATGTAGCCAACAAGTTGGACTTAAAAAAAAAATAATAAAACAAGGCCCAATAGGGGAGGCCCAACCAGCCATGCTATGTAAAAAGAAGGGCCCAAGTCCATGATTTAATTAGGTAATATTATATATGGTTATACATATCCATAGAAGGTTCAAGAAAGCAAGAAAAAAATCAAGAAAAAGGAACAAGACCATTTCGGGTTTGAGAGGAGAAAAAGAAAGAAAAGAAAGAAATTTTTTGGAGCCTAATCCTTGAGTTTAAAATTCAATTCTTGTGGGAATACTACTAAGTGCAAAGTCCTCTACAACTTGGTACAATTAGTTTGGCAAGAGGACAAGTTTAGTGCCAAGTGAAGAACTTGAAGAAAGGTAAGGATTTTATGCTTTTGATATGTTATGGAAGGTATATGTATGTTGTAGTATGTGTGAATGAATGAAAAACATGGAAATTTTGTGTGTTGAAAAATATGCTTGTTGGCCGAATACATGTACATGTATTACATGTCTTGGATGATTTGAATTCATGCTGTAATTTAGTTGTAGTATGGTGGAAATTGTATTAGAAATGGAAGTGGAATGAATTAGTGAAAATTGAAGAATGTAGGAGGTGGCCGTGTGGTATTGTTATGTGTTGATGGAGTATTAATTTGATCTTGTTTGTATGTTAAGTATGTTATGGTGAAGTGAATGGAAAGACAACAATCTTTATTGTCTTGGAAAAATGGTTATCAAGTTGTTGTAGGAAAGTATGCAACTTTGTTATGATTTATGTAAAAATGGAAATGAATGTATCAAGAGGCAAATTATGATTATTGTTGATGAATTTGGAAGATGGAAATGTATAATGAACTTGTATGTTGAAGGTTAGGAAATATTGGAAAAGTAGTGGCTTAATGGAGAGTTTGAATGTTTGCATATCTTATGTATATTGTGTGAAAATGGTATGATATGCCTTCGACGTATGTTGTAATGATTTTGATGGTTGATGAATATGAAAATGATAAGTTTGGTTTGGAAATGTAAGTTTGAAACGAAAGATGTTTCGTTATGTCGAAAGATGGCTAGTGATGCCATAGTGTATGTTTTAATGTCTATTGTTGTTTTGATGTTATTCTGGGTTGTTGTGATGATGAATTGAGCCGAGCTAAGTCTCGGGGATGTCTTATATACAGAGGAAATGCTACCGAAATTTCGGTAGGCAATTATGTGTTAAGTTGGACTATTGAAAATTTTTAAACTAACAAATGGTAAACTTGACCATTTCTAGATTTTGGACGAAATTGGGATTGACGCCAAGCGAGCGTAAGGCGCTATCGAGGTATGTGAAGCATTTCCCTTTGTTCCTAGGCATGTTCTGGATGTGATAGGCTCGGCCACGAGCCTTAAGTACGACTCTGTTCCCCGGAATTCGAGACGGAAAACCGCTCCAATTCCTTCAATTCAATTGAAGCTATTTTCTTCCAAATTGCCTTTAAAGTGAGTTTTTGTACAAAATTTCCCTAAACGGAGTCGGAACACTTCCAAACGATTATGGATGACCTCATAAGGTCTATTAGCGATAATTTACATATGTTTCCTCGAGTTGGTCCGAGGCGGGCCCGCAAGGCCCGATATCTTCTGTAATACTTTAAATACTTCCGTTTTGTCCGATTTTCTCAGAAACCATCTGAACTATTATTTTGATCATGATACAACTATTTTTATGAAATTTTTACAAAATGATTTCTGAACATCTGAGAATCTGATTCTGATAATAATCTGTCGTGCCTTCCCAAGTAGGATATAGGCGCGTACTATCCATACTAACCGTATACTCTGATTTTGACTCGCCGTTTGGCACCCTTCAGTCTGATTGAGTCTGTATGTGAGTCTGTATGTATGTGGTTTCTCATGGATCTGTTCATGGCTGTCTCAATGCATTCCTTCACTGCGTCCCGGGCCAGGTTCTGTTATCGTGCATATTCCTCTGCATTGTTCACCGCGTCCCTCGATGTGCGGGCCGGGATCTGTTATATCTATATGATTATGATATATTGATCTGTGTATGGGGATGACGGCCAGGATGGCATCAGATATGATCTGATCTGATCTGATTCTGTCTGTCCACCGCGTCCCGTACTAAGAGGGTCGGGTTCTGTTTACCGCGCCCCCAGACAGGGCCGGGATCTATATGTCTGTATGCATGTGCCATCAGTGTTTATATAAGCACGTGCCTCCGTATGATTCTGTATGATTTAGTATGACTCTGCACTACTCTGCATGCATAATTTTGTCTGGTATACTTCTGTCTGTCCGCCTGAATTTCGACTATGTCTGTATGTCCGTATGGATTCTGGTTCTGTACGTCTGTATGGGTTCCGATTATGTACGTCTGTATGGATACTGATCCTGTTCATCTGTCCGGATTATGATTCCGTCTGTCTGTCTGAACCATGATTCTGTTTACCTGTATGGACCACGATTCTGTATGTCGGTCTGCATCATGACTCTGTCCGTCCGTCTGATGTATGGTTCTGTCCGTTATATTTCTGGGACTCCGGTTCGGACTATGATTGTATCTGTTATGTTTCTGCTTTACATACTCGGTACATTTTTCGTACTGACCCCCGTTCTTCGGGGGCTGCGCTACATGCCCGCAGGTACAGACGCACCAGGTGATACGCCGCCAGCGTAGGGTTCTGATTCAGCTGTTTTGAAAAGCTCCTTTGATCCGGAGCATACACTTTTGGTATATATCTTCTGTTTTCCGTATGTTCTGCATGTATGGAAATTCTGGGTACGACGGGGCCCTGTCCCGTCATATGATTCTGTATGTCTGTAGAGGCCTGTAGATAGATGTGTGGGTTACGGGTTTCGTCTGTATGTTAGCCTTATCGGCTTACCTGTAAATGTCTGCATGTTCAGGTATATATATGTTTGCGCGCGTGCCGTATCTGTATCGGCCTACTTCTGTAATACCCGTTTGAAAAAAAAATAAAAAATCTGTACGATACGAAATTCGATTAGGTAGGTATGTACGGGTACCCAGCTAGGGTGCCAGTCGCGGCCTACGGGGTTGGGTCGTGACACCCTGACTCAGCCCGGAATGAGTAGATCTGTCAATTCTCTGCCCCGTAAACTGTGGAGGTGTACTGGTCGTAAGATAGCCTGAATGCCTGGGGAACTGTTGTCTGTGCCCGCCCCTGGACTCACTTATCGAACCCGAAGGTCTAGCCCTCTTGCTATGTCCCCTATCTTGCTCACGTTCATTTCTCCGCTGCTGTAGGTGTTCCTCTAATTCCTGAGCATATGGCTGAATGCGTGCAATATCCATGCCATCCTGAAGGTACGCGGTCAAGAATTAACCATTAAGTGTGGCCCAAGGCCTTTCACGAACTGGTGCACCCGATCGCCCATATCCGCTACCATGGCCGAAGCATACCTGGCCAAGGAGTTGAAGCGGAGACTATACTTTGTAGCACTCATGCTACCTTGCCTCAAATTCAAGAATTTATCGGCCCTTGCTCGCCGAACTTCTGGAGGCATATAGTGACGGAGAAAAGCATCAACAAACTCTTGCCATACCGGGGGAGGTGCATTGGCTCCCCGTGAAGCCATCCAAACCGTATACCACTGGATTGAGACATCTCTCAACCTATACGGCTCTAGCTCTACCGACTCTGTGTCTGAAGCATGTATCAATCGGAGCGTCCTCAACATACCGTCTATGGTGTCCTGAGGATCCTCCTCCGGTCTCGACCCAAAGAATTTCGGGGGTATCAAAGTAATGAAGTCACGGGCCCTTGCACTAACAGCCCTGTCGCCTTGCCCCGAGCTTTGCCTCTGAGTCTGGGCCGCAACCAACTGAGTCAACAAATTAATGGCCTCTCTCACCTCTTGGCCCGAAGCATCTGGTGGAGGAGCTGGAGGTGCTGGAGCTGGGGCTGAGGCTCCCTCACGCTCCTCAGTAATAGGCACTGTCTGGGAGGACTGAGATTGAGCCGCACTCTGGGACTCACTTTCCTCTGCTACTGGTGGCGGTGCTCTTTTAGCCCGCTTTTCTGCCACCGTCTTGCCCTTTTGGGCTGCTACAGCCTTTTTCTTTTTAGGCATCTCTGAAATACACAACACACGATTTAGGAGCAAGAATTTCCTACATCATAGCTCTATCGCACGATTCTTATGAAGAAAGAAGGTCATATATTCCTAAAATGTCTGCAGCTCCTTGTTTATAAGTCTGGCACGCAACACACCCGTAACCAAGACTCTACTAGACACGGCTCGTAGACACACCCTAGGACTGAACTGCTCTGATACCACTTTTGTCACGACCCGACTCGGGGCCGCGATGAGCACCCAGTGCTAACCCACCCGAGCACCCTCTTAGCTTACTCTTATACTTACATCTAGGTGAGCCACATAAACATTTCCATTCATTTGTCAACTAGTCCCATTTGGACAACGGTACATTTATATCACCATAGGCATCTATGCCACATCAATGTACGTGGGCTAACGTGGCCGACAAAATGATATACAAAACATAGGCCGACAAGGCCGGACATGTCTAACCATATACACATGACTACGAGGCTCTAGGAAGAGTATAACACATCACATGAGCGGGACAGGACCCCGCTATGTACATAATTATACACAAAAGAATAAGTACCCAAAAGCTATGGCTCCGAAGGAAATGGAGCTCCGCTATGTAAACCCTGAATAAGCAGCTATGGATCAAGTCTGTCTCCCTGTGCACCTACGGGCATGACGCAGCGTCCACAAACAAAAGGACGTCAGTACGAAGAATGTACTGAGTATGTAAAACATGATCAACATCAATGTAGAAGCATCATAGACAATATATGAAGTGGCATAGGAGGGAAGACAATAATATCATCATCATGGCACTTACCTGCCTTTCATAGGAACTTTCCATTTCTCATGCGTATTTCATAATTGGGCTCGTATTCGTATACATAGTCTTTTCACATTCATATTCATATTATATACATAGCCATACACTTATATACATACATAGCGTACCCAACCATAAGGTTCGGTGTTTCATACGTACCTGGCCAACCAAGGCTCAATGTTATTTCTACCTGGCCCTACCAAGGCTTCAGGGTTATCCATACCATCTGCAGATGTGTGTGCGCGTTACGTAATCCTATACATACATATGTATATACATCCATATACATATATTCTACCCGGCATTATAAGATCGGGGTGTCATTATATCCCCTCATAGGCACATGTGAATATAATAGCCCGTAGGAACCTTTAGCATCATTATTATCATCATCGTCATCACTATCATCATCGTTTTCGTTACATCTCTATCTTATGCTTACTCGTCAATGGGGTGCATAGTACATTCGTAGCACGTATCGAGGGTCGTGAGCTTATGAGCCCGGAGTGTCAGTCACTTGAATACAACATACTCATATAGAGGATTTAAGAGTTTGGCCAAGGAACCATGCCTTATGAAAGAAGGGTTAGCCTTACATACCTTTTCGTCGGACTATTCTACACTTGCACGCTTCCTTCCAATGCTAGCGTCTATACCTTCATTAGTATCATAACAATGGCCATTAGTCATTCACGTTATCCATATTATTTAGACTACTTAATTTGCTTCTAATTCACCCATATTCATGGTCATAACATCCAACTTTGTCCATTCGTCTAAAGTGTCTGGTTCATGATCTTAGTAACATTTATAATGCATTCATATCACAACACAACAATATTCTTGATTCAATTCAAACTATACCTCAAAATGCCACTATTCATCATTCATGACCTACTTGACCATATTTTCTACAATCCATGTATTTCAACTCTTCAATACCTTAAACATCATGTACAAATCATGAATCTTACCTTAGAAGTTCTAGGAACAAGCTTTGGTTAATAATACTCCACTTTGAGCAAAACCCTAATTTTTCTCCATTTGCATTTCTTGACTTGAATGGTATTTAATGGCTTGCTTACACTTGATTCACTTGTTTATGTTGTTGGTGGCTTATAGTCCTTGAAAACTTATGAAATAAATGTAGAGAGATGATTCTAGAGAGAAGTGGTGTAGTGTAGAAATGAAATAAAACAAGTCTTGGTCCTTATATTTAATGAACTGAAAAATCTGTGCTGGGGTGAACAGTGGTCGTCCATGGAGGTTTACGGTCCGTATTTCAGTTTACGGACCGTCCCTCGTGGTCGTCTTTAACCTTAAGCAGCGCCAAAAACTTTAGGTTGCATGCATGGTGATTTACGACCATGGTTTACGGGCCGTAAATCACCTTATGGTCCGTCCTCCTGGTCGTATTTTACCATTTCTCCACTGGGCAGAAAGTCGAAGCCTTGCATTGCAGTTTACGACCTTCCAATTTACGGACCGTATACCAGTTTACGGTCCGTATTTTGCACTTTACGACCACTGGGCAGTTTTGCCAACTTTCAACTTTTCAAATTGCTCGACTTTTCATTCTAATCATTCTCGTCCATTTACGCACATTGCTCATGAAACATTATACTCTCGCACTCCTCACACACATCACTAGTTCATTCACTTGCGTATCAACGGTAAATTTTTCGAGGTGTAACAAATCAATACCTCAAACAAATCTCCTCACTCTTACCCTTATGTTCGGTACCATATGTGTAAATGCAGGAGCAGTTAGGGCTGCTGTTAGGGTCGGAACGGTCTCTGCGTAAGCTGCATCCGTGGAGGCCCCTCGGCTGGTGATTGTGGCCCTCCTGGTGTTTTTTCTTTTTGCCAGCATTTTATGAAAATACGTACACGTACAAATTAGAAAAGCATCCTGAGAGTACTACTCTAACTGCACAATCTAGAGTATGGAAGAAGTTAGAAAATCCTAAATGTCTTGGTGGTCAACTGTTTATATGTGTGGGGTCCTCACACATATAAACAGAACCCGGCTAGACACGGTTTCGTAGACTCCTTAAAGGCAATGCAACCTAGGGCTCTAATACCAAGCTTTTTCACGCCCTGAACTATGGCCTAGGCGAAACATGGCACTCGGTGCCATACTGCATGTGACCGAGCGAACCACATGGCTTGTTGAATCATCATGAGGCATACATGAGCGGAAATACAACATAAAACATGATGGTCTTTAAGTAAACACATGAAGTCATAATAACTTATCAAATACTTGTTTAAAACATGAATGTTGAAATACCATGAGTCAAGCCAAGAATGGCTAAACAGCTCTTAATATCTAACCCAACATAACTACATAGTATAGTCTATGAAGCCTCTGACATGAACATGAGCTTGCTAAACATACTTGCTGGGACAAGGCCTCTAGCATACCTTTAAATGCATAGTTAATAACATAAAGATAACTGACTTAGCCCCGAAGTAGATGGGGCTCACCAACAAGCAGATAAGTGTGAAGTCCTACTCAGAAGATGCGTCGTCTTGTAAATCAGTACCTGCATCGTGAAATGCAGGCCCCCGGGAAATAAATGGGGACGTCAGGACATTGAATGTACTGGTATGTAAAGCAACAGAAAGAAATAACATAGGACGTGGAATAATATGATAAGAAGTGAAACTAAAAACTTGGTCATGGACATGAGCATGAATACATACATACATACATATATATATATATATATATATATATATATATATATATATAACATGAGTAAAACATGGTAAATAGGGAGAGCATTTCATAAACCAACAACATGATATCACCACGTGGGTACATGGAGTCTGGTACCTCACCGGACCAGCAGAGCCCCCATACCTTGCCAGGGTATAAGGTGTAATGTGCCTGATGCATCCATTCAGTGGAAAATTAAGGAATCATCCTAACTTGATGGAGCGATCCTTGTCCTATGGTGGCTACGTAGTTTCAGGCAATCTGAGCCTTCTCGGTAATTCGTGCAACTCCCAAAATATGAACATGATATAGTTGGCTAAGAAGCCCATGATTTTCATGAATTAACTTGTAAATGACTTTAAATCATGATTTCACAAAATAACTTTGTAAACATGGTTTCATGAAATAACTTGTATTTAGCATGCATTGTATCTTTAATCATGGCATGAAGGTAATTATATAATACAATTACATGAAAACTTGTAGATATGAAGGATATCCGTGAAATAAGCATTTTTATTTAAAAACATACATGCAAGAACCCGTGGAATACAAGATATGGGTTTTCATGTATTATGGACTAGTTCTCAATAATCATAATGACATATAAAGAAAACAATGAAGAATTTATAACAATTTAATATATAGTATAACATGGGGAATGGACCTAGGGCCGTCATGAACGTGGTTAAAAACCCTAGTTTTTATAAAGCTTCATACTTTATGGAAGATGAAGCGTGGGGAAGAACAATGACGTTCTCACACGTGGATAGCAACCCTACATTCCTTGTAATGCTCCAAACGTGTAATAACAATCTGATTTTCGAAGAAGAATTCCAAGGTTTAAGTCTTAAGTCCTTTAAATGGGTTTTCTTGAAAACCCTATGTTAAGAACAATGATGTCATGGTTATATTATAAGAACACTTGATTTCATGGTTAAATTATAAGAACACGTGTTAGAATTCATTTGGAAGGGCTTGGTTTGACTTACCTTGATGTTCTTGGTGTTGGAGGAGAGGAACAGATTGTTCTAGGTTTCAACGACTTGTAAAAATAAGAATTAGAACTGAAACCAGGTATTTAAATTTTCTTGTGAGACGGGTGAAATACGGACCGAAATACGATCCGTACTCTGAATTACAATCCGTATTTCTGGACCGTAATTAAGCATATTTCAAAACAGAAACATTGTAACCCCTCCTCCCCAAATACGACCATCAAATACGGTCTGTATTTAACAATATACTTTCCTAAGCCAAATTCCAGAATATACAGTGATTTAAGATGCCCAATTACGTTCTAAAATATGGGTCGTTTACTGAAATACGGTCCGTATTCTGGGAAGTAAATCCCCACCTGACAACTGAAGAGAAATTACCAACTCCCACATTCTCGATCTGGGTTTTTAAGTCCAAAATCATGGTTAAGGTTTTTTTAAAAGTGCGGGGTGTTATAATATCTCCCCCTTGGGATCATTCGTCCTCGAATGATGGGTCATGGTTAGGATTATGGCTAGACATGGCTTGAGTACATGAACGTGAAAGAAATATGGCATGAAACATGGAGACTGAATTGACATGACATGGTTACATGGAAACATGAATAGTGAGACATGGAGCATCAGTGCTGGATACATACATGAGCGTGAAACATGAGACATGACATGACATGACATGGACTACAGAAATTTACCTTGAGCATTCCCTGATTGCTCTTCGAACAAATGAGGGTACTTGGATTTCATATTCTCCTCGGCTTCCCATGTGGCTTCCTCAACCTTCTAACTTCTCCATAACACTTTTATTGAGGCCACTTCCTTAGTTCTCAACTTGTGAACCTGGCGATCAAGAATGGCTACAGGAACCTCCTTATAGGTCCACCCATCCTTAACTGTTACTGCATCAGCAGGAACAACTAACGATGGGTCTCCTGCACACTTCCTCATCATGGACACATGAAACACTAGATGTACAGCGGCCAACTCTTGGGGCAACTCAAGTCCATAACCTACTAGACCGACCTTTCGTGAAATTATGTAAGGTCCAATATATCTGGGACTAAGCTTCCCTTTCTTCCCAAATCTCATAACACCCTTCTTGGGTGAGACTTTAAGGAACACCCAATCATTAACTTGAAATTCTAAATCCCTTCGCCTCACGTATGTGTAAGACTTCTAGCGACTCTGAGCCATTTTCAAATGGTCTTGAATCAATTTGACTTTCTCTGTAGCTTGATAAACCAAATCTGGCCCTAACAATTCTGCTTCACCAACTTCAAACCAACCAATCAGTGACCTAAAACTTCGCCCATACAGATCTTCAAATTGTGCCGTCCCAATACTAGCATGATAAGTGTTATTATAAGAAAACTCAATGAGAGGTAAGTGATCATCCAAATTACCTTTGAAATCTATGACACATGCTCTAAACATGTCCTCAAGAGTCTGAATAGTACGCTCTGCCTGGCTATCTGTCTGCGAAATGAAAAGTTGTGCTGAGGTTCACCATGGTACCCAATCCTTTCTAAACAGATTTTTAGAAGTGTGCCGTGAACTGAGCTCCACGATATGAAATAAAGGTTACTGGGGTCCCATGCAATCTTACAATTTCATTAGCATATAACTTGGTGTAATCCTCTGCTGAATCTGTCGTCTTGACTGGCAAAAAGTGAGTCGACTTAGTAAGCCAGTTAACGATCATCCAAATAGAGTCATGCCTCCTAGCTGAACGAGGTAGACCTGATACAAAGTCCATATTGATCATTTCCCATTTCCAAACAGGAATATCGATATTCTGAGCCAAGCCACTAGGCCTCTGGTGTTCGGCTTTCATTTAC
This sequence comes from Lycium barbarum, assembly GCF_019175385.1. Taxonomy (NCBI): domain Eukaryota; kingdom Viridiplantae; phylum Streptophyta; class Magnoliopsida; order Solanales; family Solanaceae; genus Lycium; species Lycium barbarum. Next base: position 56,034,791 of record NC_083342.1, on the reverse strand, counting down.
AGACAATTTGGAGACCTAGCAACAAAATCTGCTACATTCTTCTTCATATCATTCCACCCATAAATCTCCTTAAGATCGTGAAACATCTTAGTGGAACCTGGATGAACGGAATACCTGGAGTTATGAGCTTCTGACATGATTCGCACTTTGAGCCTATGTATATTTGGAACACATAATCTACCTTGGTACCTCAAGGTACCATCATCTCCCCCTTGTTCAAAAGTCATCGTCTTATGTTTGTGAATCCCCTCTCTCAGCTGCAACAAGTAGGGATCACTAAACTATTTCTTTTTGACTTCAACCACTAAGGAGGAAAGGGCTCTATTCTGAACAACCACGCCGCCATCCTTGGAGTCCAGAAGTCGAACTCCAAGACTAGTCAAACGGTGAACTTCTTTGGTCATGACCCTCTAATCTGCAGCAGTATGGGCTAAACTCCCGATGGAACGCCGACTAAGAGCATCGAATACAACATTCGCTTTCCCCGGATGACAGAGAATATCCACCTCATAATCCTTAAGTAATTCGAGCCATCTCTTGTGCCTAAGATTAAACTCCCTTTGCTTGAAGATATATTGTAGGCTTTTATGATATGTGAAAATATCAACATGCACTCTATACAAATAATGACGTCGTATCTTAAGCGCAAAAACTACAGCTTCCAACTTTAAGTCATGAGTCAGATAATTCTTTTCGTGATCCTTGAGCGGACGGGATGCATAAGACACAACCTTACCATGCTACATTAAGACACATCAAAGATCAACTCTCGAAGCATCACAATAAAGTACGAACCCTTCGGTTCCCTCTAGCATTGTCAAAACTGGAGCAAAGTCAATCTCTTCTTCAACTCTTCAAAGCTTCACTCACAAGCATATGACCATTGAAACTTAACCTTCTTCTGAGTCAACTTAGTCAACAGAGCAGAAATAGAGGAAAATCCTTCTATGAACCATCTATACTAGCCAGCCAGAACCAAGAAATTTCTTATATCAGAAACTGAGGTGGGTCTAGGCTAACTCCTTACGGCATGAATCTTCTGAGAATAAAATTTAACACCTTCACTTTAGATCACACGGCCCAAGAACTCCACTGACTTAAGCCAAAACTCACACTTTGAGAATTTTGCAAAAAGTTCATGATCTTTAAGAGTCTGCAACACTATTCTGAGATGTTCTGCATGATCAGCCTCACTACGGGAATATAAAAAAATATCATCAATGAAGACATTGAGCATAGATCAAGGTAATGCTTAAAGACCCTGTTCACGATGTTACGCCCCTCATTTTCGTCATAATGGAACTTATGGTTCCTAGCCGGGTATGCCTTTAGAATGGAGACCCGTGCCCGAGCTTCGGGATATAAAGTATTTTACCCCATGTACAAATATATCAGTGAGTATATTTGGTAATTTACGGGGTTAGAAGTTGAACGGATCGAATCGACGTTATCTGAATCGAATTAGGAAATTCTACAGACACCACTCAGCGTCGACGGGTCGTCGACATGTCGACGGACCGTCACTGTACACCGTCAACATGTTTCTGCAATTGATGATTTGCAGGCATAAGTCAACGGAGAAATTCGACGTCGACCCGCTCGTCGAACCGCTTCTCTGGAACATTCGAGATCCAGCTATAAATAGACGACCCCAGTTCTTATTTTTCATAACCCACCTTCTCCACAAGTTCTAAAAACTCTAGAATTGTCACGACCCAACCCCGTAGGCCATGACTAGTGCCCGATCTGGTCACCCAAGCACACCTATCAAATGCTATCTCAAATTTTTATTAAACGCATTCAAGTTTGTAGCAGAAGCCGACAAGGCTATATTTCAATTTTTGATAATTTCCAGAAAAAATTCGGCAGAGTTTCCTTTGTTTTACGGACTATACAATATAACCCTGCACACAGAAAATACCAACAGGGGCCACCCAGGCCCAACAAGGCAACATTTAAACATATGCGGACCGGCCGCCGCGGCGAATGGGATCGCCCACACACAACATATACACATATTCATACAGAAAGACCCCAACCCACAAACATATCCACAGACCTCTAAACAGACTGACAGAATCATATGACGGGACAGGGCCCCACCGTACCCCAGATAAACATATGTACAGAATATACAACAGCAAAAGATATATACCAAAATTATAAGCTCTGGATCAAGGGGAGCAGTTCCCAAGTAGCGGAACAGGTATCCTAAGCTGGCGGCATATTAAAAGGTGCGTCTGTACCTGCGGGCATGTAGCGCAGCCCCCGAAGAACAGGGGGTCAGTACGAAAAATGTACCGAGTATGTAAAGCGGAAATGTAACAAATATAATCATAATCCAAACTAGAGATACAAAATATAGTGGATAGAGTCGAGCCCGAATTCGAGTCAGAAATACAGAGTATAAATATATACAGAGTACCGGGTATAACAGACAGAGCCGTAATCTGAATCAGAGGTACAGAGTATGGCTGACAAGGTCGTAATCTGAGTCAGAAGTACAAAGCGTGACTGACTAAGTCATAATCCGAAGCAGACGTACAATAATAAAGCAGACAGAATCTGAATCAGTAACCGAAGCAGACAGATGTGTACCAGACAGAATCATGCATGCAGAGTCATAAGAATATACAGATACAGATAGCATATATATATCAGATCCCGGCCCTCTAACGAGGGACGCGGTAACAGAACCCGACCCTCTTAGTACGGGACGCGGTGGACAGACAGATCAGATCATATGCCATCCTGGCCGCCATCCCCATACAAACACAACATCAAATCATATACAGATGTAAACAGAACCTGGACCGCACACCGAGGGACGCGGTGAATAATGCAGTGGAATGTGCACGAATAACAGAACCTGGCCCGGGCGCAGTGAAGGAAACATTGAGGCATCCACGAACAGACTAATGAGAAACCATATGCATACAAATCGTTACACAGACTCAATGAACTGTAGTAGGCCAAACGGTAGGTCAAATCAAAGTAATCAGACAATATTCATAATATACATATATGTCATTTGGGATGGCACGACAGATTTCATCAGAATAAGATGTCCAGACGTCAAAATATACTGTAAGACTCATAAATATCGTCATAACACTTATCATATGGCAGACAGAACAATAACCAAAAGTTACCTGTGAGTTTCGGACAGAAATGAGTTCATTAGATTCATACAAAAAATATCAGGTTTTGTGGGCCCATCTTGGGCTGAACCGAGGTGACATACGTAAATTATGGATCATAGGTCTTATGGAGTCATCCATGAGAGTTTTAGGGCATTCCGACTTTATTTGTGAAAGTTACATACATATAGGTCGCTTTGGCGACAATTTATAAAAAAACTAGTTCAATCTTACTGAACGATTTGGAGCCAATTTCAATCTCTAATTTCTCAGAACATGGTCGTATCTAAGGCTCGCGTTCGAGCCTCTTATGTTTAGAACATGACAAGGAATGAAGGGAGAGACTTTACACACCTTAGTTGCGCTCTACGCTCGTTCAGATTCAATTCCCGTTTCGCCCGAAATCTACAAATGGTCATTGTTACCAATTGTCAATAGTAGACTTATAGCATTCTTTAATTCACTATTTTTCTATAGAAATTTGGGCAGCACCTCCCCTGTACATATGCCCAGCCCAGAATTACAATTCAGCAACCAACACATCAACAACAATACCAAATATATTAACATCATTTCCAACACCAACATATGCCATAAAACAGCCCGCACATTATTTTCCAAATTTTCCCAACCAACCAATTCGCGATATAACTATTTAATAATTTTATTTCCGCAAAGAGGTCAAAATTAACACTAACAACATCAATAACAACATCCTCCACATTCTACAAGTTAGATACATTTGTTTTCATCTAAAATTTTCTTCAAACCCCATTCTACAATTCAACCATACCAACAAACGAATTTATCACGCTATTTTCTTCGTTCTAATCCGTTAAAACTCAAAATACACTTGTTAACAATGAAAAAGAGCCTTATTCATATCTTAAGTGCACAGACACCACGTCCACCCTCTTATTTTTAGTTGATTTTTAGCTCAAACCGAAGGCAACGCAACGTAGAACACTTTTCTCTTCATGGGCTTCAGGATTCGGGGCTCCGATTTTGGTCAAAAACTGGTTTTCTGGAAGGCCTGGAAGTTTATCTGGAAATACATCCGGAAACTCATTCACTACCAGAACGGATTAGAAAGTTGGCGACTTTGCTTCGGTGTCATGTACTCAGACTAAGTGATAAATATAGCCCTTAGCTATCATCTTTCTTGCCTTGAGGTAGGAAATAAACCTACCATTTGGAGATGCTGTATTACCCTTCCATTCAAGGACGTGCTCTCCCGGAAAATGGAATCGAACTATTTTCATTCGGCAATCAACATTAGCATAACATGAGGCCAACCAATCCAAACCCATGATCACATTGAAATCTAACATTTCCAGCTCAATTAAGTCATCTTTGGTCTGGAGATTGCATACCACAAGTACACAATTTTTATACACTTGTCTAGCTATCACGGGATCACCAACCGGAGTAGATACCTCAAAAGGTTTTATTGGCTCAGGTTTCACCCCAATACAACCAGCAACATACGGAGTAATATAAGACAAGGTAGAACCCGGATCTATCAATGCATACACATTATGGGAAAATATGGATAATGTACCTGTAATCACATCCGGGGAGGAGTCAAGATCCTGAGTAGCACCTGAAGTAGATGCTCCCCCTCTACCTCTACCTCGACTTTCTGATACCTGGGGAGTATGTCCTACCGGGCGCACCGAAGATGAACCAGCCACTGATCCTGTGGGCTGAAACCCCAACTCTACCACTTATCGACGGGCAATCTCGTATCATATGCCTAACCCGGCCGCAGGCACAGCAAGCATCCTAACTTGGCGACACTGTCCGGAATGTAATCTACCGCATTGGCTACATCGCGATACTGGGGGTCTCTTCTGGCTATAATCTCTGCCAAATGGAGAATCTGAGGCCCTCAAACTCTGACCCTGTCCTCAATGAAATGAGCGATCAAATCTCCTACCTGTAAATCGAGGAGGTGCACTAGTCACCGACTGGCCTGAATGTCTAGAATGTGTCTGCCTTGATCCTCCTCTATAATCATTGCCTGCCCCCATAGATCTGGCCCTCTTGCTCTGCCTTCTATCGATATCACGATCACCCCTCTGCGGAGGTTGTTGTCCTTCTAAGTTCTGGGCATGGGCTTGTATTCAGGAAATATCCATCCCATCTTGCAAAGAAGCCGTCAAACAATCCTTGAACAAATGTGGCCCCAAGTCACTCACGAAACTATGTACCCTATCTCCCATATCAGCCACCATAGTCGGGGCATATCTAGCCAATGAATTAAATTGAAGGCTATATTCCCGGGCACTTATATTTCCTTGCTTTAGATTTAAGAACCTATTCGCTCTAGCTCGGCGGACCTCAGGTGGTAAATAGTGGCGGATGAAAGCATCTACAAATTCTTGCCACACGGGAGGAGGCGCATTTTCTTTTCTTGATGCTAACCAATTATTGTACCACAACACCGCCACACCTCGGAGTCTATAAGATGTCAACTCCACAGATTCAGTTTCGGAGGCATGAATAATTCTCAAGGTTCTCAGCATCTCATCCATAAAACCTTGCGGGTCTTCATCCGACTTTGACCTGAAAAACTCTAGGGGATTCAAACTCATAAAATCACGGGCTCTAGTACTAGCTGCCCGATCACTTGAACTCACATTCTGCCGCTGTGATTGGGCGGCAACTAACTGTGTCAATAAATGAATAGCCTCGGTCACTTGTTGACCCGAAGCGACCGGTGGAGGAACTGGAGCTGAAGCTCCTCCTTGTTCTTCTACATAGGGCAGGGTAGAGGAAGTATTAGTTGGGGCCTCATTATGTGATTCACCCTCTTCTACATTCATTGGAGGCTCTCTTTCCACCCGCGTTTTCATCGTAGTCTTGCCCTTCTGGGCAGCTGTAGCTTTTCCCTTTGGCGGCATTTCTGAAATCATAGCACACTATTAGGGAGGAGAAAATCTTATAGCATAGCTCTATCGCACGATCTCTTAAGATGAAAGACGGTTATTTTTCCTAAATGCCCTGTAGCCTCCTGTTTATTAGTGTGGCGTGCAACACACCATAAACAAGACTCTACTAGACACGGCACGTAGACACTCCCTAGGACTGAACTGATCTTATACCATTTTTGTCACGACCCGGCTAGGGGCAATGACGGGTGCTCGGGGCTAACCTCCGAACACCATGCATTCCCTTACTTATCATACTCATTAAGCGTTTCTTTTATACAAATTCATAAGAAAATCATTTTTCATTTGGGAACATAAATACTTTTATATACATAAGCCTTTCGGCTATCAAAATGATAATATATATATACAGTAGTAACATCGTGAGACCATATAACCCACACCTGCGTATCTATGAGCCTCTACTAGAATGCTAGACATAGGGACGGGACAGGACCCTGTCGTGCCCAAAATACACATATATACACAAAAGAATGATCAAAGACACCTCCAGAACAATGTGGTGCTCTCAAGTCAGCTAATAGCTCCTACGAGTCTGGATCAAGATCACCTCCCTGTCTACCTGTGGGCATGAACACAGCGTCCAAAGAAAACAGACGTCAGTACGAACATTGTTCTGAGTATGAGAGGCATAAGTAATAATAATACGTCAATAAGATAAAGGAAGAATCAAATAAGGAGCAACTATATCTGACTGTCACTTATAAAAGAAATAACGCATGCTGACTTACTTCATAATAATCATCATATCATGTATGCATAAATGTATAAGCTGCCCGTCCATATAGGTACGGTGTGATACTCAGTAGCCTGCGTCCAGGCCTCCCGCTTCCGGGGTACCATCTCATGCCGCCCACTAGTGGTGTCTGCCCATGCCATCTGGACATGGTGTATACGCTGCCCGCCTTAGTGGTGTCTACCCGACCATGTAGGCGCGGTGTGATAGCATCATGTACATATCATAGACTTATCATATTCTCATCATACTATTACCATAATGCATGACTAGAAACTTAAGACAATTATACTCTATCGGGGTGACATAAGGTCGTGAACCCCCGATTCCATTATGGAGCATTTATAAGCATTCTGCCTCACCTTGAAGGAAATAGTAAATAAGGTGAGTGTATACAATAATCGACATCATTACCTATATAGGAACATCATATCATGAACTCTAGAATCTTAAGCTCATCATCATCATTATTGGACTCATAACATATCTCTAATCTCATATGGCTATTCATGAATATGGACTCAGCTTTCTGGGATGTAGAGGATTCATGGAAAAGAAGGAAGAATCATTCCATCGGATTCATGCCATAGAAATAAAGGACTAGCCTCACATACCTTTTTCATTTAACTAATCTATCGCTTGCTTGTTCTCCTTCAATGCCCACGCTTCTACCTTCAAGAGAATTCGCGTTAACATTAGCTAATTGATTACTTAAACGTGCTTACAAAAGCTAAGGAAAATTGGGCAGCATTTCCTTTGTTTATAAAACTTTACCCATATTCTATATCAACTCCCAAACATTCATAACAACATTCACAATATCGCAAACGACAATCATCATTCATCTACATTACCCACATTTCACCATTTCACTCCAATTTTTCCATAATCATGGTCATAGTTCATTATTGCATTTTCTCACATATACTACTTATTCAATGTTCTAAATGTCATTGATAACATATTTACAATCACAACATACCAATATTCATAATTCACCCTAAACTACTACTCAACAATGCCACTATTCACACATTCGTGACCTATTTCCTATATCTCTCTACAATCCAAGTGTTTTTAACTTCCAACACCTTAAACAACAAGGAATGATCATAAACCTCTCCTTAGATAATGGAAGAATAATCCTTGAGTGGAACTTCTCTTCTTGCACCAAAACCCTAACTCACTTCCCTTGAGATTTCTTGATGTAGATGAACTTTTAATGGGTTTCATACACTTGATTTTGTGGGTTTGATGAAATTGATCATGGTTTTCCCTTGGTATCTTGTGGATGAATAATGGAGAGAGTTCTAGAGAATTCTTGAAGTGTGAAGAGTGGAAATGAAATGAATTAATGAGAGAGAGGGGTCCTTATATTAAATTGGAATCTGTCCCGACCAGAACATACGGACCAACATACGGTCCGTACATTTTATACGGGCCGTATGTCTGGCCGTACATTTGGTCTAGTGAGGACCCTTATTCTGGGCATGACATACGGCTGGACATACAGTCCGTATGTTTTATACGGCCAGTATGTCTGGCCGTATAAAGCCCAGTTCTCCGAAACTCGTTCTCTTCGACTCGTTTTGTTACACCTCGGAAAAATCATCCATTGTTGCCCAAGTGAATGGACCCGTGAGGGGTACGAGTATCCGATATTTTCATGAGTAAGAAATAACATTTGACGACCCTAAGTGAGATTCCGAAGGTAATTGCAATAAGAGATAGGTTATGCTCCATAATGAATAATTATAGGTTCTGAAAATGTGGAAAGTTGCAGATCTGCATTTTGGCCAGTTGCACGTAAAATGAAATACGGACCGTAAAGTGGTATACGGTCCGCAAACTGCCATGTCGTATTTTAGTTTCCAAAACTTCAACTTTCTGCCAAATGATCAAATGGCAAAAAATGACTTGGAATACAGACCGTAAAGTGGTTTATGGCCCATAAACTGAGACCGTAAATCACTATGTATTCAGCCTGCCTTTCTGGATTTTGATATGCTTAAATAAGGTCACAAAATACGGTCCGTAAGTTGGAATACGGACCGTAACCCAGTTTATGACCATTGTACTGTTTATTCCGGATCAGATTTAAGTCATAAAATAAGGGATCCAAGTTTATTATTTCATTTTCACATTACATCCCTTCTCTCTATAATTATTTCCACCAGTTTTCAAGGGTTTTTAGTGACCAACAACACAAACCAAGTGAATTAAGTGTAAGAAAACCCATTAAAATCATTCAAGTCAAGAAAACTCATCAAAGGGAAAACTAGGGTTTTTGCTCAAGTGGAGTATTTTGACCAAGGCTCGTTCCTACAATATCTAAGGTAAGATTTATGGTATTTATATGTTGTTTAAGGTATTTGAGAGTTAAAATGCTTGGACATTAGATGAGTACAGGAAAATGGGTCATGAATGATGAATAGTGATGTTTTGAGAAATAGTTTGAATTGAATTGTGATTCTTGTGGTTAATGTAAACGATTAATGGCCATTGTTATGGTATTGTGAATGTATTGTTGATGTTTGGGAGTTGAATTACGATATGGAGGAATGTTGCATAAATAAAGGAGATGCTGTCCGAGTTTCTCTAGCTTTAGCCATGTGTGCTAGTTGTTGATTCTAATGAAAGCACGATTTTAATGAAGGTAGACACATAAGCTTCGGAGGAGAACAACCAAGTGTAGAATAATTGATCAGAAAGGTATGTAAGGCTAACCCTTCTTTCATAAGGCATGGTTCTTCGGCCAAACGTCTAAATCTTCTATAAGACTATGATTTCTTCAAATGACTTGATCTTCCGAGCTAGAAAGCTCACGATCCTCGATACACTATGATTGTACTGGATCCCTCGTATGACGAGTACGCCTAGAAAGATAGACGTGACGAATGACGATAATAGTGATAATGATAGTAATGATGATGAGAATAATATGATGCTAAAGGTGCCTACGGGCTATTGTATGTACATGTGCGTATGAAGGGCTATAATAAGACCCCGAGCTTATGATGACAGGTAGAATATATGTATATGAATATGTATAGAGTATGTATATGATTATGAAACGCGCGCGCACTTCTGCAGAAGGTACGGATAACCCTGATGCCTTGGTAGGGCCAGGTATGTATGACCTTGAGCCTTGGTTGGCCAAGTATGTATGAAACACTGAACCCTCGTGGTCGGGCATGCTATATTTGTATATATATATATGCTATGTATATGACATCTATATGAGTACGAATATGTTATGTATATGAGATGCAAACGATATGAATGTGAGTAAGGATATGTAAATGGTTACGGGTACGGGTATGGAGCTATGTACACAAATACGCATTAGAAATGAAAAGTTCCTATGTAAGGTAAGTAAGTGCGTATGACGATGAGATTACTGTTTCCCATCTTGTGCTAATTCTCATGATTGTTCATTTTGCTTCTATATCGATATTGATCAGGCTTTACATACTCAGTACATTCTCCGTACTGATGTCCTTTTGTTTGTGGACGTTGCGTCATGCCCGTAGGTGCACAGGGAGACAGACTTGATCCTTAGCCGCTTTCTCAGAGATTACATAGCAGAGCTCCATCTCATTCGGAGCCGTAACTTTTGGGTACTTATTCTTTTATGTACATAATTATGGGCATAGCGGGGTCCTGTCCCGCTCATGTGATATGTTATACTCTTCTTAGAGGCTCGTAGACATGTGTATGTGGTTATATGTGTTTGGCCTTGTCGGCCTATATTTTGTATATTATTTTGTTGGCCTCGTCGACCCATGTACATTGATGTGGCATAGATGCCTATGGTGATATAAGAAATGTTGTCGTCTAATGGGACTAGTATGATGGATGACTAGAATGCATGATTTGATTTATGGCTCATCTAGATGTTATGTGAAAGTATGTCAAGGGGGTGCCCGGGTGGGACAGCACCGGGTGCTCGTCGCGGCCCCCTTAATTGGGTCGTGACAAAAGTGGTATCAGAGCAGTTCAGTCCTAGGGTGTGTCTACCAGCCGTGTCTAGTAGAGTCTTGGTTATGGGTGTGTTGCGCGCCACACTTATAAACAAGAAGCTGCGAACATTTTAGGAATTAATGACCTTCTTTCTTCATAAGAATCGTGTGGTATAGCTATGATGTAAGAAATTCTTGTTTCTTAATCGTGTGTTGTGTATTTCAGAAATGCCTATAAAGAGAAAGGCTACAGCAGCCCAAAAGGGCAAGACGGTGGCAGAAAAGCGGGCTGAAAGAGCACCACCACCGGTAGTAGAGGAAAGTGAGTCCCAGAGTGTGGCTCAATCTCAGTCCTCTCAGACAGTGCCTATTACTGAGGAGCGTGAGGGAGCCTCAGCCCCAGCTCCAGCACCTCCAGCTCCTCCACCGGATGCCTCAGGCCAAGATTTAAAAGAGGCCATACATTTGCTTACTCAGTTGGTTGCGGCCCAGACTCAGAGGCAAAGTTCAGGGCAAGGTGATAGGGTTGTTTGTGCAAAGGCCCATGACTTCATTACTTTGAACCCTCCAGAATTCTTTGAGTCAAATCCGGAGGAGGACCCTTAGGATTTCATTGATGGTATGTTGAGGACGCTTCGATTGATACATGCTTCAGACACCGAGTCGGTGGAGCTAGTGTTATATAGATTGAGAGATGTCTCGATCCAGTGGTATACGGTTTGGATGGCTTCACGGGGAGCCAATGCATCTCCCCGGTATGGCAAGAGTTTGTTGATGCTTCTCTCCTACACTATATGCCTCCGGAAGTTCGGCGAGCTAGAGCCGATAAGTTCTTAAATTTGAGGCAAGGTAGAATGAGTGCTCTAGAGTATAGTCTCCGCTTTAACTCCTTGGCTAGGTATGCTTCAGCCATGGTAGCGGATATGGGTGACCGGGTACACCGATTTGTGAAAGGCCTAGGGACACATTTGATGGATAGATGCTTGACTGCGTCCCTTCAGGACGGTATGGATATTGCACGCATTCAGGACCACGCTTAGAACTTAGAAGAAAGTTTGCAACAGCAAAGAAGTGAACGTGGGCAAGATAGGGGACATAGTTAGAGGGCCAGATCTTCAGGTCCGATGAGTGAGTTTAGAGGTGGGCACAGGCAGCAGTTTCCCAAACATGCAGGCTATTCTATGACTAATGCACCTCCACGGTTTTCAGGTCAGAGATTTGATAGATCTACTCGTTTATGGCCGAGTCAGAGTTATTCGGGGTCTTAGTTTAGAGATGATTCGGGTCAGGCAAGGCCAGCCGCACCACGATATTCCCAGTTTGGGAAGTTGCATTGGGGCCGATGCCCGATGGGTTCAGATGTTTGCTATTCATTTGGTCGACCAGGCTATATTATCATGATTGGGCGGACTTTCCCTCAGGAAGCCCGCTCTTTTCATTGATTGTACAAATTTCTCTAAACAAGGAATTTCTAGAGAGTCCCCCCAGTCGGCTAAAGGCGCAATGGCTCTTGGTTTTGAATCCGGCTAAGGTGTATACCCGTACGGAATTCTTCTGTTTCTCAGTATGATCTATATCATCGCAATTCGCGCATCTGTCGGTAGAGGGTTCGAAAGAGAGTCTCTACGAGACGGTGTACACCTAGCTCTATAGCTGCGTGATTTCCCCTCAGCTTACGGTAGAGGTAGGACCCAGCCATCAGGGTCGGTAGCCGGGTCTTTAGAATTTGTACGCCCTATGGGGCCAGGTTCATATGCGCCAGTTAGCCACGGTAGAGGCAGAGGGAGAGCTCCCACTTCTAGCGGTCCTCAGCACTGTATTTATTTTTTGGCTGGACGCTAAGATCTTGAGTCTTCTCCTGACGTGGTCACAGGTATATTATCGGTATTCTCTCATGATGTATATGCTTTGATTGATCCGGGCTCCACATTGTCATATGTTACTTCATATATTGCGGGTCAATTTAGAGTCGAGCCGGAGTCGATCAAACCTTTTGAGGTGTCTACACCCGTGGGTGAATCGGTAATAGCTAGCCGAGTGTATAGAGATTGTGTAGTTGTGATATGTGACCGCCGTACTATAGTTGACTTGCATGAACTAAAGATGGTAGATTTTGATGTCATTATGGGCATGGACTGGTTGGCTTCTTGTTATGCCAATGTTGATTGTAGAATGAAAATAGTTCGTTTCCAATTTCCGGGAGAACCAGTTTTAGAATGGAAAGGGAATACGGCATCACCAAAAGGTAGGTTTATTTCCTATCTAAAGGCAAGGAAAATGATCACGAAAGGGTGCATTTATCAGTTAGTGCGAGTTCAAGATGTAGAAGCTGAGTTGCCCACTCTTCAATCAGTCCCTGTAGTAAACGAATTTCCGGATTGTTCCCGGAAGAGCTTCCAGGCCTTCCTCCCGAGCGGGAGATCGACTTTGCTATTGATGTGTTGCCAGACACTAAGCCTATATCTATCACTCCTTATAGAATGGCACCTGAGGAATTGAAGGAGTTGAAGGAGCAATTGAAAGACTTGCTTGAGAAAGGCTTCATTAGGCCTAGTTTGTCCCCGTGGGGAGCGCCCGTGTTGTTTGTCCAAAAGAAAGATGGCTCCTTGAGAATGTGCATTGATTATCAGCAATTGAATAGAGTGACGATTAAGAACAAATATCCTCGTTCGAGGATTGATGACTTATTTGATCAGTTACAAGGTGCCAAGTGGTTTTCAAAGATAGATTTGAGGTCCGGGTATCACCAAGTGAGAGTTAGGGAGAAAGATATCCCTAAGACAGCCTTTAGGACAAGATATGGTCATTTTGAGTTCCGGGTAATGTCATTTGGGCTAACCAATGCACCGGCGGTGTTTATGGATTTGATGAACAATGTGTTCAGGCCCTTTCTGGATTTGTTCATGATTGTATTCATCGACGACATCTTGGTGTATTCTAGATCCGAGGCAGAGCATGCGGATCATTTGCGTATTGTCCTTGGAGTTCTTCGGACTCGAGAGTTGTTTGCAAAATTCTCCAAGTGTGAGTTTTGGCTGAACTCAGTGGCATTCCTGGGGCATATTGTTGCAGCCGATGAAATTTGAGTGGATAGTCAAAAGATTGAGGCCGTGAAGACTTGGCAAAGGCCCACGACTCCTACGAAGGTTCGTAGCTTTCTGGGCTTAGCAGGATATTACCCAAGATTTGTTGAAGGTTTCTCTTCTATTTCAGCCCTACTCACAAAGTTGACCCAGAAATCGGCAAAGTTTCAATGGACAGATGCTTGTGAATGTAGCTTCCAAGAGTTGAAAGATAGGTTGACTTCTGCCCATTCTTGACACTTCCAGAGGGATTGGAAGGATATGTTGTATATTGCGATGCTTCAGGCATTGGGATAGGCTGTGTATTGATGCAAAATGGTAAGGTGATTGCATATGCTTCAAGGCAATTACGGAAACATGAATAGAACTATCCGACCCACGATCTAGAATTGGCCGCAGTGGTTCATGCTTTAAAGATATGGAGACATTATCTATATGGTGTCCATGTGGATATATATACAGATCATAAGAGCCTTCAGTATATCTTCAAGCAGAAAGAGTTAAATTTGCGGCAATGACGATGGCTGGAATTGCTAAAGGATTATGATGTTGATATCTTGTATCACCACGGAAAGGCGAATGTGGTGGCTGATGCTCTTAGTTGCAGATCTATGGGAAGTTTATGTGATGTACGACAAGAAAAGAGAGAAATGACTCGTGAGCTCCAGCAGTTAGCTAGTCTAGGAGTCCGAGTGATGGATTCGGGTAGCCGGGGAACTACCATTCAAAATTCGGCAGTTTCGTCACTAGTGGCGGAAGTGAAAGCGCGACAATATGAGGATTCCATGCTAATGAAATATAGAGATTCACTCCCTCAGAAAGAGGAGTCATTATTTGATATTTCGGGAGACAGAGTTCTTCGATGTCGAGGCAGATTATGTGTTCCTGACGTGGCAGGTCTACGCCACCAGATTTTGAGAGAAGCTCATTGTTCCCGTTATTCTATCCACCCTGGAGCGACGAAAATGTATCATGATCTTAAGTCTATATATTGGTGGAATGGAATGAAGAAAGATATAGCAGAATTTGTAGCTCAATGTCCCAACTGTCAACAAGTGAAAATAGAGCACCAAAAGCCGGGCGGATTGTTGCAGGCTATAGAAATCCCAACTTGGAAGTGGGAAGTAATTAACATGGATTTTATCACAGGCTTACCCCGTTCTCGACGTAAGTATGATTCTATATGGGTGATTGTAGATAGACTCACAAAGTCAGCTCATTTCTTAACGGTCAGAACGACCTATGTGGCAGAAGATTATGCAAAGCTGTATGTTAAAGAGATAGTGAGGCTCCATGGTATTCCAGTATCTATTATCTCAGACAGCGGAACTCAGTTTACAACTAAATTTTGGGAGTCTTTCCAAGAGGGTTTAGGGACCCAAGTAACCCTTAGCACGGCATTTCATCCACAGACCGATGGACAAGCTGAACGTACTATTCAGACTCTTGAAGATATGTTACGGGCATGTATGATAGATTTTGCAGGTAGTTGGGATGATCATTTGCCACTCATTGAATTAGCTTAAAATAATAGTTATCATTCTAGCATTCAAATGGCACCGTATGAGGATTTATATGGGCGAAAGTGTAGATCCCCCATCGGGTGGTTTGAAACTGGAGAAGCTAAATTGATAGGACCAGACTTGGTCCAGCAAGCCATAGAAAAGGTTAAGCTCATACACGATCGATTATTGGTAGCTCAAAGTCGTCAAAAGTCCTATGCGGATAATCGTCGAAGAGACTTAGAGTTCCAAGTGAAAGATTGGGTGTTCTTGAAAGTGTCGCCAATGAAGGGCGTTATGAGATTTGGCAAGAGGGAGCTTACTCCCCGATACATTGGGCCATATGAGATTGTGCGAAAAATAGGCAAAGTGGCCTATGAGCTAGATTTACCTCAGGAGTTAGAGTCCGTTCACCCAGTGTTCCATATCTCGATGCTTCGAAAATGCGTTGGAGATCCTACGAGGATCGTCCCAGTAAATGATGTTGAAGTGACAGAAAAGTTGACTTATGAAGAAATACTCATTGCCATATTAGATAGGCAAGTACGGAGGCTTAGAAACAAAGAAGTGGCCTCGGTTAAGGTTCTATGGAGAAGAAGTAAATGAGAGGAAATGACATGGGAAGTGGAAGAGATCATGAGATCCAGATACCCGCATTTATTTCAGCCCTTGGAAGAAATCCAAGACGAGATATCAAGATCATAAGGTATGTATGCTTTCCTTTTATGCTTTTGGGTCGTGTGTGGCCAAATGCTATTATTGTTATGTTGTTGCACTGTGAGGCAGTGTTATTGTGGGCTGTTGTGACAGGATGGTAGTGCCATATTATAGGGGAGACTCTGGCAAAATTTTTATAGAATCCCCGAAGACCTTAACATTCGACGACGAATGTTCTTAAGGGGGGAAGAATGTTACACCTCGGAAAAATCCTCCATTGTTGCCCAAGTGAATGGACCCGTGAGGGGTACGAGTATCCGATATTTTCATGAGTAAGAAATAACATTTGACGACCCTAAGTGAGATTCCGAAGGTAATTGCAATAAGAGATAGGTTATGCTCCATAATGAATAATTATAGGTTCTGAAAATGTGGAAAGTTGCAGATCTGCATTTTGGCCAGTTGCACGTAAAATGAAATACGGACTATAAAGTGGTATACGGTCCATAAACTGCCATGTCGTATTCTAGTTTCCAAAACTTCAACTTTCTGCCAAATGATCAAATGGCTAAAAACGACCTGGAATACGGACCGTAAAGTGGTTTACGGCCCGTAAATCACTATGTCTGCAGTCTGCCTTTCTGGATTTTGGTATGCTTAAATACGGTCACAAAATACGGTCCGTAAATTGGAATACGGACCGTAAACCCAGTTTACGACCACTGTACTGTTTATTCCGGCTCAGATTTAAGTCATTAAATAAGGGATCCAAGTTTATTGTTTCATTTCCACATTTCATCCCTTCTCTCTATAATTATTTCCACCAGTTTTCAAGGGTTTTTAGTGACCAACAACACAAACCAAGTGAATTAAGTGTAAGAAAACCCATTAAAATCATTCAAGTCAAGAAAACTCATCAAAGGGAAAACTAGGGTTTTTGCTCAAGTGGAGTATTTTGACCAAGGCTCGTTCCTACAACATCTAAGGTAAGATTTATGGTATTTATATGTTGTTTAAGGTATTTGAGAGTTAAAATGCTTGGACATTAGATGAGTACAGGAAAATGGGTCATGAATGATGAATAGTGACGTTTTGAGAAATAGTTTGAATTGAATTGCGATTCTTGTGGTTAATGTAAACGATTAATGGCCATTGTTATGGTATTGTGAATGTATTGTTGACGTTTGGGAGTTGAATTATGATATGGAGGAATGTTGCATAAATAAAGGAGATGCTATCCGATTTTCTCTAGCTTTAGCCATGTGTGCTAGTTGTCGATTCTAATGATAGCATGATTTTAATGAAGGTAGACACATAAGCTTCGAAGGAGAACAAGCAAGTGTAGAATAATTGATCGGAAAGGTATGTAAGGCTAACCCTTCTTTCATAAGGCATGGTTCTTTGGCCAAACGTCTAAATCTTCTATAAGACTATGATTTCTTCAAATGACTTGATCTTCCGAGCTAGTAAGCTCACGATCCTCGATATACTATGATTGTAATAGATCCCTCGTATGACGAGTATGCCTAGAAAGATAGACTTGACGAATGACAATAATAGTGATAATGATAGTAATGATGATGAGAATAATATGATTCTAAAGGTGCCTACGGGCTATTGTATGTACATGTGCCTATGAAGGGCTATAATAAGACCCCGAGCTTATGATGCCGTGTAGAATATATGTATATGAATATGTATAGAGTATTTATATGATTATGAAACGCGCGCGCACTTCTGCAGAAGGTACAGATAACCCTGATGCCTTGGTAGGGGCAGGTATGTATGACCTTGAGCCTTGGTTGGCCAAGTATGTATGAAACACCGAACCCTCGTGGTCGGGCATGCTATAGTTGTATATATATATATGCTATGTATATGACATCTATATGAGTACGAATATGTTAGGTATATGAGATGTAAACGATATGAATGTGATTAAGCATATGTAAATGGTTACGGGTACGGGTATGGAGATACGTACACAAATACGCATTAGAAATGAAAAGTTCCTATGTAAGGTAAGTATGTGCCTGTGATGATGAGAGTACTGTTTCCCATCTTGTGCTAATTCTCATGATTGTTCATTTTGCTTTTATATCGATATTGATCATGCTTTACATACTCAGTACATTCTCCGTACTGACATCCTTTTTTTTGTGGACGCTGCGTCATGTCCGCAGATGCACAGGGAGACAGACTTGATCCTTAGCTGCTTTCTCAGAGATTACATAGCAGAGCTGCATCACATTCGGAGCCGTAGCTTTTGGGTACTTATTCTTTTGTATACATAATTATGGGCATAGCGGGGTCCTGTCCCGCTCATGTGATATGTTATACTCTTCTTAGAGGCTCGTAGACATGTGTATGTGGTTAGATGTGTTTGGCCTTGTCGGCCTATATTTTGTATATTATTTTTTTGGCCTCGTCGGCCCATGTACATTGATGTGGCATAGATGCCTATGGTGATATAAGAAATGTTGTCGTCTAATGGGACTAGTATGATGGATGACTAGAATGCATGATTTGATTTATGGCTCACCTAGATGTTATGTGAAAGTATGTCAAGGGGGTGCCCGGGTGGGACAGTACCGAGTGCTCGTCACGGCCCCCCTAGTCGGGTCATGACGCGTTTGATCTCCAATCCTTATGGAATCTTCTTGACACTTGATTAACACCTCAATACCAATCTAAGGGACATTATCACTCTTCTCCAAGACATCGTTACGCCATCATTAAATTATCGCTCATAATTCTTACCCGGCACGCAACATATCCTTTGCTTCCCTTGACAACCTTCTTCCCTTGCGTCAAATGTTTTTGAATCTTGATTAGGATCATCAAATGCTATTTCTTTCTTATCACAACATCGTATACGTCGTGCCCTTCGCTAGCCTATTCACTAGACGTTAATGGGGAATTTTCCAAGGTGTTACATTCTTCCCCCCCCCCCCCCCTTTTGGAACATTCGTCCTCGAATGTTAAACACTCTGGAATTCTACAAAAATTTCGCCAGAGTTTCCCCTGTAATATGGCACTACCATCCTGTCACAACAACCCATAATAATATTGCCTCACAAGGCCACAATACAATAACAATATAAATTGGCCACACACGACAAAAAGCATGAAAAGAAAGCATACATACCTCATAATGGTAGTGTTTCATCTTGAATCTCTCTTGGGGGTTGGAATAAGTGCGGGTACTTGGACTTCATACTCTCTTCTGCTTCCCAGGTCATTTCTTCTCGGTTGTTGTTTCGCCACAAGACTTTGACTGAAGCTACTTCCTTATTTCGAAGTCTTCGTACTTGCCTGTCTAATATGGCAATGTGCACTTCTTCATAGGCTAGCTTTTCCGTCACTTGAACATCATCTATCAGAACAATCCTCGTAGGATCTCCAACGCACTTGCGGAGCATTGAGACATGGAAGACTGGATGGACTGATTCAAGCTCTGAAGGCAAGTCTAATTCATAAGCTACTTGACCCACTTTGCGGATAATCTTATAGGGTCCAATGTATCGAGGACTTCATTTCCCTTTCTTGCTAAATCTCATCACCCTTTTCATTGGTGACACCTTTAAAAATACCCAGTTATCAACCTGAAATTCCAAGTCTCACCGGCAGTTGTCCGCATAAGATTTTTGGCAACTTTGAGCTGTCAACAATCGATCTCGGATCACTTTAACTTTTTCTACCGCTTGCTGAATCAATTCAGGGCATATTAGTTGTACTTCTCCTATTTCAAACCATCTAATTAGGGATCTACACTTCCTTCCATATAAAGCTTCATACGGAGCCATTTGGATACTGGAATGGTAGCTATTGTTATATGCGAACTCAATCAGAGGTAAGTGATCATCCAAACTACCACTGAAGTCTAGTACACATGCCCGTAGCATATCTTCCAAAGTCTGAATAGTACGTTCGGCTTGTTCATCAGTTTGCGGATGAAATGCCGTGCTGAGCTTTTCTTGGGTACCTAGACCTTCTTGAAAAGACTTCCAGAACTTGGTTGTAAATTGCGCTCCTCTATCTGTGAAAATGGATATCGGAATACCATGGAGTCGCACAATTTCCTTGAGACATAACCTTGCATAATCCTGTGCCGAGTATGTGGTTCTAACTGGAAGAAAATGGGTTGCTTTCGTGAGTCTGTCCACGATCACCCATATGGAATCATACTTGCCTCTGGAACGAGGTAATCCTACAATAAAATCCATATTGATCACTTCCCATTTCCAAGTAGGGATTTCTATTTCTTGCAATTATCCTGCTTGATTTTGATGTTTGATTTTCACTTGCAGGCAATTTGGGCATTGAGCTACAAATTCTGCTATGTCTCTCTTCATGCCATCCCACCAATATATCAACTTGAGATCATGATACATCTTTGTTGCACCTGGGTGAATGGAATACCGAGAATAATGGGCTTCTTCTAGAATTCGACGGCGCAATTTCGTGACATTCGGAACACATGGCCTGCCTTGGTATCTAAGAATTCCATCCATGGAAACTTCAAATGGGGACTTCTCTTTTTCATGAAATACGTCTCTATAATGGCTCAATTGAGGGTCTTCGTATTGGCGCTCTTTCACTTCCATATTCAGAGACGAAACTGTGGGATCATTAATATCGATTCCTGCACCACCTGAATCAATTAAGCGTACTCCAAGATTATCTAGTTGGTGGAGCTCATGAACCATCTCTTTCTTTACTGGAGGAACTTCACATAGGCTGTGTATTGATCGGCGGCTAAGCGCATCTGCTACTACATTTGATTTTTCGGGGTGGTATAAAATGCTCACATCATAATCTTTCAATAGTTCTAAACACCGCCTCTGCCGCAGATTCAACTCCTTTTGTTTGAAAATGTACTGAAGACTCTTGTGATCTGTATAAATATCGACATGCACTCCGTACAAGTAATGTCTCCACATTTTTAATGCATGAATAACTTCAGCCAATTCAAGATCATGAGGTGGGTCATTCTTTTCGTGTTTCCGCAGCTGTCTCGAAGTATAAGCAATGACTCTACCTTGCTGCATTAACACACATCCTAACCGAACACCGGAAGCATCACAAAAACATAACATAGCCACCTGGACCTTCTGGGAGTGTCAAGACTGGAGCTAAGGTTAATCTGTCCTTCAACTCTTGGAAGCTGCGTTCACAAGCGTCATTCCACTGAAATTTAGCTGACTTCTGGGTTAGCTTCGTCAATGGGGCTAAAATAGAGGAAAATCCCTCTACGAACCTTCTATAGTAACCTGCCAATCCCAGAAAACTACGAACTTCTGTAGGCGTCGTAGACCTTGGCCAAGTCTTCACAGCTTCAATTTTCTGAGTGTCAACTCGAATGCCATCATCTGAAATAACATGACCCATAAATGTCACAGAATTCATCCAAAACTCACACTTTGATAATTTTGCATATAATTCTCGGGTTCGAAGAATTCCAAGAACAATACGTAAATGATCTGCATGTTCTAATTCTGTGCGAGAGTATACCAGAATATTGTCAATGAATACTATCACAAATAAATCCAAGAGAGGCCTGAATACATTATTTATCAAATTCATGAACACTGCCGGAGCATTAGTCAACCCAAACGACATCACCCGGAATTCATAATGGCCATATCTCGTTCTGAAAGCTGCTTTGGGAATACTTTCTCCTCTAACTCTCACTTGATGATAACCCGACCTCAAGTCTATTTTAGAAAACCACTTGGCACCCTGTAGTTGATCAAACAAATCATCAATCCTTGGGCGAGGATATTTGTTCTTTATTGTCACCTTATTCAACTGCCTATAATCGATGCACATTCGTAGGGAACCATCTTTATTTCTCACGAACAAGACCGGTGCTCCCCACGGTGATGAACTGGGTTTAATAAACCCCTTTTCAAGAAAATCTTTCAACTGTACCTTTAGCTCTTTCAATTCTGCCGGAGCCATTCTGTAAGGAGGAATGGAAATAGGCTTGGTGTCTGGCAACACATCAATAGCGAAGTCAATCTCTCTTTCTGGAGGAAGGCTTGGAAGTTCATCTGGAAATACATCCGGAAACTCATTCACTACCGGAACAGATTGGAAAGTTGGCGACTTTGCTTCGGTGTCATGTACTCGGACTAAGTGATAAATATAGCCCTTAGCTATCATCTTTCTTGCCTTGAGGTAGGAAATAAACCTACCCTTTGGAGATGCTGTATTACCTTTCCATTCAAGAACGGGCTCTCCCGGAAAATGGAATCGAACTATTTTCATCCGGAAATTAACATTAGCATAACATGAGGCCAACCAATCCGTACCCATGATCACATTAAAATCTAACATTTCCAGCTCAATTAAGTCAGCTTTGGTCTGGCGATTGCATACCACAAGTACACAATTTTTATACACTTGTCTAGCTATCACGGGATCACCAACCGGATTAGATACCTCAAAAGGTTTTATTGGCTCAGGTTTCACCCCAATACAACCAGCAACATACAGAGTAATATAAGACAAGGTAGAACCCGGATCTATCAATGCATAGACATCATGGGAAAATATGGATAATGTACCTGTAACCACATCCGGGAAGGACTCAAGATCCTGTCGTCAGGCTAAAGCATACAAACGGGGCTGAGTGGCACCTGAAGTAGATGCTCCCCCTCTGCCTCTACCTCGACCTGCTGAAACCTGGGGAGTCTGCCGTACCGGGCACACTGAAGATGAACCAGCCAATGATCCTGTGGGCTGAACCCCAACTCTACCACTCATCGACGGGCAATCTCGCATCATATGCCCAACCCGGCCGCAGGCATAGCAAGCATCTGAACCTTGGCGACACTGTCCGGAATGTAATCTACCGCACTGGCTGCATCGCGGTACTGGGGGTATCCTCTGGCTATAATCTCCCCCAAACTGAGAATCTTAGGCCCTCGAACTCTGACCCTGTCCTGAAAGAAAGGAGCGATCAAATCTCCTACCTGTAAATCGAGGAGGTGCACGAGCCACCGACTGGCCTGAGTGTCTAGAATGTGTCTGCCTGGATCCCCTTCTATAATCATTGCCTGCCCCCATAGATCTGGGCCTCTTGCTTTTCCTTCTATCGATATCACGATCACCCCTCTGCGGAGGTTGTTGTCCTTCTAAGTTCTAGGCATGGGCTTGTATTCAGGAAATATCCATCCCATCTTGCAACGAAGCCATCAAACAATCCTTGAACAAATGTGGCCTCAAGCCACTCATGAACCTATGTACCCTATCTCCCATATCGGCCACCATAGTCGGGGCATATCTAGCCAATGAATTAAATTGAAGGCTATATTCCTGGGTACTCATATTTCCTTGCTTTAGATTAACGAACCTATCCGCTCTAGCTCGGCGGACCTCGGGTGGCATCTCCCCAAACATGCATAACACCTTGGCGTGTGCATTGAGCGGAAATTTCTCATCAACATAGGCTAGCTGCTCAGCTGTAGCAGCGTGTGGGCCAAGTGTCAACTTAAGGCGCTGGAGTGCATATATGTTGGCCATGATGGAATCATATCTAGCATGACACTGAGGAGCTGTCAGAGTCTGCCCATAAATATCATCTGGGTTTTTCACCCAGGTCACACCAATAGCTGGTCCTATCACTGGTACCTTACCATCTAGAGCCTCCTCATTCACATCTTCCTTACGACAAATATGAGTGAGGGTACCGCCAAATAAAAACCTTCGGGCTTCATATCCTTTGCGAACTTTTTTCATGTTTCTATTCAGTATTGCCCCCATATTAATTCGCTGACCCGTCATCAAATCATATACCATGCAGATCCTCTCTGTACTCACATCAGAATAGTGGTCTACCGGCATAATCCTCGCACATACAATTCGAAGCCACACCCTTGCCTTTTGTGTCATGTGGGCAAGGGGAAAAGATTTATGTGCATTATTATCAGACCTGTGAAGTCGTCTAGCATTTGACTGGGGTCCACATAGAGTATGCCTTATTTGTCGATGAGGAGGATGAAGAACTAACTGCTCAAAAGCATCCTTGTCAACACCCCTCGGGGTCCCCAAAAATCACATATGTAGTCATCAGTAAAATGCACTACCACACCTCGAACACAAATTTGATCCTCATCATCAACAACCCAATTAGCATACACCTCGTGCACTAAATGCATGTTACATATACCTAGGTCTTTAAAGACAAACTGCAAGCCCAAACCCATAAATTCGTGCCCAGATGTCGAAATGTTGTGCTTTGAGGCTAGCTTCCTGAACAGGTGTCTCAAGTAGGCATTTCATGGATTTGAACTTTGTGTACCACTCACGCCCGTAATCCGGCACGCAGTACAACCCATATTTTCTTTTCACTCTCTTTTGTTGTTACCCTTGAGGTTGGTCAGCTTGGTGCGGTTGGCCACTTTCATCTGCAACCGGTATAGAGCTAGGGCCATGTGAAGGCTGGCCTTTAGAAGATTGGCCAGTACGAGCTCTTTTACTAGTTGGATTATCAGTTGCCTTTTCCTTTTCGTTGCTTCTTTTTTGCTTTGATTTTCCCATACTTTAAGCGCCTGTGTCAACCAAACAAAAACATTAGTATGGTGTCAGAAGTGGCTAACTAACTAAGCCAATTGGGTGTCGGAACAACCCCACACTTAGTTCGCTAGCAGGGGTGTCAACTAGTCACGTGAATGGTACTCAGACTTCCCATGAAATTTGTTGGCAACATTTTTATCGACGCGACTAGCAACACCCAATTTCAAAGCTTTCATAGCTTGAAATTCCAACAAACCACCCCACACTTAAATTTTTGCACATTTGTGAGGCAAATCACACAACCTAACATCCTACGACTAATGTTCCCTCAAGACTTTCGTCATCCATTCGTCGTTGGGACAATTCTGCCCATGACTATACTTTGGGACATTTCATCGAACACTTGGGACGCAGTGTTTGTGCAACAACCTATTTAATGGTCAAAGGGTGGTGAACAACCAAAATTTTGACATGGAATTCAAGCAATAAGCAACGCCCAAGCTCCAATCATTATCACACTTTCGAAATCCACATTCTCCATTATCAAAATTTCATATTATCAACTTCCACCATTAACATAAACTGAAAAGCTTCTATTTTTCATACTTTTAGAACACAAGCATTAATTTAGAAGCAATGTCATCATTTAATGTAATGGGGGAATGGGAATGGGATGAACACATACCATGAGTTAGAAAGATAATACGAAAATAGAAAGAAAGAAAGCAAAAGAAACTTACTAGAATGTGGAAGGCAAACACCCTGGAATGGAGATGAAGGTTTGTTGTGGTGAAGGACTTTAGGGGCAAGGTTTGTTATATCCCGTATTTTGTACATTCGGAAATTTCAAGATAATTGCGATAAGTTAAGGGCAAGGCTATATTTTTTATCTTGTTTAACACACAAGTTGTTTATGAAAATTATTGATGTGGAAATATTAAGAAGGGCTAGGGGTAAAAAGGAAAATTCACAAGGTGGCTCATGGAAATATTAAGGAAAATTTGGGGTTAAAAGTGAATTATGGAAAACTTGCAATTCTTGAATAAATGGGCCAAGTGGCCGTGTAATGGTGTGGGCCTTGGCCCACATGGATGCTTAAAATAAATAGATAAAAGATGACTAATTAGATCATATTCATCATCTTCACCTTTAGAAAGTTGAAGAAACTTGGAGAAGAAAAAAAAAAGATAGCCTATTCGGCCAAGGTGACCAAAAATTTAGGTCCAAAAATCTTGATCCAAACAAATATTTTCTTCTAGCAATTCAACCAATTGGAAGGTCCTCTTTAACGTGAGATAGTTGTTGGAGCAATTAAACCACTTCTTGTTGCAAATTCATAACCCTAGCCAAGTGAGAAGTATGGTGAAAAGGTAAGGTTTAATCTCCTTTTCTATGTGTTAGAAATGATTTGTGCATGTTGTAGTATGTAGAAATGGATGAAATTCATGAATATATGGATGTTATGTTGTAGCCGTGTAGGTGTAGGTGTTGTGTAGAAAGGATGAATTAATTTTACTTAGTATTTTGGTTGTGGTTGTAATGGGTTCTATGATGGAAATGAAAGTTTAATAATTCTAGTTGAATTTGTAATTGTTGGAGAGTTGTTTTAGAAGCTAATGTGACTTTAATACCACTTCTTTTATTTATGGAAAATAATGTTGCTAGCATGTGAATTGTTGGTGAAGTTCATGAATTTGAAAGAAGGAAATGTGTTGTTATTGCTATTGTTGCATTTTAGAGGTTTCGGGTGAAGTGGCATATTGGTTAGATTATTTTTTAATATTGTGCGGATTGTTTGAAGTTTTCTTGAGTTTTGTTTGAATGGTTTCGGATTAGTATTTGAATGTGCGAGCATTGGTGTTGGCTTGATTGTATGTAGTTGAAGTGAATGTAAATGGAATGTCGTCGAACTATGTAAAAGGGAGTTGCTAATGTTAGAATGTTTTTTGAATTAAATGTTGATGTTGTTAATATGGTTGTTGGTATTGTTGTTGATGATTTGGCCGAGTTGAATTCTCGGGATTGTTGAATTTACAGGGGAAATGCTGCCGAAATTTCTGTAGACAAGTACTAGCTTAGGATTGAATTCCTAAGCACTTGTAGCTAACGTTTGGTATTTAATGACGTTATTGTAGATCTTGGGGAGCCCGAGACTTGAGTTGGGATTAGCTTAGGAAGCGAGCAAGGTATGTAAAGCTTACCCTTTCCTTCTTTTGGCATGTCCTAGTTGCAAGTAAGCTATGAAACGAGCCTCGGGGTAACTCCATTCATAAGATCCGAGCATGTCGATGATTTTTATTCACTTCTTGGTGTTAGTATTCCTATTATAGTCGAACTATGGTCTTTGTGGCTTTTGTATGATTGGATAATAAATATGTGTAAGGAATTTTTATTCCTAACAGCTTTATGTCGAAAAATGTCCGTAACTTTCATAGACGAGCTCGGATCGCTCCGATACGTTCATAGAGGATCCTAAAGTGAATAATGTCCATAGCTTTCTTATACTAACTCGGATTGACTCGAAACGTGTTTATGGTCTTCAAGCGTCAACTAGTGTATGTATCTATCGAGTCTTATAAATTGATTTATGTGCATATAGTTTCTCACTACTCTGCTCGTGCATACTGTTATTATATCTTTCTCCGAGTCCCGGGCCGGTTCTGTCATCGTACGCTCTATGTTATATTCGGCAGTATGATGTGTTACGGTTCCCCGAGTCCCTCGCTAGGGGGCCGGGTACCGCCTATATACGGCGTTATGATGTGTTATGGCGTATGATGTGCTATGATGTTATGATGTGTTTCGGGGTTGTACGAAGATATGAAATCTTCTGGAGTATGATGTGTTGTGGCGCCAGCGTCGGAGTGGCGACCACGTTCCTGAGCCCTATGCATGATATTTATATGCATTATTTGTGTTTCAAAAACAAGCTTTTGTATACTGATCTCTGTACTCGTTTTCCATACTTCTTATTTCAGTTATGATCTTGATTATTGTATTTCATGCTTTATCTACTCAGTACATATTTCGTACTGACCCCTTTTCTTCGGGGGCTGCGTTTCATGCCCACAGGTACAGACGCTCATTGTGGTAATCCGCCAGCCTAGGATACCCATTCTGCTACTTGGAGTGCTCCCTTGATCCGGAGCCTATACTTTTGGTACAGATCTTTCTGTTGTACATATTTATGTGTATATGACTAGTTAGAGGTACGGTGGGGACCTGTCCCGTCATATGCTTTTGTTGTTATTCTTAGAGGCCTGTAGACATGTATGTGGGTCATGTGTCGTTATTGTTCAGTTATGTCTGTGTGATTTGCGTCTTAAACGGTTCCATTTGCTGTGACAGCCTTAACGGCCTGTATGTATGTATATGTATGTATATGTTTTTGGGCGATGTGTTTTACGACAGCCTTGCCGGCTTCTGTGTGATACATTTGTTATATGTGACCGCTTAAGACGAAATCTGACCTTTGTATCTGTATTAGTCAGTGTACGCCGAATATGGATAAGCCATTGGTATGCCGATTTTGGTAAATGAGTGTCCAGCTCGGGCACTAGTCACGGCCTACGGGGTTGGGTCGTGACAAAAGTGGTATCAGAGTGGTTCGTCCTCGGAATGTCTACAGGTCGTGTCTAGTAGAGTCTTGTTTATCGGTGTGTTGTGCACCACATCTATAAACAGGAAGCTACAGGACATTTAGGATGTCACCTTTCCTTCGATCTTAGATTGTGCAATAGAGCTGTATTATTAGGATGGTTCCTTTCTAACAGATTGTTATGTTTACAGTGATGCCTCCGAAGAAAACGATAGCTGCCCAGAAGGGCAAAGCAGTAGCAGGAGAGACCAGTCAGACTCAGAGAGTTACTCGGGCCCGTGCCCAGACTATGTCCAAGATTATGCCCCAGTCAGCGGACTCTGCTACACCATCACCATCAAAGGAGCCTAGAGCAGCAGCCGCTGCCGCTATGGATCAGGGGGCGGCTCCACCATTAGCTCCGGAGGCTCCAGCGCCCGAGCCTCCAGCTCCTCAGCCAGGGGCGGAGGATAGGGCGATGAGAGATGTCGTACAGTTGCTGACTAGATTAGTAGCAGGGCAGGCTCGCAGACGCGGGCTAAGGGGTGATGATGTGGATAGACATGACAGCTTAAGGGTTCGTGACTTCTTGACTTGTAATCCCCCAGAGTTCTACGGGTCAAAGCCCGAGGAGGATCCCAGGATTTTATTCGATAGATGCAGCGTACGCTGAGGTTAGTCAGAGCTTCTGAGACTGAGTCTGTCGAGCTGGCTTCATATCGGTTGCGTGATGTAGCCGTTAATTAGTATGAGTCCTGGGAGCTGTCTAGAGGCGAGGGTGCTCCTCCAGCGGTGTGGGATGAGGTTACAGCAGCCTTTCTTAGCCACTTTCTGCCTCCAGAGATGCAGTGAGCGAGGGTTGATAGATTCTTACAACTGAGACAGAGGGGCAGGAGCGTTTGAGAGTATAGCCTAGAGTTTGACTCTCTGGTCAGATATGCGCCCACCATTGTAGCTGATATGGCTGACAGGATGCATCGATACATGATGGGGTTGGATCGTTACTTGGTTGATAGTTGTATGGCGGTGGCATCTCAGCCCGGGATGGATATTGCTCGAGTGCAGGCATATGCACAAGGAATGGAGGATCGACATAGAGGGCGTCAGCCCGATAGAGATCGTGATAGAGGTCAGCCCAAGAGGGCTAGATCAACTGGTTGTTCTGGGGAGTTTCGAGGCGGGCAGCCTCCGCAGCAGTATAGCAGATATCCTTTTCAGCCAGGTCGAAGTACACATCTACAGTCCACGGGTAGACGATTCGATGGTGCAGGGCACTCAGGAGCAGGCCAGAGTTCCAGGGCTTCGGGTTCGCAGGTGAGCAGAGGTTCCAATCAGTCAAGGCCACCCATGCCTCGGTGTACTCATTGTGGGAGGTCTCACCCAGGGGAGTGTTATCGTGCTACGGGAGCCTGTTTTTCTTGTGGTTGTCAAGGCCATCTTATGAGAGATTACCCGTTAGCGAGTAGTTCCGGTGGTGCAGCTCAGCCTACAGGGTTAGTTGCTGGTTCGTCTTCCACTTCTGTAGCTATGCGCCCTATGTGGCGGGGTATGCCGACACCAGCAGGCCGCGGCAGAGGTCGGGGCGGTGTTTATGATTCTAGCGGTCCCTCGAACCGCATATATTCCTTGGCCAGCCGACAGGATCAGGAGGCTTCACCAAATACAGTTACAGGTATACTATTGACCTTTTCCCGAGATGTGTATGCATTGATAGATCTGGGCTCTACTTTGTCGTATATTTCTCCCCTTGTCGCTAGTAGAATTGGGATAAAACCTGAACCGATAGAACCGTTCGAGGTAGATACACCGCTTGGGGATTCTGTTATAGCAAGGCAGGTATATAGAGATTGTTCAGTAATTATATGTGGCCGTTACACCAAAGCCGATTTGATAGAGCTGGATATGACAGAATGCGATGTTATTATGGGCATGAATTGGTTAGCCTCTTGTTATGCTAATGTTGACTGTCAGAAGAAGGTAGTCCGCTTCCAATTTCTAGGAGAACCAATTATAGAATAGGCAGGAAATACAGCATCGCCGAGGGGTAAGTTTATTTCATACCTCAAGGCCAGGAAGATGATTCCGAAGGGGTATATTTATCATCTGGTTCGCGTGCATGATATTAAAGCGGAATCACCTACTCTTCAGTCAGTTCCAGTAGTTAATGAATTTCCAGACGTATTTCCAGAGGAGCTTCCAGGCCTTCCTCCTGAACGGGAAATAGAGTTTACGATAGATGTGCTACCGGATACCCAGCCTATATCTATTCCTCCTTACAGAATGGCACCTACAGAACTAAAGGAATTGAAGGAGCATGTTATATCCCGTATTTCGTCCATTCGGATATTTAAAAGAAGTCGTGGTAAGTTAAGGGCAAGACTATTTTCCAAAATTATTTTAATGTACAAGTTGTTTATTAGTAAGGAAATATTGAGAAAGGCTAAGGGTAAAAAGGGAAATTCACAAGAAGGTTCATGGTAATATTGTGGAAGACTAGGGGTAAAATGGGAATTTCACAAAAAAAAGAAATAAAAGGGGCCAAGTGGCCGTATAAGGTGGGGTGGGCTTTGGCCCACATGGATGTATTATACATGTATGTATAGATGACTTATTAGTCACAATTATTCATCTTTATCTTAAGAAACTTCAAGAAACTTGGAGAGGAAGGTGGAGGACATGTGCCCACTATTTATTGTAGGGACTATATATATATATATATATATATATATATAGATATATATGAGAGATGGTAAACAAGAGCTATTCATCATTCAATTTAAGAAGTTGGAGAGAAAGAAAAAAAAGAGTAAGAAGAAAGAAGAAGAGGGGAATTCGGCCAAGGATGGCCAAACTTGGGCCATGGAAATTGATCAAGAAAAATTATTTTCTTCTAGTATTCCAACCAGTTTTAAGGCCCTAATTAACATGGAGTGGTTGTTGGAGCAATAAAACCATTCATTCTTGCAAGGCACAAAGTTGAAGAGCTAAGTGGAAAAGGTAAGATTTGATCCTCTTTTATATGTTATGGATGATTTGTATATATTGTAGCATCTAGAAATGGATGAAATGCATGAAAATATGTATGTTGGAGTGATGGCCGAATGAAGGTTATGTTGTATAGATACGATGAATTGATTTTATTTAGTAAATTGATTGTTGTAGTTGTGGATTCCATGATGAAAATGAAGGTTTGATAACTTGAAATGAAGTTGTGATCATTGTGGGATTATTGAAGAAATTAATATGACATTAGCATGGTTTCTTGTGTTGTGAAGATAATGTTGTTAACATGTGGTCGTAGATATAATGCATGAATTTGGAGGTGAGAAATGCGTTGATTTTATTGAATTGGGAGATTGTAAGTTGGTTGTTGTAATTGAATTGAATATAAGAAAAATGTTGTCGAACTATGTAAAAGAAGTTACTAACGTTAGAATGTATTTTGGATTAATTGATGAAGTCGTTAGTGTGTAGATTGTTGGTATAGTTCACGAACTTGGAAGAGAAGAAATGTGTTGTTATTGTTCTTGTTGAATTTGGAAGGTTCCGGGTGAAGTGGTATGTTGGTTGGGTTGCTTGAACATTATGTGAATTGTTTGAAAGTTCTTGAACCATGTTAGAATATATTTTGGATTGATTGTTGAAGTTGGAAATATGATTGTTGGTATTGTTGTGATAATTTGGCCGAGGTGAATTCTCGGATTGTTGTTGATAAATTGGCCGAGTTAGATTCTCGGGGATGGTGTATTTACAGGGGAGATGCTGCCGAAATTTCGGCAGATTATAAATTAATTCATTTGAAGGATTAAGACAAGTATATGATGATGAGCCTAATGATTGTGTCAATCTTCTTGAATGTAGACTAGCGATAGCGAGCTTGGACAATTAAGCGTAGCTAATAGGACGTGGAGCAGGTATGTTAAGGCTCGTCCCTTTCTTTCAAAGGCATGATTCCGATGTTATGACTTCATAATAGTTTTCATATCTTCCTTGTTTTCGAAAGTTAGATGTTTATGATTCCAAGGCATGATTCTCTTCCCGATAACTCGTAAATGTTTTTCCAAAGTGTCTGTATTCTACCAAAACAGAGGTTTATGATTTTGTAAGATCTATGACAATAACGATGGATATGTTTTACAATGACACTGATGATGTCAAGGACGAGAGTATTTCTATGATGACTATGATAAGAATGATTTCATGTTTAAAGGTACTTGGTATGATTATTACTTTGATTTTCCAAAAAAAAAAATAGCTTCTGAAATGTTCATAGAAGGTTCTGTACTTCAAATGCTCATAACTTTCTTATACTAACTCGGATTGACCCGAAACTTTTTTCTGAGCCTTCAGGTGTCGGTAAGTATACCTGTCCATCGAGTCTTCCATAATGTATTCGGAGGTTACCGACCTTACACCACTCCGATAGAGTCATAACATTCCTTGGGCTCTCTTGCATGCTGCTTACATGATATATGTATATGATATATGTATATGGGGTAAGGGAAAAGGTGAGGCGCTATAGACGCATAACCACCTGATCAGTTGGTATAATATGATATCGTCCCGGACGCGGGAGATATGGATAAATGGATCGGGCTGCATGTTCCGCAACAATATAATATATAAATGGATCGGGCTGCACGTTCCGCAGCAATATATATATGTAAATGGATCGGGCTGCACGTTCCGCAACAATATAGTATATATATATTGATCGGGCTGCACGTTCCGCAGCACTAAGCATGCATGGTAACCGCCAAAAGGCACTCATATGTACAGGTTGCTCTTTTATCTCACGATATGCACTATATTTCCTTTATGTCATTATTCATGCTATGTATCCCTCGTATGTTATTATTCATGCCTTACATACTCAGTACATTGCTCGTACTGACGTCCCTTCTTGTGGACGCTGCGTTTCATGCCGCGCAGGTACACCCAGATGAGTGGAAGCCACTATAGAGGATATTCCAGCGAAGTTGGCAAGCTCCATTTGGCCCTGGAGTGTTGTCGGGTCAGAGTATTATGCTATGATGTCTTGGTTGAAGTTAGAGACTTTGCAGACAGAGTCGTGGGCATAGAATGTCTGTTTGTAAGCGGCTCCATCAGCCGATGTGTCTTATAGTATTATGTCACAGATCCGTTATGATTATAGATTATACTTGATTTGAGTACGATGGAAAGAAAGTATCTGAAAGTCTTACTATCTATTTCATGTATTTGATATAAAAGTCCAAAGAGATTATGTATGTAATAAGACTCAGCGGGTTCGCTCGGCTCCGAATATGGGGTCGGGTGCCCATCACACCCTAGGGAGATTAGGGTGTGACAGAGCAGCTGAAGGATTTATTAGAGAAAGGCTTCATCAGACCCAGTACATCACCTTGGGGAGCACCGGTACTGTTCGTGAGGAAGAAAGATGGGTCGCTACGGATGTGCATTGATTATAGGCAGCTGAACAAAACAAATATCCCCTCCCCCGGATTGATGATTTATTTGACCAGTTGCAGGGTGCTAAGTATTTCTCGAAGATAGATTTGCGCTCGGGCTATCACCAGGTGCGGGTAAGAGAGACAGATATTCCGAAGACTGTGTTCAGGACCCGATATGGGCACTATGAGTTTAGAGTGATGTCTTTTGGGCTGACCAACGCCCCATCAGTGTTCATGGATCTGATGAATCGAGTATTCAGGTCGTTCCTAGACATGTTCGTGATTGTATTTATTGATGATATTTTAGTTTATTCACGATCAGAAGAGGAGCATTCAGATCATCTGAGGACAGTACTCGGAACACTCCGACAACAGAAATTATATGCTAAGTTCTCCAAATGTGAATTTTGGTTGACTTCAGTGGCATTTTTGGGGCACATCGTCGGAGCAGATGGTATTCAGGTCAATACACAGAAGATCGAGGCCGTAAAGAATTGGCCTAGGCCTACGACACCTACTGAGGTACGTAGTTTTCTGGGATTAGCAGGGTATTACAGGAGATTTGTGGAGAATTTTTCTTCGATTGCAGCACCGTTAACGAAGCTAACTCAGAAGGCAGCAAAATTCCACTGGACCGATGCTTGTGAATGAAGCTTCCAGTTGCTGAAGGAAAAGTTGATTACAGCTCCAGTTCTGACTCTTCCCGAGGGGCCAGACGGGTATGTCATTTAT
The DNA here is from genome assembly GCF_019175385.1 of Lycium barbarum. NCBI lineage: Eukaryota > Viridiplantae > Streptophyta > Magnoliopsida > Solanales > Solanaceae > Lycium > Lycium barbarum. The sequence continues at coordinate 56,000,493 of NC_083342.1, read as the reverse complement.
TGTGACGCTTCCGGTGTTGGGATAGGTTGTGTATTAATGCAGCATGGCAGTGTTATAGCCTATGCCTCCCGGCAACTCAGACCGCACGAGAGGAATTATCCTACTCATGACCTGGAATTAGCAGCGGTAATTCATGCTTTGAAGATATGGCGGCACTACTTATATGGCGTTCATGTTGATATTTATACATACCACAAAAGCCTTCAGTACATCTTTAAGCAAAAGGAGCTGAATTTGCGGCAAAGGAGATGGCTCGAGTTGTTGAAAGATTATGATGTTGACATTTTGTATCATCCTGGGAAAGCCAATGTTGTATTAGATGCACTTAGCCTCAAGTCTATGGGCAGCTTGACCGACGTGCAGCCAGAAAGGAAAGAAATAGTTCGTGAAATTCATCAGCTAGCCAGTCTTGGAGTCCGTTTGGCCGATTCTGGAAATACTGGGGTTTCTGTTCGAGAAGTTGCTGAATCCTCTATTATGGAAGAAGTAAAGCGAAACCAATACGAGGATCCTGTTCTGGCACAGTACAGAGATGCAACCCTTGATAAGGAGAAGACCCCGTTCGAGATTACACCTGACGGAGTATTATTATATAGAGGCAGGTTATGTGTACCTGACGTTGCAGGGCTGCGGCGGCAAATTATGGGAGAGGCACATTATGTTCGGTATTCTGTTCATCCGAGATTAACAAAGATGTACCATGACCTTAGGTGCTTATATTGGTGGGATGGTATGAAAAGGGACGTCGCAGAGTTCATTGCTCAGTGCCCAAATTGCCAACAGGTTAAGATCGAGCATCAGAAACTTGGTGGGTTGTTACAGGAAATGGGGATTCTGTCTTGGAAGTGGGAAGCAATTAATATGGATTTCATTACAGGTTTACCACGCACACCACGGAGGTATGATTCCATATGGGTTATTGTTGATAGGCTGACAAAATCAGCCCATTTCCTCCCAGTCAGGACCACCTATTCGGCTGAGGATTATGCCCGGTTGTATATTAAGGAGATAGTAAGACTTCACGGAGTTCCCACATCTATTATATCCGACAGAGGTGCTCAGTTTACAGCTAACTTTTGGAGATCATTTCAAGAAGGATTGGGGACCCAGGTAAGTCTTAGTACCGCATTTCACCCGCAGTCTGACGGACAGGCCGAGCGTACTATTCAGACATTGGAAGATATGCTACGGGCCTGTGTTATTGACTTCAAGGGTAGCTGGGACGACCATTTGCCGCTTATTGAGTTCGCTTCTAATAATAGCTACCATTCCAGTATCCAGATGGCACCGTATGAAGCCCTATATGGCAGGAAGTGCAGATCACCGATCAGTTGGTTCGATGTGGGTGAAACAAAGTTAATTGGTCCAGACATGGTTCAACAAGCAGTGGATAAAGTAAAGCTCATTCGGGAACGGTTATTAGCAGCTCAGAGTCGACCGAAATCATATGCGGATAATCGACGTCGACATTTAGAATTCCAAATTGGCGATTGGGTATTTCTTAAAGTGTCACCCATGAAAGGTGTAATGAGATTCGGCAAGAAAGGTAAGCTCAGTCCAAGGTATATTGGACCTTATCAGATCGTCCGCAAGGTAGGAAAGGTCGCTTATGAATTAGACTTACCATCTGATTTAGAAGCAGTGCATCCGGTCTTCCATGTGTCGATGCTTCGCAAATGTATTGGTGACCCTTCCAGAATATTTCCCATAGATGATGTCCAGGTGACAGAGGAGCTATCCTACGAGGAACAGCCGATAGCCGTACTAGATCGTCAGGTGAGAAGACTGCGTACTAAAGATGTGGCTTCTGTTAAGGTATTGTGGCAGAATAATAACAGGGAGGAGATGACCTGGGAAGCTGAAGAAGAGATGAAGAAGAAGTATCCTCAATTGTTTCCTACCACTACAGGTAATCTAAATTCCTTAATTGGTTATGTTTATTGATGAATGAATTATATGTGTTAACCGTAAAAAGAAACTTCCCCGAAGTGCCTGCAAGACCCTATGAGATCAGTTTAACATTTGAGGACGAATGTTCAAAAGGGGGGGAGGATGTTATATCCCGTATTTTGTACATTCGGAAATTTTAAGATAATTGCGATAAGTTAAGGGCAAGGCTATATTTTTGATCTTGTTTAACACACAAGCTGTTTATGAAAATTATTGATGTGGAAATATTAAGAAAGGCTAGGGGTAAAAAGGGAAATTCATAAGGTGGCTCATGGAAATATTAAGAAACATTTGGGGTTAAAAGTGAATTATGGAAAACTGTCAATTCTTGAATAAATGGGCCAAGTGGCCGTGTAATGGTGTGGGCCTTGGCCCACATGGATGCTTATAATAAATAGATAAAAGATGACTAATTAGATCATATTCATCATCTTCACCTTTAGAAAGTTGAAGAAACTTGGAGAAGAAAAAAAAAAGATAGCCTATTCGGCCAAGGTGACCAAAAATTTAGGTCCAAAAATCTTGATCAAAAAAAATATTTTCTTCTAGCAATTCAACCAATTGGAAGGTCCTCTTTAACGTGAGATAGTTGTTGGAGCAATTAAACCACTTCTTGTTGCAAATTCATAACCCTAGCCAAGTGAGAAGTATGGTGAAAAGGTAAGGTTTAATCTCCTTTTCTATGTGTTAGAAATGATTTGTGCATGTTGTAGTATGTAGAAATGGATGAAATTCATGAATATATGGATGTTATGTTGTAGCCGTGTAGGTGTAGGTGTTGTGTAGAAAGGATGAATAATTTTACTTAGTATTTTGGTTGTGGTTGTAATGGGTTCTATGATGGAAATGAAAGTTTAATAATTCTAGTTGAAGTTGTAATTGTTGGAGAGTTGTTTAGAAGCTAATGTGACTTTAATACCACTTCTTTTATTTATGGAAAATAATGTTGCTAGCATGTGAATTGTAGGTGAAGTTCATGAATTTGAAAGAAGGAAATGTATTGTTATTGCTATTGTTGTATTTTGGAGGTTTCGGGTGAAGTGGCATATTGGTTAGATTATTTTTTAATATTGTGCGGATTGTTTGAAGTTTTCTTGTGTTTTGTTTGAATGGTTTCGGATTAGTATTTGAATGTGCGAGCATTGGTGTTGGCTTGATTGTATGTAGTTGAAGGGAATGTAAATGGAATGCCGTCGAACTATGTAAAAGGGAGTTGCTAATGTTAGAATGTGTTTTAGATTAATTGTTGATGTTGTTAATATGGTTGTTGGTATTGTTGTTGATGATTTGGCCGAGTTGAATTCTCGGGGTTGTTGAATTTACAGGGGAAATGCTGCCGAAATTTCTGTAAACAAGTACTAGCTTAGGATTGAATTGCTAAGCACTTGTAGCTAACGTTTGGTATTTAATGACGTTATTGTAGATCTTGGGGAGCCCGAGACTTGAGTTGGGATTAGCTTAGGAAGCGAGCAAGGTATGTAAAGCTTACCCTTTCTTTCTTTTGGCATGTCCTAGTTGCAAGTATGCTATGAATAGAGCCTCGGGGTAACTCCATTCATAAGATCCGAGCATGTCGACGATTTTTATTCACTTCTTGGTGTTAGTATTCCTAATATAGTCGAACTATGGTCTTTGTGGCTTTTGTATGATTGGATAATAAATATATGTAAAGGATTTTTATTCCTAACAGCTTTATGTCGAAAAATGTCCGTAACTTTCATAGACGAGCTCGGATCGCTCCGATACGTTCCTAGAGGATCCTAAAGCGAATAATGTCCATAGATTTCTTATACTAACTCCGATTGACTCGAAACGTGTTTATGATCTTCAAGCGTCGACTAGTGTATGTATCTATCGAGTCTTAAAAATTGATTTATGTGCATATAGTTTCTCACTACTCTGCTCGTGCATACTGTTATTATATCTTTCGCCGAGTCCCGGGCCAGTTCTGTCATCGTGCACTCTATGTTATATTCGGCAGTATGATGTGTTACGGTTCCCCGAGTCCCTCGCTAGGGGGCCGGGTACCGCCTATATATGGCGTTATGATGTGTTATGGCGTATGATGTGCTATGATGTTATGATGTGTTTCGGGGTTGTACGGAGATATGAAATCTTCTGGAGTATGATGTGTTGTGGCGCCAGCGTCGGAGTGGCGACCACGTTCCTGAGCCCTATGCATGATTTTTATATGCATTATTTGTGTTTCAAAAACAAGCTTTTGGTATACTGATCTCTGTACTCGTTTTCCATACTTCTTATTTCAGTTATGATCTTAATTATTGTATTTCATGCTTTATATACTCAGTACATATTTCGTACTGACCCCCTTTCTTCGGGGGCTGCGTTTCATGCCCGCAGGTACAGACGCTCATTGTGGTAATCCGCCAGCCTAGGATACCCATTCTGCTACTTGGAGTGCTCCCTTGATCCGGAGCCCATACTTTTGGTACAAATCTTTCTGTTGTACATATTTATGTGTATATGACTAGTTAGGGGTACGGCGGGGCCCTGTCCCGTCATATGCTTTTGTTGTTATTATTAGAGGCCTGTAGACATGTATGTGGGTCATGGGTCGTTATTGTTCAGTTATGTCTGTGTGATTTGCGTCTTAAGCAGATCCATTTGCTGTGACAGCCTTAACGGCCTGTATGTATGTATATGTTTTTGGGCGATGTGTTTTACGACAGCCTTGCCGGCTTCTGTGTGATACATTTGTTATATGTGACCGCTTAAGACGACATTTGACCTTCGTATCTGTATAAGTAAGTGTACACTGAATATGGATAAGCCATTGGTATGCCGATTTTGGTAAATGAGTGTGTACGGGTGTCCAGCTCAGGCACTAGTCACGGCCTACGGGGATTGGGTCGTGACAGTGGGCCAATAAAAACCAGATTGCAACACTTTTGCGGCAGTATGATCTCCACTGTGATGTCCCCCATATGGGGAGGAATGATAACTCTCCAACACTTGACGCACCTCTATTTGTGGAATGCATCTTCTTACCAATTGATCAGGGCCTTGCTTGAACAAATACGGCTCATCCCATATGTAGAACCGCGAATCATGATAGAGCTTCCTTCTCCGCTGGGTATTAGTTTCAGGTGGGTAGATTCCACTCACTATCAAGTTCACAATATCTGTATACCATGGTACTTCTGCCGCAGGAATAGAAAAAAGTTGCTCATCGGGAAAAGCTTCTCGAATTTGACCGTCTTCTGCCACATGATCATGATTCTCTAGTCTCGATAAATGGTCAGCCACTTGATTCTCTGTCCCCTTACGGTCTTTGATTTCCACATCAAACTCCTGCAATAGGAGAATCCATCGAATAAGCCTGGGTTTCGCATCTTTCTTACTAAATAGGTATCGGAGTGCAGCACGATCCGTGTACACTATAACATGAGTTCCCACAAGATAAGACCGAAATTTATCAAACGCATACACCACAGCTAGCAATTCTTTTTCCGTAACTGTATAATTTATCTGAGCAGCATCCAATGTCTTGTTGGCGTAATAGATAGAGTGGAATATCTTGTTCTTCCTCTGGCCCAAAATAGCTCCTACAGCAGTATCGCTAGCATCACACATTAATTCAAATGGCAATTTCCAGTCAGGAGAAATCATTATTGGTGCAGTCACCACCTCTGCTTTAACTCTTCAAAAGCCTGCACGCGTGCATCACTGAATAAAAACTTAACTTCCTTCGCAAGCAACTTGCACATAGGGCTCGATATTTTTGAGAAGTCCTTAATGAGCCGTCTGTAAAATCCCGCACGACCGAGAAAACTGTGCACCCCCTTAACAGAAACTGGGGGTGGTAGTTTCTCAATAACATCCACTTTAGCACGATCAACCTCCAAGCCCTTTTATGACACCTTATGTCCGAGAACAATACTCTCTCGAACCATTAAGTGGCACTTCTCCCAGTTCAGCACCAAGTTGGTTTCTTCACATCTTGCCAGCACACGATCTAGATTCCGCAAACATGTTGTGAATGAATTCCCAAAAATAGAGAAGTCATCCATGAACACTTCTACAAAATCCTCCACCATCTCAGAGAATATAGCCATCATACACCGTTGAAATGTTACTGGTGCATTATAGAGTCCAAACGGCATTCGCTTGAAAGCATATGTACCATAGGGATAAATAAACGTCGTCTTCTCCTAATCTTCTGGTGCAATTGCTATTTGGTTGTAGCCATAGTATCCGTCAAGGAAGCAATAATACTCCTGGACTGCTAATCTGTCAAGCATCTGATCGATAAATGGAATAGGTTAGTGATCCTTTCTTGTAGCTTCATTCAGTTTCCTGTAATCTATGCAAATCCTCCACCCTGTTACAGTTCTAGTCGGGATGAGCTCGTTCTTGTCATTCTCTATCACTATCATCCCACCTTTTTTGGGACACACTGTACGGGGCTCACCCACTTGCAGTCAGAAATGGGATAGATGATGCCTGAATTTAACCATTTGATCACCTCTTTCTTAACTACTTCCTTCATCGGTGGATTCAAACATCTCTAGTGTTGTATACTCAGCTTGTAATCTTTCTCCATAAATATCTTATGCATGCAGAATGCTGGACTGATTCCCTGAATACCTAAGATCTGCCAACCCAGCGCTTTGTTTCTATTCTTCAGAACCTCCACAGAAATCATTACTTCTTCATCAGTGAGTTATGCTGTCAATATAACTGTTAGAGTTTCACCCTCGCCCAAAAATGCATATTTGAGATGCATGGGTAAAGGCTTCAACTCTAATTTTGGGGGCTCCTCTATTGATAACTTAGGCGGTGGCCTAATTTTTCTGTCGAGGGGCTTGAAATCCCCCTCTCGAATGTAAATGCCTGCTAGGTCAAGAATCTGCATCATCTCAAAAGCTTCTATATCTCCAAAAATATCTTCACTTACTAGCACTCTCTCCAACGGGTCATGAGAAGTGATGAGAGGTCTCCTAGTGTTGTCATTCATCACAGTGAGCAGAAAGCTCCTCATAGATTTCGGGCAACTTGAGGGCTTTGTACACATTAAATACTTCAACTTTATCGTGTACCCTCATAGTTAGCTGCCTTGCTGCTACATCGATCAATGCTCTTCCTGTGGCAAAAAATGGACGCCCCAAAATAAATGGGACTTCCGGATCTAGCTCGAAATCCAAGATGACAAAATCTGCCGAAAATATAAGAGACCCAACTTGTACAAGTACATCTTTAATAATACCCTCGGGCCTGGCTAAAGATCTATCTGCCAGCTGCAGAACAATAGTAGTAGGCCTCGGGTTTCCCAACCCTAGTTTTCTGAACATAGAAGACGGCATCAAATTGATACTAGCCCTTAGATCACATAGTGCATGCGCAATGACTTGCTTTCTAATCGTGATTTCGATAGTGAAACTGCCTGGATCCTTCAACTTTGTAGGCAATTTGTTTTGAATACGGGAAGTGCACTCCTCAGTAAGTGCAACTGTAGCATACTCTGTGAAACGACTCTTGTTTGCCACGATGTCCTTGATGTACTTGGCATATTTCTGGATCCCTTGCAGCATGTCAACTAAATGAACATTCACATGTACCTGCTTCAGTAAATCAAAAAAGTTTTTGTATGTGGCCTCTTCCTTTTGTTTTTCCAACCTCTGAGGGAACGGAGGTAGTGGTTTGGCAACCACTGGTTGTGGCTGCTTTACCATCGATGTCTTCGCCACTCTCTTTATCTCAATAACCTCGTCTTCAGTAGCTGCTTCTACCAGAATCACTTTCTTCGGCACCAATTCCTCCAGTTGCCGCCCGTTTCTGAGAGACAATGTTGTACATGGTTTCGGATTTGGATTAGTGTCACTAGGAAGTCCCCCTGGTGGTCTAATGTTCTGAGCACCAGCTATCTGACCCATTTGTCTCTCTAAGTTTTGCACCGCCAAGTCACGGTTCTGGTTATCCACTATCAACTTTTGCTGGTCTACCATCATCTTTTGCATATCACCCATCATCTATTTCATCATCTCTTCCATGCTATTTGCGGGAGCTTGCGTAACAGGTGCTAGAGGCTGAGGTACTTGTGGTGGCTGATAATTCTGTTTCTGATTACCCTGGTTACCTCCGCAACCAAAGTTTGGATGATTTATTCAGTTGGAGTTGTACGTATTACCATACTGGTTATTACTACCTTGCCCTCTTCCTGCATTACCCACAAAATATATGGATGCTGGATTCGCGGGACACATATCACTCGTGTGACCTTCTACGCAGACTTCACAAAAAATGTTGGCTTGTTGTACTGCTTGCACCTATGGTTGATCTTGCGTCGCAGTTAACTTTTTAATTTCAGTGCGCATGGCCTCAATTTGTGCCGATAGTGCCGTAAAATTATCCACTTCAAAAATACCAGGTGCCTTCTTAGCTGAAATGCTGGTTGTGTCATCTTGCCAGTCTGGAGTGCTCTGAGTAAACCTGTTCAATAATGTGAATAATTCTTCATAGCTCAGATCAAGGGCCTGCCCTCCTACAGCAGTGTCAAGTGATGACTTATGTTAGGCATCCAGACTCTCAATAACTGTATGTGCCAGAACTTCATTTTTCTGATGGTGGTGAGGACAATCTCTGTGGAGACCCTTAAACCTCTCCTATGCTTGATAAAAAATTTCTCCATTTTTCTGCCTGAATGACATGATCTCCCTTTGGAGGCGAGCTGTATTTGCTGCTGGAAAGAACCTTGTCAAGAATTTCGTCACCAAGTCATCCCGCGTAGTGATAGAATTGGCAGGCTCTGCTAATAACCAGTTACTTGCATTCCCCAATAGAGAGAAGGGGAACAGTGTCAGCCGCATATATTCTTTTGTGACCCTTACAGTAGCAAAGGTATTGACAATCTGCAAAAAAAGTATGGATGTGACGCTGAGGGTCCTCGTGTGACATTCCCATGAATTGCCCACTAGAGTGAAGTAGTTGAATCATAGGATGCTTCAGCTCAAAGTGCCCTTCGATGGTGGGCTTGACAATGCTTGAAGTGACATCCGCCACACGAGGCACTACAACCTCTCTCACTTTCGCTAGTGGATTATTTGCCATGACCACGGGTAATTCAACTAGAGCCTGTGGATTCTGCAATAAGTTCAAATCTCTCCTGCGTCGGTTGAAAGTACGTTCAGGTTTAGGATCGAATTCTTCAAGATTGTTTTGACTCGCAGTCCTTCGCATTCGATTAGAGTGCCTGCAATCAAATAGCAGCTAAGATCAAGATGTTAATACTTGGATAACTAAAGTAGAAATAGTTTATGCTGGTAAAACAGTTGATTTCTAAGTCCCCGGCAATGGCGCCAAAAACTTGTTGGCTCCCAACACACACGCAAGTATACGTGGTCGCCAAGTAATATAGTGACTTTTGAAGTCGGTTATCATATCCACAGAGACTTATGATCAACGATTCTACGAAAATATACTATCGCCTACTAATTATGAAAGTAAATAAAAGGATGTTTGTTTAGGTTACTAAATATAGCAAAAAGGAAATAAACACTACTTATGTGAACAAGTTGTAACAACCGTGGTTATAGATTGAGTTTATCATAGAGAGAAGACATTCTAGGGTTACGGTACTATCGTATTCATGTTACGCATGCGCTATCGTTGACTCTTATTCTTTATCGAGTTACTGATTGACAGGGTTAATTTTATGACTACGAATCTCTCGAGTTTTCTAGTCACCTATTCGTATTACTTTCACGCCTATAACTCTATGGTCATGAACATTCATACAAATGCATTCATAAATCCTGTATATCAACCAAGTAGGGCGAACTAGGTATATCTCTATCCTAGACGCGAATCTGCTCTCCGATGCCCAGGGTTAGGATCCTACTCTGCTCAATATTCGTTCTAACTTAGTATTACTCACTCGAGTTCAATCTAAGAATCAAATATTTATCCTACTGGTCGCGAAGCAGTAAAATAGTCATGCACAAGATTAAGCAAATGACTCATATGATACATAGGATAAATGTCAACTCAAGTTCATACGACAACAATCATACTTTGGTCATAACCCCAGAACAAAAGAGCTTAGCTACTCATAGTCGGATTAAAGCAATTGAATTTCATGTTCGAATGAAGAAAAGATGAATTTAAGAAAATAAAAATCCAAACCCTACGATGATAAGTCTTACTCCTTTCTCTCTGCGAAATAATACGTGATACCCTAAAAAAAAAAGGACCACGGGTGCTATTTATAGTGTTGAGAAATAACCCTACAAAGCCCACCAAAAACGGGTCTAACAATTTACATGAGTGCCTTTTCTGCGAGGGTGTCAGGGCCTCGCTTTGAACCACGCTTGGCGAGGTCCCTCTCTCGTTTTACACTTCAAAAAATTCTGGACTCTTGCATTTTTGAAGCCCCATCTCGCTGAGCGAGGTCCAAAACTTGCTCATGCCTCGCCTTGAGCCACGCTCGGTGAGGTCACTCTTCAATTTCACAGTTGCAAAAATTTATCCACTTCTGCACTTTTGGACACCACCCTAGTTGAGTGAGGCTTAAAACTCGACTTTGCCTTGCCTTGAGCCACGCTCGGCAAGGTCACATGTCAACTTTGCACTTAGCCAATTTCTTCCATCTTTGGCAAATTCCATGTTTCTCCTCGCTGAGCAAGGTCTAGGGCGCGCCAGTTGCTCGCTTTTGCCTGAGCTCGGTGAGACGTCTCTTCATTTTGACACTTAGACGGGTTTTGCGTGCAATTTCCATTTTCGTTCGAATCACAGCGTATTTTCTCCAAAATTTCCTGATTGCATCAAACACATACGTATTAGCTCGTAATGCAAGAATAATGATTACTTAGGTGTATTTAGCTCAATTCGTCCTCTAAACAAGGTAGAATATGGGTAATATATGGCGGATAAGCATATAAATACGCCTAACATCAGAAGCCTCGTTCTTCGGGAGGTATTAGAGGCTCCTTTTCTGGAGGTCGTGATCACCATAGAAAAGGCCATAATTCTCAGTTGAGTTGGTGGTCCTTAGGCTTGTAGAGGTGGACATAGTCCGGGGCAGAACTCTCAGTATTCGTATTCTCAGCCAGGTGATCGTGGTGGTTATTCCGACTCTTCTCCTCAGCTAGCAGCCCATGGTGGATGTTTTGAGTTTAGTTAGGTTGGGCACTATGCCAGAGATTTCCCCAGAGCTCGACAGGGTGGTTCACACCCTAGTTCTTAGGTTTCTACTCCGAGGCCAGCCAGCCGGTCAACCATGGAGAGGTGGTTCACATAGTGGTAGAGGGAGTTCTCATTCTGGTGAGGGTGGCACCTAGACCTTCCGTGGAGTTGGTCATGGGGGTTTACAGTCGGGTGGTGGTGCAGCCTAGTGTTATGCATTCCCGGGTAGACTAGAGGCAGAGGCCTCAGATGTTATGATTACAAGTATTATTTTCGCTTGTCACCGGTCAGCTATTGCCTTATTTGATCTGGGTTGTACTTATTCATATGTGTCTAATTATTTTCCATCGGGTCTAGATATGATGTGTGAGTGTCTTTGTTTATGTTTCTACTTCGATGGGAGAGTTCATAGTGGTGGATCGAGTGTACCGATCTTGTGTAGTCACTATGATGGGTTATGAGTCTTGGGTTGATTTGATGATTCTAGATATGGCGGACTTTGATGTTATTTTGGGCATGAGTTGGTTATCCCCATACCATGCGATCTTGGATTGTCATGCCAAGACGATTACTTTAGCCATTCCTGGGATTCCTAGGTTAGAGTGGAAGGGTACGGTTAGTCCCTCGCCTAAATAGTTAGTATCATGCCTTAAGGTGCGTCGGATGGTTGAGAAAGGGTGTCTATCTTATCTTGATTATATTCGTGATACCAGTGCCAAGACTTCTCCACTTAAGTCAGTAGAGATTATGAGAGAGTTTCCTGAGGTGTTCCCTACTGATCTTCCTGGTATTTCTCTGGACTGGGACATTGATTCCATATTGATGTTGAGCTGGGCACCAGGCCTATTTCTATCCCTCCTTATCGGATGGCTCCTGCAAATTTGAAGGAATTAAAAGAACAGTTGCAAGATTTGTTGAGCAATGTGTTTATTCGTCCTAGTGTGTCTCCGTGGGGTGCACCGATATTGTTTGTGAAGAAGAAGGACAGATCCATGAGGATGTGCATTGATTATAGGCAATTGAATAAGGTCACCACCAAGAACAAGTATCCCATTCCCAGGATTGATGACCTATTTGACCAGCTTCATGAAGCGTTTGTCTTTTCCAAGATTGATTTGAGATCCGGATATCATCAACTTAAGATCCGAATAAAGCATATTCCCAAGACAGTGTTTCGTACCCGTTATGGTCATTATGAGTTTTGGTTATGTCCTTTGGATTAACTAATGCCCCTACATCATTTATGGAGTTGATGAATGATGTCTTTCGACCATATTTGGATCTAATCTAGGAGTAGAGAGGAGCACGAGAAGCATTTGAGGATTTTTCTTGAGACTTTCAAGGAGAAGAGGCTTTATGCTAAGTTCTCCAAGTGTAATTTCTGGCTTAGTTCTGTGGAATTTTTGGGGCACATGGTGTCCAAGGATGGTATCATGGTTGACCCACAGAAGATTGAGGTTGTTCGTGATTGGGGCAGGCATACGACAGTTTCAGAGGTTCGGAGCTTTATTGGTTTGGCTTGTTACTATCGATGATTCGTTGAAAGATTTTCTACTATAGCATCTCCCCTTACCAGATTGACCCAAAAGGTTGTTCCTTTTCAGTGGTCAGATGCGTGTGATGCGAGCTTCCAAAAGCTCAAGGTTTTGTTGACTTTGGCTCCTATTTTGACTCTTCCTGTGAAGGGAGAGGGTTTTACCGTGTATTGTGATGCATCGAGGTTGGGTCTTGGTTGTGTTCTTATGCAGAAAGGGAAGGTCATAGCCTTTGCTTCCAGGCAATTGAAGGTGCACAAGAAGAACTATCCCATTCATGACATGGAGTTAGCGGCGGTGGTGTTTGCTTTGAAGATTTGAAGATACTATCTCTATGGTGTGCATTCTGAGGTTTTCATGGATCATAAGAGTCTTCAGCATATATTCAACCAAAAGGATATGAACATGAGGCAGCGAAGATGGTTAGAGTTACTCAAGGATTATGATATGTCTATCCTTTATCATCCGGGCAAGGCCAATGTGGTCGCGGATGCCTTGAGTCAGAAATCAGTGAGTAGGGTAGTCTTGCTTGTCTCCAGATTGGGGAGCGACCTTTGGCTAGGGAGATTTAGAGTTTTGCAAATTCCTTGGTTAGGCTTGATATTTTTGAACCTGGAAGGGTTCTTGTTTGTATGGAGGCGTGTTCTTCTTTATTGGAGCATATTAGAGCTCAGCAGTTTGATGATCCAAAGTTGTACAAAATTCATGATAAAGTGTTGAAAGGAAAGTCTTGTGAGGCAAGGCTTGATGAAGAAAGGATTTTGAGGATCAAATGATGAGTGTGTGTACCTCGGATTGGACATTTGACTACTTTGATTATGGAGAAGGTTCACAGCTCGAGGTATTCTATTCACCCTAGTGCTATGAAAATGTACCAAAATCTAAAGCAACATTATTGGTAGTGTAGCATGAAGAGGGATATTGTGAAGTTTGTGTCTCGGTGTTTGAATTGTCAACAAGTGAAGTATGAGCACCAAAATCCAGGTGATATTTCTCAGAGGATGCCCATTCTTGAGTGGAAATAGGAAAGGATTGCCATAGACTTTGTAGTAGGGTAGCCACGAACTTTGGGTAAGTTTGATTCCATTTGAGTGATTGTGGATCGTTTGACTAAGTCAGCTCATCTCATTCCTGTTCAGACGAATTATACTTCTGAGAAGCTGGCGATTTACATTCGTGAGATTCTTCATTTGCATGGAGTGCCCGTTTCCATTATTCCTGATAGAGGGACTCAGATCCCTTCTTACTTCTACAAGTATTTGAAAAAGGAGTTGGGTACTCGGGTTGAATTGAGGTCAGTCGGAGCGTACTATCCAGGTTTCGGAGGATATGTTAAGAGCATGTGTAATGGATTTTGGTGGTCATATAGACTAATTCCTGCCATTAGCCGAGTTCAATTACAATAACAGTTATCATGCTTGTTATATCCCGTATTTTGCGTATTCGGATACTCCAAGATAATTGCGGGAAGTTAAGGGCAAGGCTATATTTTTACCTTGTTTAGCACACAAGCTGTTCATGAAAGTTTTGATGTGGAAATATTAAGAAATACTAGGGGTAAAAAGGGAGATTCGCAAGATGGCTTGTAGAAAATACGGAGGAAGGTTAAGGGAAAATTTAGAAATTGGAGAAATAATTTTTCATGAATTCCAAAACAAACAAAAAAGTGGGCTTAAGTAAATGGGCCAAAGTGGCCGGCCATGTTGGAGTGGGCTTAGGCCCACATGGAAGCTTAATAAATAAGTCAAAAGATGACCTATGGATCACATTTTATCATCTTTATCCTTAAGAAATTTCAAGAAACTTGGAGAGGAAAACAAGAAGGCCATATTCGGCCAAGCTATGCAAAAATTGACCCCTTGAAAATCTTGACCAAAAATTATTTTCTCCGAGCATTTCTACTAATTGGAAGGTCCTCTTTAACGTGGAGTACATGTTGGGGCAAGTAAATAATTCATTCTTGTAAGAAGCAACCTTAGCCAAGTTGAGAAGTGAAGTGAAGAAAGGTAAGGTTTAATCCTCTTTTTCATATGTCATGAATGTTTTGTGTATGTTGTAGTATGTAGAAGTGAATGAAAATCATGAAATATGGATGTTATGTTGGTGGCCGAATAAGAGGTGGTGTAGTGTAGATGTGATAAATTGATTTTATTTAGTATTTTGGTTGTTGTTGTTGTGGATTCTATGTTGATAATGAAAGTTTGATGATTCTAGTTGAAGTTGTAAGTGTTGGAAAGTTGTTTAAAAGCTAATGTGATGTCAAAAACCATTTCTTGTATATATGGAAAAATAATGTTGTTAGTATGTGAATTATTGGTATAGTTTATGGATTTGAAAGAAGGAAATGTGTTGTTATCGTTCTTGTTGAATTTGGAAGGTTTCGGGTGAAGTGGTATGTCGGTTGAATTGTTTGAAGTGTTCTTGAATCATGTTAGAACGATTTTGGATTTATACTTGAATGTGAAATCATTGATGTTAGCTTGACTATGTGTGGTTGAATTGAAAATAAAAGGAATGTCGTCGAATTGTGTAGAAAGGATTGCTAGTGTTAGAATGCACTTGAATTAATTGTTGAAGTTGGAGATATGGTTGTTGGTATTGTTGTTGTTAATTTGGCCGAGTTGAATTCTCGGATTGTTGTTGATAAATTGGCCGAGTTAGATTCTCGGGGATGGTGTATTTACAGGGGAAATGCTGCCGAAATTTCGGCAGATTATAAATGAATCTATTTGAAAGACTAAGACAAGCGTGTGATGATGTGTTTAATGATTGTGTAATCTTCTTGAATGTAGACTAGCGATAGCGAGCTTGGACAAATAAGCGTAGCTAATATGACGTGGAACAGACATGTAAAGTTTACCTTTTCTTTCTTTTGGCATGTCCTAGAGCTAAGTAAGCTATGATACTTATCTTGGGGTAACTCTATTCTTGATTCCGAGCTTGTTAATGATTCTTATTCACTTCTTGATGTGCGTATACTTAGTATAGCCGAGCTTATGGTATGATTGAATAACAAGAAAAGCCTAAAGAGTTCTGTAAGTAGTAATGTCCTTAACTTTCGTAGACGGTCTCGGATTGCCTGAAAATGGCCGTAGAGGTTTCTATAATGAATAACGTTCATAACCTTCATGTGCTAATTCGGATTGTTTGGGAAATGCTCGCAGAGGTTTCTATAATGAATAATGTTCATAAATCTCATAAGTGAACTCGGATTGTTTTAGAAACGTTCATGGGGGGTTTATAATAAATGGTGTCCATAACGATATTTGAAAGCTGCTTGGTATGATTGTTGCTTTAATTTTCCAAAAATATCTTCTGAAACGTTTGTAGAAGGTTCTGTACTTCAAACGCTCATAACTTTTTTCATACTAAGTCAGATTGACCCGAAACTTGTTTCTGAGTCTTCAGGTGTCGGTAAGTATACTTATACATCGAGTCTGAAAAGTTGATTTATGCGCATTTAGTTTCCCACTACTCTGCTCGTGCATAGGGTTGCTAACTTTCTCATACTAACTCGGATTTGCTTGAAACGTGTTTGTGGTTTACTAATGATTTCAAGAAAATTAGTTTTGTACTAAAAGAAACATAAAGTTGATTTTCAAAACCACTCCGAAGGGGGTGCGAGATTTTATTATTTAGATTTTCAAAACCACTCCGAAGGGGGTGCAAGATTTTACTATTTATTTCATTTATGATTTTATGTTTACACTCCATAGCGGTATCTCTTTGTATTGATATTTGTGGATTGAGTAGTGTAGACACCATCATTAGTATTATGTCGCAAGTGGCATGCCCGAAGGGGCCAGGACTAGTATTATTATGTTGCAAGCGGCATGCCCGAAGGGCCCATCATTATCATAATGTCGGACGCGGCATGCCCGAAGGGGCCATCATCATTATTATTATGTCAGAACCGGCATGCCCGAAGGGGCCAGGACTAGCATTATTATGCCGGCGACATGCCCGAAGGGGCCATCATTGCTACTATGCCGGAAGCGGCCGTCCGAAGGGACTATTATGATACTATATCCACACTGTGTATTCTAAAATTTGGGCATGATGTACTTATATTGTGTATGCTGGAAATTGTGTAAGGCACTACGTGACACGGTTCAAAATGTTGATCCAGGTAGCTCCCGGGTTGTCTCTAAACTGGTTACTGTTCCGCTTTTCCTTGTTTATGATTCAGTGATACTCTACATATTCCGTACTGACCCCCTTTCTTCGGGGGCTGCGTTTCATGCCACGCAGGTACACCCAGATGAGTAGAAGACTTTGATAAAGGTGTCCAGCGGGATTGGCAAGCTCCATCTCAGTTCGGAGTGTTGCCGGGTCAAGTACTTATGTCATGGTATTTTGTATATGTTAGAGACTTTGCAGGAAGTGTCCTGTGGATAGGGCATCGAGGAGTGCGAATCATTTATAGATGTTAAAAGAGTATGTATTTTCAGATGATTTTAGTTGGTAAAAAGTACGTAGTTGATTGAAAGTTTCTCATGATCTGTATAAAGACAATGATCTCTATTTGGAAAAGTTCCATGTTTTTAAAAGTTTTTGAAATGACAGGTTTTGGTAAAGCGAATGTTTAAGGGTTCGCTCGACTCTGAAGAGAGTCGGGTGCCCATCATGCCCTATCAAGATTAGGGTGTGACAATTCTAGTATTGAGATGGATCCGTTTGAGGCCTTGTATGGTAGGAGATGTTGATCTTCCATGGGATGGTTTGACTCCTTTGAGTTGAGGCCTTGGCGTACGTACTTGCTTAGAGATTCATTGGATAAAATAAAGATTATTCAGGCGAGGCTTCTCACAGCTTAGAGTCGGCAACAGAGTTATGCAGGCCGGAGAGTTCGTGATTTAGTGTTTATGGTGGGTGATCGGTCTTGCTTAAGGTTTCACCCATGAAGGGTATGATGAGGTTTGGAAAGAAAGGAAAGTTCAGTCCTCGTTACATTGGTCCTTTTGAGATTATTCAGAGAGTTAGAGATGTTGCGTATGAGTTAGCCCTACCTCCTGGTTTGTCGAGTGTCGATCCGGTGTTCCATGTTTCTATGCTCAAAAAGTAGGTTTGGGATGGTTCTTATGTGATTATATGGGATTCGGTGATGCTTGATCAGAACTTTTCCTATAACGAGGAG